>NW_018408788.1:688988-909001 GCF_002113885.1 Mizuhopecten yessoensis | reverse complement strand
ATTGAACTTTAAACCTATTGTGTTATTGATGTTTGGATGATCCTTCAGTACAGGTGTCTTGTGTGTTATGAAGTTATATCATGAGGGAACACTTTTTTTGTGGAAGTGTTCGGCTGTGGTGATGTGAGTTTAAAAGGTTATATGGAGAGGGAACACCTTATTTGTTGAAGTGTTCGGCTGTGTTCAGTCAGTGTTGCTATAGTGATGATCCCTATACCGTAGAGCAGTGTGTATAAAAAACACAGGGAATTAGTGACAGGGGAGAAAGCGAGGAGGAAACTCCATCAGCTCTCCAGAAATAAAGAAGATTAAGGTCTTAGGTGACGTGATTTAGGCTAGAGTTAGAAACCAGAGCTGTTATACCGACGGGACAAACTATAAAGGTTCAAATCCGCCTTCCAATCGGACTTTACTTCAATTTCCTGTTGCCAGCTCCTAATGACAAACTCGTACTGCTGACTCCCTGTTTAGTGTCGTTGGCGCGCTGCGTCACTATGTTTGGACGACGTCCTTCAGTTAACCTAGCAGTCCTAATGAAAGGGTTTCTCATGCTATAAGTTTGGTGAGCTTGGTGTCTTGAGTGTAGCTGACACAAATCCAAAATCTTCGTTCTGGGTTAAAATAACCTCAAAATTGCTGGAGCTGTATAAAAGATCCTAAACATGTGTTTATAGAATACAAAACATTTTGGAGTTATTTTGTAGATTCAAAATGTGAAATACATCAAGCCAAAATATTGCAAATGCGTTTTAAACACTTAATTCCCTTTGTCGACATTCTCCCTCATTGCTGGTTTTAGAGGCTATATGCAATGATGCACAACTGATATTCAGCTCATTTTCAAAATTACAATTGTCCAGGTGGTCAGTGCCCCCTATCCACCCGCCACCCTCCCACCACTCCAATATCAATACATTGTAGTTATCATCATGGCCATGATGAGCCTACTTAGTCGGATGTATCCAGATCGCTATAAGTAGATGTACAGATTATATCTGTGTATCATTGTACCATTATTGTGATCAATTTTACATCAAGCTGTTAAAGGTCAGAATATTCCTGACCGGGGCAGTGATCTCTGAATGACCGAAAGTATATTAATAGCAGTTCTTAGGTGAATGTAACACTGTATACTATGAAATTTCCCCTAGTTAAAAATTTGCCCTTTACCATTAAAATACGAATTGCGTAGTGTTGATTTCAAAAGTCACAAGTAATTACTATATACGGTATACTGTGTGTGAATTTTCGCTGTTATAATAAATTTGCTGTCGTCGAGGAGACAACGACCTACCTGGCGACTGCCCCCATGTAGATCTCGAACCCTTGACCGGGTGGTGAAGGGCTAGTGGTAGCAGAATGTCAGACGCCTTAACCACCGCGCCCCCACACACTGGGGGACCTGTATTACTTTGTAATAGTGTAGTATTTTATCGGGTGGTACATAAGCTACAGAGATAATGGCCTTACAACAGCTGAGTTATTATGATACGTGTCTGAGCCAGGTTGTTGTACAATTATGTTTTGATGAGGTATGAATTTGTCAGCTTGTTATTGGATCAGGTGTTTCATCATAAACAGGTAAGTTTGTAATTGGATCAAGTGTATATACATTAAAAGGTAGGTAATGCCAGTCAGGTGTAGTAATACTTATACGATCGTATACTCCAGCCTGATATTGGTGGCTAATGAGTTTAGGGAAGCATGCATAATGTAGTAAGTGGAGAGTCGAAATGGCTTTACCATATACCACACACATAGACAGCACCACCACTAGACAGCACAGGTACGCAGCGATCAGCACCACGAAGCAGTCAATACCCACAATATCTAATACTACACATTATCATAACACAATATTGGGGGTCAAGGTCACTATAGTCAAGGCCTTTATGAATAATTCTCTGATTTGTGTATATAACAGAATTTGTCTGATGTATTTAGAGAAATATCAATATTTCCATATTGTAAGAGATCTAAACTTGGCTAGGCTTACTGTCTAGATTAAGGTCAAGGGTACCACAGTACTAGTATACGTGTGTTCTTTGATAACAACTTGGTTAATTCCAAATTAATGTATTTATTGTTATTTATCTAAAAGAAAAAAAATGGTAGCTCTAATTTACCACAAACCACAGTTGAAATGTGTCAGGTAGCATAACCTTAACCATAACAAAAACAACAGGTGAAACATGTTAGGTAGCATAACCTTAACCATAACACAAACCACAGGTGAAATGTGTCAGGTAGCATAACCTTAACCATAACACAAACCACAGGTGGAATGTGTCAGGTAGCATAACCTTAACCACAACACAAACCACAGGTGAGATGTGTTAGGTAGCATAACCTTAAGCATAACACAAACCACAGGTGAAATGTGTCAGGTAGCATAACCTTAAGCATAACACAAACCACAGGTGAAATGTGTCAGGTAGCATAACCTTAAGCATAACACAAACCACAGGTGAAATGTGTCAGGTAGCATAACCTTAACCATAACACAAACCACAGGTGGAATGTGTCAGGTAGCATAACCTTAACCACAACACAAACCACAGGTGAGATGTGTTAGGTAGCATAACCTTAAGCATAACACAAACCACAGGTGAAATGTGTCAGGTAGCATAACCTTAACCATAACACAAACCACAGGTGAAATGTGTCCGTTAACTCTAACACAAGTCACAGGTATAATGTGTAATGTAGCATATACTATTAACTCTAACACAAGCACAGGTGAAATTTGTGTAATACACTATTGTAGCATATATCCTTAACTTTAACACAATTCACAGGTATAAGGTAGCATATACCCTTAATTCTAACACAATTAAAGTCACAGGTATGTAATATGTAAGGTAGCTCAATACAACCTAACTCCAACATTGATAAAAGTTATAATGTGTAGGGATGCATTTGTTGACTCTCCTGTGTGGTATTGTTCTTCAGTGTTCCTTAATGCTATGTACAAACTCTCACCGCATACAGCTTTGTGGTACAATGAAATACCGCCACACCACTCTCTGTAAACATCTCAGAATTAACGAGGTATTTGTTAAGTTGGAATCTGGTAGCGGATTCCAAGCTTGTGTTAACAAGGTGCTCTTTTCTTACATAATTATTAGGAGTAGGGAATGCCGTAGGTTATTGTCACGGGAGAGTATATTGGTGTCTGGCAGTGCAGGCAGTACCTGTCACTCTACATCACGCAAAAGCTTGTAAAACAGGGCAGTAAATGTAGGCTTGTATCAGACCCGGATAGATCTGACTGACAATGCATTGTTTAAGTGATACTCTCTAACTTTTTATTTCCATTGGTTTACAAAGTGTTTCATACAATCTTTTTATTTTTTTATTTTTATAAATGACAGTTTTTCTATTAATACACGATGTACTGTTATAAGGAAATCTAGGAAATTTTGAGGAAAAAAAGTTACCTTTCTAAGAAAGCTTGTATACCATAATAGTACTGTGTTGTCACAACCCGTTTTCTATTGATGGTTATGTATACATGCACTGTATTTGTAAGTTACACTGTAAAAATGGAAAATTGAGACACTGAAAATCCTGTTTTGATACGTTGGAACACCTTAATAACAGACAAACATCTGTGTGTGTATGGGTTTGAGTGATAGAGCAAGTTGGAAATAGTCCTGGATGAGGGGAACCAGAATTTTAACTTGTTTTGTCCCAAAATCACAGATTTTAAACATATTATTTCATAGGTGTCATTCACCCCAGATTAACCAATATCCAGATCTGGTACATATCCTGCATTATCCTGATCTGAAGTGCAGATATTTTTTTAAAGCAATTTTCAAAATGGCAAGTTCCAATCATCGATGTATGCTTTTAATATCGTGTGTGTCTTGACTCTTAACATTAGATAACATCAAGAGGAGATTTGGTCGGAGCAAGCTCTGCCTACCTCTCTAACCTGCTTGCCTCGATCATTTCCATGGGGAAAGTTACAGGAACTGCTGAGGGAGTTAGTCTGCCAAAGTGTTTTGGGTGTCAAACTAATACACATCTGATTTAGGACTAACTCCCTTGACAGCAAAATCAGGGCAGGAGCTTAAATATAGTTAATATAAAGAGCTGATTTCATGTACAGTAAGTAAATAAAGTACAACATTAATACTTATCCTATTTTATATGAAAGAAGATGAGATCACTTATTAGGTAAATTATGATAGTAATATATAGTGATACCCTTTTTATGTCAGAATTGATTAAGACATTAATGTGGCTGGCTATTGCATGATGTACAGAGTTTCACTTGTAGACAGGACAGTGTTGTTTAGAAGATATCATCGTAACATGTGCTTCAAAACAATCTACTAATGTTATATCAATGATATTGTCTTTAAAAAGAAATGCTGTGAATTGTAAGGAAACCAGAACAGGATAGACATAAATTCAACAACACTCTAGAAATAGGATATTGACAATTTCATTTTTTTGAAAATAAAAAAAAAGTTACGATGAAACACAATGACTAGTATGGAAACTTGAGTGGGACAAATGTAAATAAAACCATCAAATTACTACAACACGATAGGACGTTGAGGGACTTTACAGGGTGGTAGATTACTGTGAGCGTTGCATATTGAGATGTCAGTTCGTGTTGGGCTGTTTGAATCTGATGGCAGTGTGTTGAGAGCAGACCCGGAGCGTTTCGTAACCTTATAGTCGCCCAGCTATTTGTTTTCCATCGTTGGTATTAACATATAGAATCCTCATACATGTTTATGGATTTGACTTGGCTATGATGAACTGACATTTTATTTTTACCCTGAGAGTTCTCTATACATTCGTAGCTCAATTATTCTGTGTTTTCCTGTGGAAAGTAACACAGCTGCTATACGACAAGTATCGTCACCATCTTCTGTAAAAAACGTTAAAAATGTGAATGTTTCAGAATATTATTGATCTATCTTTCTACAATTTGATTTTAAATAATAATAAGTGATTTTCATGGTTCTTTATGTAGATAATGCCGTGATGATCATCAGTTGTTCAACCAGTTTAAATACAGTTAATGACCTTCATGAGTCTCTTATATCAACTTTCGGTTGTCCAGGTCAATCACATTTAAGATTGATTTTATTTGTGTCTTCAATTTAACAACTAAAAATAAAGGAAGAGGCCAGTGTTAATATGCTATTTTGGCAGTCCTGCATGGTCAGTCTAATTTGATATTGACCTTATTTGTACTTACAAACAACCCGTACTTAGGGAAAGGGCCAGTGGTAATGCTTTTTGGGGGATAACCTGACTGTATTTTGAAATTTGCGCCGGGGGGGGGGGGGGTATATTGTGGGTATACTGGCGCAACCTATCTTGATTGACCAATCAAATGTCATGTTGCATCTCAAATTAATTTTATAATATAGTTTTATAATCCTCAATATGATGTGGGTGATGGAAGGTGGGGTTTTAAAAAGAACTGGCTCATAAGGGTTTGCAGAAACGACCGCCAAGTCACCAAATTGTTACACCTTTTATATTTGGCAACAAAAAATTCAGGTTGGAGGTATTTTTTGGCAACACAATTTTTAACAGGCTGTTACACCAGCAAAATTGTTTGAAAAACAAATCATTTTGTCCCTATAGGTAGGTGGTATTTCCTGGTGAAGTACCCTGAATGACTATATATATAATAATGCAGAAAAAAACAATAAAATCAATCCTCCATGTAGACGATATTTATCACTTAACTTATTGACTGTTATAATATCAAATATCATTCAATCCTCCAATACAGGCGCTGTTTTACTGTACCTATTGACTGTGCTGTAATGTAAAATTTCACATGTCATGCTGTAGGTGTTCAAACCAGTAAAATAACCTAAATGAAAACTTTTATCATTTGAAATTGCACATAGCGTGTGTACATTAGTGAGCTGCCTTTGTAGACAAAGTGGGATTCATGGCACATGACACAGGATTGGACTTAACGTCTTTTTTTTGTTTGAAGAAAAAAATAGAAATGCTACATTCTTACATCGATGAAGTTTGGGAAAGTGAAATTTTACATGGCAGGCACATTAGAGTTTGGTATTGATTTTAGCTCCAAAGAATGTGAGACATGTTACAAGGCCTGTCTGTATAGGGGAGTGGGCTGGCATTCCAATTTTATCACATATCACGTAAATTAGGCAGTTGACATGGTATCAGGATTGTCACTCGACAGTGTCATATGATAGAGAATGAGAGAAGAATCGACCAGCTTTTACTTGCTTGTAATACTACTGTATTGCGTTGTTGGTTCCAGCTTTTCTCATCCAGGAGGTTTTTCTCGGATGTTAAAAGAAGACCAATCAGATCAACTAATAAACTGAACCTGCATGCAGTTAGTTTTTTTAGCTCACCTGGTCCGAGCTTATGCCATACCGCAGTGTCCGTCGTCCGTCCGTCTGTCCGTCTGTCCGTCAACTTTTTCTTTAAAACGCTATTTGTTATTAACGACAAAGCCGATTTTGACCAAATTTGGTCAGAAGCATCCTTGGGGAGAGTGGAACAAATTTTGTATAAATGGTTGGTCTAGCCCCCTTGGGGGCTGAGGGGCGGGGCCCAATAGGAGAATATATAGCAAATTCTTCAAAATACTTCTACATGTACTTTTGTAGGAATTACAGGATTTGTTCCATATTTGGTCTGAAGCATCCTTGGGTGAAGGGGAACCAATTTTGTATAAACGGTGGGTCTGGCCCCCCTGGGGCCTGAGAGGCGGGGCCCAATAGGGGAAACATAGCATATTCTTCAAAATCCTTCTACTTCTGTAGGAATTACAGGATTTTGTCCATATTTGATGTGCAGCATCCTTGGGTAAAGGGGAACCAATTTTGTTGAAACGGTGGGTCTGGCCCCCTGGGTCCTGAGGGGTGGGGCCCAATAGGGGAAATAGAGGTAAAAACCTTTATAATCCTTGTCCTACCANACAACATTAACAGGGGTACATATTGTAGTTATTTCTTAATGAATTGGTACAGTATAATAATATTATATTTCCTTAATATCTCAAATATGACAGTAATCTTAAGATTGAAGATTAAAAATAAATGAAAATTAAAAATATCGATCACAAAAAAGGATGGTCTTGCTGATGAGTTTAAAAATGTTTGACTCAGAGTTTTTCCGACAGTGTGTGTATTTGAGCAGAGGTTCCCAAAGTTTACTAATCCAAGCATAACAGCTTTTGATTTGATCCCAAGGGAAGTAATTTGTCTATTAGTGTCGAATGGAGTTAACCTGTCTTTTGATTTTCAAGGGAAATAACCTGTCTAATAGTTTCCAGGAGATCACCTGTCTAACAGTTTCCAAGGGAGATCACGTGCACCTGTCTAATAGTTTCCAAGTGAGATAACCTGTCTGTTAGTTTCCAAGGGAGATAATCTGTGTGTTGGTTTCCATTCGGGATAAATCTAGTTGATCTATTAACTGGTCCCAAGGAATATAAATATACATGTTAAATATACATGTCAGACCAGAAGAAAATAGATCTACGTCTAGAGAAACTAGAAATCTAGATATATCGGTCCCGTAAATAAATATATCTGAAGTTTGGTTCTAGAGTAAAAAGTTTTTAAACTAGCTGTTGTTCTTCCAAGCAAAGAAATCTAGATGTTAAAATGGTCTCAAGGAAAAGAATTCTAGATGTTTTTATTTTGGTCTCAAGGAAAAGAAATCTAGATGTTAAAATGGTCTCAAGGAAAAGAAATCTAGATGTTAAAATGGTCTCAAGGAAAAGAAATCTAGATGTTAAAATGGTCTCGAGGAAAAGAATTCTAGATGTTAAAAATGGTATCAAGGAAAATAAATCTAGACGCTGGTCCAAAGGGAAAATAAATCTAGATGATATGGTTTTCCGAGGAAACTAAAATCAGGATGTTTGGTGTCCAACAGTAAATCTATACGAAGGTCCCAGCTGAAGATAAATCTGGGTATTGGTACAAAAAGACAATGACCACGGCTGGCTCATGGGGAGATATAAACATTACAGGGATATAAATATTACTCTATTCGTCCTTAGGTCACCAGGGGACATATGTATCTGTCTGTTTATACTAAGGGAAGATAACTCTGTCTTGAATCCTTTGAAATTTTGCTGTATGAGATAATACCAGTATGTCAGATTTATTTTCAGGCTATATAACATTGGTTATAAATCTGTCAACCTGCAAGGCTGAATGAGCTTGGTCCTCTCTTATGGGCTGTAGTTATACACCAATCCCTAGCTATATATAGTATACTGCTAGTTTATACGACAGATCCTCTAATGGTTTTGTGTAGCTAGGCGACAACTTCAATTTGTAAAATGATTAAATACCTTGAAGTTTTTATTTTTTTGTGTTGTTCATTATGGGTGTGATTACGCTATTAGTAGCAATCGTAGCTACCAGTAATGCACAAGTAAAACTATCGTCTGCCATCGTTTACAATCGTGTCAAGATTTTAACAAATACATTTTTGTTTGAAAGATAAATGTATGTGGAGTTATTTGCAAAATATTTATCACCAACTGTCTGTCCAATCTTAATTACAGCTGTTAGGAGCAAAATGTATGTAATACATCTGCAAATAGCAAATTAAGTACCTAAATGAACGAAAGCTGTCAAGATCTTCGGTCCAAATACGTCTTTTTATGATACATACAGCCTTGCTTTTAATTGATCATTGCATTGTTTTTGGTTTGATTATTACATCTCCCTGAAAAATAACAGCTGCTTCCTACAGACATGGCTAGGGAGAGTTTCTCTTTATCTAAATAGGTAGAGAGAAAGGCTTTGTGAACCAGAGGTCCTGGGTTTGACCCCCTACCCCACTCACTGTACCCAACAAAGGACACATTCAGCTATTAGTGTAGTGAAACTTAAATACAGGAAAATAGTTCTTTGAATTGCATGTCAGTTTCCTTAACAAATTTTGTCCTAGAGGGGGACTATGTCACCCTGGTAAAATACTAGCCACTTCCTATGAACTTGGCAATGGGGGATTGTCAGACTAAACTAGAGTTTGACCCCTAGCTAAGGCATTGAAAAAATAATGACCTCTGTTAAAATAATTTCATTTGAAGGATTTATAGACATTGCTATATAGATATAATCCATATTCAGGCATATCCCTTTGGTAGCTGTTTAGATGGATAATGCCGAACAGATCTACCCATAGATATTCACTTATCCTTGCCCCCTACCTACATGTGGAGAGCAAGTAAAGAAATATCAGTATCATATAACTAATTATAATCAATGTAGGAGGCGTAATGGACTCTGTATACCTGGGTGTAATTATAACCAGATCTCTGATACATTAACACATTAACACACACTACAGGTGTAATGTTCTTGTGTTGTTTGTTCGTATTTAATATGATCTTCATTTTTAAGGCCTTATATATTACGGGGGCCCCAGCATCCGATTGGTTAAGGCTTCAGACAGTCTACAATAATTGTTAAAGCCCTCCGACAATTGGTCGAGGGTTGATACTCAGGGTGTGATATGGAAAAAGGCATGTTTTATTATGTTTATTACATACTTACTAATTAGATACGGATAGATCTTCTATCTAATGATCTTTTGGAATTTTGAAAAACGAAAAATTTCATTAGGGTTCCGAATGACGTTGTTGGTGGTAGATGGAAAAAAAATAGAAGTGTTCCAAAAGGGATATGATACGTGTTTTGCGGGCTGATATGGAGAGGGCTGATACACATTTAGGGGTGTGATACGGTGAGGGCTGATATGGGTTAAAGCAATTGTGTCATATCGCATATACTAAAAACCCGTATTTTTTAGCAAGTATGTAATAAATGGTCACATGACATTATTTTGGTCTTAGATATATTATGATTTTGCTGATAGTGTGTTCTGCAAAGTTGAGATTGTAAATTTTCATTGATAATATTCTTTAATTATTCAATAAATTCAATTCTTTTGTTCTAGTTCAAAACATTTTCTGGTTTCAATTTATTTTCTTTGATCTCTCGATCCATTGTACAAACAATGTATGAGGTAGTTCATTTCAGATTATTTACGGATACAGTAGAGGTAGACCATCTGTCTTTAAGAAGTCGGTTATTCCCATTATTTTTCTCCCGTATCTCTTCACCTGTGAGCGAAGAGAGAGAGCACTGTTGCCTTTCGCAGCAGGAGGCTGCTACTTTGTGAGAGGGGCGAAGAAAGGCATGACTTCAACCTATCAACATCTTGTTAGACTTGGCACCCTCTCACTATCTCTCTGCCTCAATGTTTTGAATTTCTGATGCTGTGTTAGATACAAACACTCTGTGAAGCCTCCCAGACGTCAACCAGTTACCTGTATGCATATGGCTGGTCTAAACCGGCGATCCCAACTTGATACAAAATAGTACTAGCTTTGGAAGAATCAACCAGATTCCTGTTGATTCTACCATAGGGGAAAGACTAACTGTTCAAAATGTTTATGATAACCTTGTTAGTATATATAGACATTAAAAAATAATTGATTAGAAAAACATGTTTCACAAGAAACCATAACATGATGTTTACATGGTCATTGTCGATGTTCAAAAGTGTGCTGTATATGCTAAACCAGCTTATAAGATAAATATAAATTATAGCAACTCTTGAAGTTGTTTCCTTGACGTACATTCTTCTTTTTACATAGTTGCCAGCATGTTTTGGCCAGCTATACAGTTTGCTGAAAAAGTGTTTATTAAACATTGGCTAGACCACACTTCAAGCAGCATTGTGTAACTTTAACAGAGTAGGAATTTGACATTGGTTTTGTTAGGGGAATATATAGATACTACAGATAATTTCTTCATGCGTTCTAGTGCATTTGGGAATGACAATTTTGCCAAATTTTACCCCCAAAAATAAATCAGTTCCTAAACACCCTGGCATCAGCCAAAGCTGATATGCAAGTGCTGTAATAGCATTTGTGTATAAATAGTCAAAAGTTAATGTCCATGTCATAGGGACAAAACACACAGTCTGGGAGATAAATGGGGTAGTCATTCTGAGCTTACATACAATGTACATAGCCTACATAGCAATGAATTACAATAGCTCTTGTAATGTACAATGCAATGAAATACAATAGGGTATATAATGTAAGTAGCAATGAACTGTACATGTAATAACTGGCCTGTAATGTTGTAAATAGCAATGAACTGCAATAAGACTTGTAAATTACATAGTGATGAACTGCAATAGAAGTACCGGGTAGTAATGTTATGAACTGCTATAGGAATTGTAATGTACATAGCGATAAACTACAATAAGACTTGTAAATCACATAGTGATGAACTGCAATAGAAGTAGTAATATTCCTTTATAAGTTAAGAACTGCAATAAGACTTGTAATGTACATAGGAATGAACTTCAATGGGACAAGAAGTTGTGATCAGCCAATCCATCCAGACAAAGGTCAACTGTATTTGACCTTTACCTGTCTTTACATCTGATGATATGCAATGCAAATGAGGTCAAGGTCAATAAATAAAAGGTCATGTAATACAAGACACACATTTGTTGTTTGAGAACTAAAACACATTTTTGTATTTTGTTTATTGCTGGAGATAATTACTATTGCCATTTTCATAGCAAGCCAAGCATTTTGTGAGGAGTTTTAATTTCATGGTGTAGTAATTTAGGATGGAGTGTGTAGTGAGAAATATCATGGGGAAGAGATTTCATGCTAAATCACATTGGAACAGATCTCAAGTCTTGTTTCAGGGTTAAAACACTGCTGTGTGTCAAGTTTATCTTCAATAGGAAAGGCTCTATACTTACTGTAAAACATATTTTATAAAGAACCACAGCAGAAATAAGACCAGTATAGGCAGAATTCTTAATAGAGTTTGATGTTTATAATACAGAATGTTATGATACATATGTTTATAATACAGAATGTTATGATACATATGTTTATAATACAGAATGTTATGATACATATGTTTATAATACAGAATGTTATGATACATATGTTTATAATACAGAATGTTATGATACATATGTTTATAATACAGAATGTTATGATACATATGTTTATAATACAGAATGTTATGATACATATGTTTATAATACAGAATGTTATGATACATATGTTTATAATACAGAATGTTATGATACATATGTTTATAATACAGAATGTTATGATACATATGTTTATAATACAGAATGTTATGATACATATGTTTATAATACAGAATGTTATGATACATATGTTTATAATACAGAATGTTATGATACATATGTTTATAATACAGAATGTTATGATACATATGTTTATAATACAGAATGTTATGATACATATGTTTATAATACAGAATGTTATGATACATATGTTTATAATACAGAATGTTATGATACATATGTTTATAATACAGAATGTTATGATACATATGTTTATAATACAGAATGTTATGATACATATGTTTATAATACAGAATGTTATGATACATATGTTTATAATACAGAATGTTATGATACATATGTTTATAATACAGAATGTTATGATACATATGTTTATAATACAGAATGTTATGATACATATGTTTATAATACAGAATGTTATGATACATATGTTTATAATACAGAATGTTATGATACATAAAACTACATACTAAAATTGCTTTGATAAAAACAATAACAATCCTATTTTGAATTTGTAACACAGTTGTTGTAGTCACAGACAGTATTGTATCCTGATGAAAAGTCTTTGGTTTACACACCATTTTGTCTATAATAAAATGTCACAGTTGATACACTTGCAGGTCGGGTGGTCAACTGGATAGTGCACTTGCCTTTCGACAAGATGCCGGGGTTCAATTCCCCAGTCGGATATGAAAAGGTTAAGGTCACCTGCCCAACCCCGTGGGTTTTCTCAGGGTACTCCGGTTTCCTCCCACACTAAGACCCCCTCATGAACTAACATCCCGGCCAACAAGAGTGATTGATTAAAGTTGAAATAATTTGTTTCATAATTGTTGTAAAATAAATAAAGTTTATTATAAGTATCTCAACTTGCAATTTTATTCATTTTGGAAGTTCATGCATTTTTGAATAGTTAATACATTTTTTGCAGTTTCCAATAGAAGACATCTTTTATATGTTTCTAGGTTTAAAATTTGTATGATCTAGATCTTTTTAATTTTGTACATAGTGTAATGTTCATGCATTTTTGTTAAAACTTAATCAAAGCTATCTTTTTTACCGAAAATTCTAGTGCATTAGTGTAAATCATTAGATAAACATGAAAATACTTCTTTTTGTAATCTTTGCAAGGCAGTTGTTTTGACAAAATATAGTTTTTGTAATGTGTTTTTCAATTTTGTTTTAAATCTGTTGATCGCCTGAGACTGCACGTGTCGAGGACAATCTTCTTTAGTTACACGTCGCCTGTCAGTTGTAAGGACGTCTGTACCTTCTGGGATGTCTGGTGTTACTAAGTGCTAGCACTATTTACACTTTTGATAGATGCCTTCTTCTGATGCAGTAAAACTAGTTTTAGGTTTCAGTCTTCTCGCTCTTGACAAGGGCCTTTACTTGGATGATGGAGAGCAGTCTCCAGTGCAAATTGCATGTTTCTCTGATTTCGTCCTTTGCTCCTGTGCATGTTTATTATTGAGATTTTTTTTCCCAATTTTCGCCATCAACACGCAAGGCTCAAATTATTCCCATAGAGACGTATTACAGAGCTAGTTACAGATGCCACAAATGTTACTAATTGAAATGAGACGTGGTTGTAGGGTTATATTACACTTCGTCTTTCTTGCTCTTTTCTGTGAAGGTCAAAGTTTGCTGTTTGACATTCTGGGTAGACAAGTCCATCCCAGTCGTTCATTAAATAGCCAGCAGCCAAAAGCAATATTGACATTTTGCAAATAACAAAAACAAACACAGCACACAAGAATAAGCAAAGACACAGGAGCAGTATTACAAACATGGCTGATGAAAACAAAGGAGAAGCCTGCCAGGATCAATGAGAATGTTGACATTTAAATGATTGTCAACAACTTCAAATGGTAGCTGATCTGGTGGAATGAAATAACTTCCTCAAATATCCCGAGTGTATTAGTCTACAAACTTTCATTATAACACTATGTTATTTAAAGTCCAAACTCATTGTGGTTCTTTCATACAATATTTCCTGCATTTATGTATAATTCAATAATTATATCTGTACTTTGAAAAATTCAATATAACTTCAATAATAATTCAATGATAGTACAATATTTTTGTTTGTCAAGAAAATGTTAAGTGCTCTGTGAAATAATACTAAAGGAATTTCTTTGTTTTGAACAATGGAAATTGTAGTCGGCTTGCTGTGTTCCTTATAGACACAATATGTATCCCTCGACCGTCAGTTAAAGCTGTGATGTCTTAAACCTATGGGGAAAAACATGAACTTTGTACAAAATTATGACCTCTGTTTTTCCAAGACAAAGTCTCATTGGAGCCAGTCAAAGCTCATCGTCTCAGCATTGGTTGTTAATGTAATGTTGAAGATTGTGCAGTAAATATTGCAGTTGGAACAAAGTTCGCTTAAAATTCTGGATATTCTTTATGCGATAAACCCATTCACACTGAAGTCAAATTTAAACCTTGCCAAATCAAAGACTGGGCAAGTTCAATTAAAATATGTAGGAGTGAATGAGTTAAGCAAACTTATGCTGATTGGTGTTGACATGAGCAGCCTCTCTCAGACATGATAATAATTATGTATACAACATTTGATAGAGTGCCCTATCTAGCTAACATAAGCCAGTCTTAAGCGCTTTACAGTACACAGATTTACAATTAATACAATTAGCATATGCATTAATCAATACAATTTTTGAGGAATTCACAGAAGCTGCATGTATGCCTTATCAGACACTAACTACTAGTCCTATGCCACCTGGCTAATAACTCACCTATGTGTGTATGCCTGCGTGTGTGCTGGAGATGTAATGTGTTCTGTTTGTAGTGGGACTGTGCTTCCAATGGCATTATTTATATAGTGCCACCTCACTTGAATGCTACAACACAGATACCGCAACATCCACCCCAGACCAATTTATACTCCACCTGGGTTGTTGGAGTTGTGTGGGCAGGAGATAAACACTTTCTCTGAATATCCATGCATACAATGACTTATTGGATCGAACTCCAGCCACCGGCGTAGAAGGCCAGAGTGTTAACCACTCAACCAATCCGACCATAACAAAACATGAGACATGACAGATAACACCTTCAACCTTAAATGTATAGACCATATGTGAAATGATATGCATGTATAATTATACCATATTTGGTGATAAAAATTTTGTGAAAATTAAATAATTAATGCAATATTGAATTATTGTTTTATCTTCATTATTCGGCATTCAATGGGAAACAAACTTTTTATTCTTTCGTTTATATTTCACAGAATGAATACATGTAAACGCTTGGTTTTTAATATCGTGCTATTTCTGGTGACTGCAAATATAGCGAAATTAGATTCTCCGCGAACATTACCAACTATACAATATTGCTGCCTTTTGATTGAATCTTTGACTCGTATCTCAGATCATTCATGGTTTAAGGCAGTTTTTTAATTGTTTTTTTCAATTGAAAATAACAAAATGTCTGCCAAATAGCTGTAATATGGTACGACTTAAATGAGGTTTTGGTCGCATTACTTTGAAGTATTATTTGAAACCAAGCTACATGTGAGAGGTCTGGTCTATCTGATTACATTTCAGTATTAAATCTTATTGAATTTTCAATTTATCAGTCTACATATTGCCTGCTTTTTCAGACTTATCCCACGAGTTTGGCTCTGGGTCTTTTGAAAGTGAGGCGGCCATTTGATTCCGGGGTGCCAGCACTCCGAAGCCTTTATTCCTCTTCTGGTTTTGTTTTGTTGAAGGATAGCTTTTATTTGTTGCGAGCATAAAAGTCGTAATAGTTTTTCCTGTTTCATTGCTAAGGGATTGGTAATAAAATGTTGACTATTTCCTTTGGCGATCAATTATAACGTGAAATGTTCTGTCAGTGTAGAGGAACTGGCTCTGGCCTTCCTTTGGTGGTAACCCTGTCGTTGAGGTTAAGGGTATCGCTGCTCCAGTTATAATTAAGAAGAAAAGCTCCATTTCAAATCTGATTTATTTCTTTGAGTATGACCTTGCTTAAAAGAAGATGAAACAACAAGAGATTTTTTTCATAGCTTAGAGTTACCTCCCTTTTCAATGTTTTCATATCTCATTTTGATGCTTTGCATTTACAATACTTGAATAGCAACATCTGTGAAGTATATGCTAGGCTGTGGGTTATACAGAGTTTAATCCTGTAATTTTTCTTGTTTTCTGTAAAATATGTTGCAGGTTGTAATTTATGTGAAATACTCCTGTACAGAATGGCAATTAAATATACCCCAATGGTGGTGATGTTAATCTCATGTTTTGGTTTACAGTATTTATTGGATTTAGTCACAATTTTCATTTACTTCATAAAATTAAGGAGAAAATCCATAATCAGTCCAGCAGAACTGGACTGGCTCGACTGTTGCAACTATAGTTAGCTCAATTGGTAGAGTGTACGTCTAGAGTCTGAGGGTCCTTGGTTTGAATCCTGGTCTGACTGTGTACTTTCCTCCCCTGTGACATTAGCAATTGTATTTCTTTAAGAAATAAAGATTCATTTGTGATTAACTCACCTTTAACTCACCGTTGTTGATGTCATACCATTAGTCTTCGACTACTATTGACGCTTCTACTAATTCTACTGGTACGGAGTCCCGGTCTGCACCTCTCGCTCTGTAGCATGCGGGGCTGAATTTTCCTGGGTGATGTTTCAATTTTTTTTTTGATTGAAGGAAACCTCTTTTAGTAAGGTTCAATTTGTGTAAGTTATAACTAAGAAATATACCTACAATTCACTACTGTTCTGATGGTAAAATGTCCCTAAAATCAGTTTTGGATTTTCTGTATGAATCCTAATGAAGCTTTAGTTGGTGAGTGTTCAGCTAGAGCTTGGGGGTTGTTTGCTCGAACTTAATTTGACCTATTGCTGTACATTTATAAAGTGAATACAGAAACGGTGATATGATGATGCATCTTTTCCTGGTTTCGTAAAAATGTTTTCTGGATAATTCTTGAAAAATTGCATCGCTAATAGCAGAGTAACAAGAGTTGATGGATAGGGAGATTCAGAATTTTACAGGTTTATTGTTTAATCAATTTCCTTGTGGAAATAAAAAAACCGTTTTCATGACAATAAAAAAAGCCTCATCAATTTCTTTGCAATTTGGAAAATTTGGTTGTGATTTAATTGATATGAACAGAATATGTGATCGGAGGAACGATTTGTTAAGTGCTAAGTCACTGGATTGCCAGACTTTGGTTGCTATGGTGACAGTGATTAGCCGAGCCACATATAACTTATGCATGTATATTACATAGGGATGGGAAATGCAATCGACCTTGTATGAAATAATCACTGTCCCTCTACCGTATTCATACAAAAATGATTTTCCCCATCAAGTCAGTATTGATCCTGTAGCCACAGGAAGCTGATGAAATATATTTGACTTGTTTACGTGATGTAGTTTTCCATGCACCCTGTGAGTTTGTGTTTCCACAGTGTCCATGCATTGTCCAGCCACTCTGCCTTATAGCACTCTATAAGCTTCACTTGGACAGCTCTTGACCTATCACAGGTAGCTGATCAGGGTCCTAAGGATGGTCAGTTGGTCAAGGACGATGCTACCTATCAAAACATCAGTTAAGTTTAATGCTGTAAAGTAGAATTAACTGAACTCCTGCTTACATAACAAATTGAAAATTTCAAAAATTACATTTTTTCAGAAATTTCAGTTTTGTATTTCTTGTCAATTTATAGTATGTCATATGGAATCCAGATACAACAGGTGTTTTTTTTTCTATATTTTTGAAAATGTGTTAGGACTGAAATTTTCCTTTTACTAATGTAATGAGGCTTTATTTATAAACAGGGCCCTGTTCAGTATACAGAATGCTCACATCTTTCAAATAAAAGATGTAACATGAAAAATGAAAATGAAAAGTTTTTTTTTTGTGTTAAAAATAAAACTTATGTTAAGAGGTAAACATGTTGGGAATGAATTATTTAATGAAAAAGTACTGGTAGTTCGACTTCCGGGTTGCATGTGCAAAGAAAACGTGCAAGGTCCCTGTAGGGTGGTTGAGCCGTGCATGTCCAGGATAAGAGAAAAATAGCTGTCTGACCAGGAAGTAACGCATTACCATATCCGCTACATATTGATGCATTGCTGGAGATGTTTTGACAGTTATATTACAGAAATTATCAGAGATGAAAAATTGGCCTTTGACCGTGACAAGGTGCCTTGGTGTTGTTCCGTGTTCGTTATGAGAAGGTGTTTTACTCGACTCTTCATCCTGTCCCACAGAGGTTTTTAGTAACACTTAATTAAGCGTTCCTCACGGGAAAGTCCTCCTTAGGCACGTTGGTCCGGAGTCTGGAAATTCCTGTCTGCCTATAATAAATGGAGATTAAGGGATGAGACTGGCCTAAAATAGGATAGATATGATACGAGACAGTTACTGCGGTGATTATAGGACACGTTACACTAGAGGCAGTACTGACGTTGGGTACACTCAATATATGACACAAACAGTTCCCTGGAAAGATTGTTATTAAATAAGTTTGTCCAATTTGATGTAACTCCAACCAAAGGCTTTATAAAAGACAAAGGTTAACGTTTCCTTTGTTACTGAATTGTTGGTCATAAAATCTATATATAGATGTTGGTTTACATTTATACAGCTATGTGAGAAAGAGTGACCGAAACATTATATACCCTATACATAAATCTATATATAGATGTTGGTTTACATTTATACAGCTATGTGAGACAGAGTGACCGAAACATTGTATACCCTATACATAAATCTATATATATATGTTGGTTTACATTTATACAGCTATATGTGAGACAGAACGACCGAAACATTATATACCTTATACATAATCTATATATATATAGATGTTGGTTTACATTTATACAGCTATGTGAGAAAGAGTGACCGAAACATTATATACCTTATACATAATCTATATATAGATGTTGGTTCACATTTATACAGCTATGTGAGACAGAGTGACCGAAACATTATATACCCTATACATAATCTATATAGATGTTGGTTTACATTTAAACAGCTATGTGAGAAAGAGTGACCGAAACATTATATACCCTATACATAGTCTATATATATATATATGTGGGTTTACATTTATACAGCTATATGTGAGACAGAGTGACCGAAACATTATATACCCTATACATAATCTATATATAGATGTTGGTTCACATTTATACAGCTATGTGAGACAGAGTGACCAAAACGTTATATACCCTATACATAATCTATATATAGATGTTGGTTCACACTTATACAGCTATGTGAGACAGAGTGACCGAAACATTATATACCCTATACATAGTCTATATATATATATATGTGGGTTTACATTTATACAGCTATATGTGAGACAGAGTGACCGAAACATTATATACCCTACACATAATCTATATATAGATGTTGGTTCACATTTATACAGCTAAGTGAGACAGAGTGACCGAAACATTGTATACCCTATACATAATCTACATTGTATATATATAGATGTGGGTGCACATTTATACAGCTGTGTGAGACAGAGTGTCTGAGACATATGGTACTACCCTTGACACACAGACCTACAATATAGATAGATACCTTAATTCAATACAGCACAACCAAATCAATTTGAAAAAAAGGAACACAAAATGTAATTACAGTACATGTTGATTTATTCCTTGTATTTAGAAAAAATCACCTATAGTGAGAAATCAGAAATCTTCGTGTAGTGGATGGTTGCAGTTCATTTCAAGGCTGTACTGTAGTAATATATTGCACATCAGACCCATTTACCTACAACCAAATTCACACCAAAAAATAGGTCTTTTCAGATGGAAGAATTTTCAAAAGAACTGATTGATTAAGAGCTTGAACTTAATGCACTTATGATACTCTAGACGTTTTTTTTAAAAAGAATATAGATTGTTTTTTTCAGAGATAACACAGAAAAACACTTTCAATCTGTAATTGAAAACCTATATGCTCTGATATTTGTCATTACTATCAATGGAAAAAATTGCAATTTTTTTCAGCATGCACAAAATGTTATGATGAAGAATGTTTTAGCACTGATTAAATACATCTACTAGTTTCCTTGACAACCTGCAATCCTCCTTATTTTGACAAAATGGCAGCTCTAATGGCCATTAATGTAGAATGGCTTTATCTTAGATTAGTCAGAATTCTAAAGCACAAAATTGATGAGTTATGCAATTGCAAGTCGTACAAAATTTTAACATTTCCGTATCACTTAAGGTGACAGAATAGGCCCTAATGGAGTAATTTAGTAGAATCTGCCCATTGAAGCCATTCATCTGTGATTTATACTGTTGTCCATGATTCGTTTTCATCTGCATTTGCCAAATAGAGTAGAGGAGGGGGAGGGGGGTCATGTTGATTAATAGAACAGCTTCATTGTGAAGAGTGATGAGGGTCAGACACACTAATGGAACAGATTTATTGCAAGACAGAATCAATCACTATATTTACAATGTGTGTATATCTATTGTAATCTAAGGTTTGTTATTAATCTAAAGTCTACATAATAAAATATTAGCACCTCTGACACTTAATTTATCTGCAATCGTTAATGTTGTAAAATGTTAAGGTAGTCGAGAGTCCATGCATGCAGCACTCTGACATGTTGTACTGTATCTCCAACAAAGAAGAGTTCCAATTTCTTTGTCATTTTGCTAAAGCTGCTGGAGCTGCTTGCCCATACAGTAACTATTTTAAAGTGTTACTGTTTGTATATATGAATGAAATCTGTTACATTTTCCCTTTTTATAGAAACACCATAGAGATTCAAACCCTGGACCTCTTGGCTATGGACAGATATATCTTATCCACTACACCATGCAAATGCAAATGACACCTATTTTTAAGAAATGATGATCATGCAGGGTTCGGATATGTCAAGATTTTCATCATGGTGATTTTTTTCATATACTAGGTTTTTACTATTTTTGGATATTTCTTGATAATGTAAATCTAAACATACACAGGAGCTAGATTGTCTGGCTATGTGTATTTTGTAATTTCTGTTATAACAGAGTACCATTTTCCAATACTAACTTGGAGAGCCTTGGCCGTACCTGTACCTGTACATGTAATATAGTTCTGTCCAGTTTAAGATTAAGTGTTGTCTAAACGGACTTTCCTATATAATAGTGGCCTTTTACCTATATTTAGATATTATTTTCAAAAATAACTGGTTTTCCTCTGGACAAATTCTTAAAAAAAAAAAATCTCCCGAAAAATTTAATGAACTCATTTGAGTCAAATATTGTCAATTTGTAATATAAAAAATACATTCAACTTAGCTTCTGCATGCAAAGATGATATTCTGTGGACAATGCCTAGAATGAACACACTGATGACTGCATTAATATTGGTGATGAAGCGTTGATCTGCATTCTTGATATTATCGGAATATTCTGTTGTATTCATATTGAATGCCAAAAAAAATGTGTATTCCCTTTGGTATCAAAGGTCAATGCTATCAGAAATGTTGTACATTGTACATTCATCTACTGTGAAGATTTTGTACATGTTTTATACATGTAGCGGTCTCATTTGGAGAATTGATAACCAAATTTTGCTGTCTTCACACAGAATATGTGTACGGCTTTATTTACCGCTGTGGATATTCTGTGTGTTTTCTTTCTCTCGCTGAAGCAGGAGCAGTATTCAAAACTTAATTTGTAACTGACATTTGACATGAAATTAATAGAAGCTGTCCTTGGAGGTGTTTGCTGGGAAATCAATAGCCTGTCAGAGTTGGTGTACTGTTAGCTACCCTACTTGTAACTGTACAGGGCAATATATACGGGGGAGGATGAAGACTGCTAACCTGCCTTATATTTCGTAATAAACACCATGATAACTTCATGCAAGGTTAAATTGTTCTGTGGTGGGATTTCTTGTAAAATCCTTCAATAATATAGATGTTAGGTATAGTTTACCCAACTATTGGAAACGCTGTCTTTTATTACTTTCCATCATCTAAGCATATAATTATATATAAGTGCTTGTAAGCTGGGCCCTGTATTGTCTTTAAGTAATCCCCATATCTGCATGTTCCTCTCTGCCTACACGTTCATTTCAAAATGCAAAACGCCTCATCCTTTTGAAATTTGACATAGTGATACACTTAGGTAAATGTGCAACAAAGGGTTAAAATTTGTCTCGGGTCAAGGTCACTTATTAAAAATAGACCATGGAAGAAAAGGGTAAACGGCCAAGCACATGATGGGGGCCTTGCTGTCCTGTAGATGTTTCAGTAATTTGTTTATGATAGCTAGCTAGCTGTGAGGAAAATGTACATTGTTACTATTATTTAATAATTTTACAACAGTAGTTTCCAAACAAGATTTAAATAAAAAGGAGACCTTCCTTATTTAAAGTTAATCCATAAAACTTTGGCCTCTTCAAATTTAATTGATTTTGTAAACTGTATGAATTCTAACATCAAATTTGCCTTTGAGTTTTCACATGATACTTCCTGAATGTTTGCTGATTAATTTCTTGTGCAAATGATTTCAGGAACTGTGTTGTGGGCGTTGTATGGGGAGGACCCAGTGGCTACTTATCAGAGTAAATACAGTAATAGAGCTGTTGTTAGTTTGTGTTTGAACTTCGGTGACAGCCCTTCGTTACGACTGTGACTATCAATCGCCTTCATCCTAATGCCATTTTTAAGATCCAATTCCCTGAATTGGATGTAACGTAATTTATTCGAGCACTGATCCATTTCATTGAAACATCGGACACTTGTTCTCTGGGGCCGTTTGTTTGGCTGTCACAGTGCGAGCAGTGATCACGTCGGACACTAAACGCATTACCTAGGTTATGGCACCATATTTGGAGAGTTTGTTGGACAACATGGACAATGGCGTGATGTCTCGGACAGAAGCCATTGCTGGACTGTAATGGCGGTGTGGTGTTGTCAGCTGGAAACCTTGTTTGGCAGCACCAGATTTCTGATAATTAGATAAAACATCCCCACACACTGTGTCCCGTGTGTTTACTCACTATTTGTCACATTGAGGCCTGTAATGTTGATAACATTGTCAAATGTCTCTTAGGGATTTGTCATATTTTTCATAAATTACCTGGAATCAAAACTGACCTGTAGGCTTAAAACTGAAACCTGGTTTAAGTTTAATTGTATAATAATCAGTAACAGCGGAAATTGTATTTGAAATTTTCAAGTAAATTTTCAAAAAGTAAACTTAATTAATTAATCAATGAATTGCTGAAAGGGAGGTTGTAAAGTCCTAAATATTGAAATTGTTAAATGAAATGACAAGTATGTGGTATTTCAAAGAGCCAGTAAGCTTTCGACATTTCTGATTTATGTAACACAATTGTCTTCAGAATACTTGGTATGTGTAATTTTCAAAATATGATTCTCTACAATTCTTATTTTTGGAAATAAATCATGTTACTTATTTGACCGAATTAGTGAAAACCACTCAGATTTGATTGTTTTGAGTTAACATTGAAAAAAAAGTTAAATATTTGTTTTAATTTGCAAAATATTAAAGGGGCTGGTCGGGGAAAAAATTACAAAATAGATGTGTCTAAATGCGTTCTCTGGCCTTTCAAAAGTTATACCACGGCAATTTGTTAGTCGAGTTCTGCTTGCAATGTCCAATTTTGACCCCTGAAATCTTGGGGAAGCCCAGCGTAATTTTTTTTAGCACAGATCTATTTATATATGTCACGTGGTTGTTTCGAAAGTGAGGCAGTGAAGATAACAACAATAGCACGCCATCTATCAGCCATGTCGGACTCAACTAGCGGACAAGACAGCAATACTAAACGTAAATAATCGTTTTCAAAGGTCATGTATGATGCAAGTGTAGTATTTCTACCTATATGTAGTTGTTATATGTAACGGTATTGATACCTTTTGCCTGTCATGACTTTTGCATGCATCTTTTTCTTTCGCTGCGATGTTTATATTTGGCCTTGTTGATGACGCGCATGCGGTAAAATTACATCACTGATCTGGGTCAATTGAGAGTTTTAGACTGTCAGGTGACGATTTAGGATTTCTTTAATATAGTTATAATTTTACTCTTAGGGAGTGAATTTCAGCAAAATTTGAATCACTAAATTTCATAAGAAGGTATTTTAAACATGTGTATGCCATTTTAGCAAATATGACATTTTTTCCCCGACCAGCCCCTTTAAAACTATAGCGTTCTAAAACTCTCATGTTTTCTTTGAAATATTTCCTATGTTTGTTTGAAAAAAATAAAGAAACAGCTCTTTCCCCAAGCTGAAAATGTTAAAGGAAGCAAGAACGTTAAAGGAAATAAAAGCTTGCATAAATTGTCTCAAGTTGAAAGTGTGAAGAGGAAACAAGAAAGTTAGAGGAAAAGCTTGTCCTAAGTTGACCAGACATGACAGATTCGTGCAATATGGCCTGTTGCTGTAGCTGCTGAATATTCTGTTCCTGACTGATAAATTGGAAAAATCTCTCTCACAAGTCTGCCATGACGGGCAATACATCAGTAGCTCAAGCAGTTCCATCAGATGTTAAGTTAAATGTCGGAGTTGTAGCACAAAAAACACAGGTTTGGTCCCGATACATCATACAACATTAAATATTGTCAGATGTATCACCCCACAGCACAAGACAAGACCACACACTCCCTGGTCAGGCATGGTTAGCAAAACAAAATACCATAGTGCTGTCTAGTGATTTACTCCAACCGACAGCATATAACACCGGACTGAACTCTACTGTGTGGTTATATATTAGGTTATAACCCGAAGGATAACACAATCTAGTCACATCATGCAGGTTATATCTACCCACAATATAATATGTGCCAGACTGCAAGAACTCTCCTGTGTGGTGAGGTAATATTCAACAGGATAACAAAATCTCCAGTCACACCAGGTTAACCCACAGTATATAACACCAGACTGAACTCTCCTGTGTGGTGAGGTAATAATCAACAGGATAACAAAATCTCCAGTCACACCAGGTTAACCCACAACATAACACCGGACTGAACTATTCTGTGTGGTACGTGAGGTACGTATAATAACCCGAAGGATAACACAATCTAGTCACATTATGCAGGTTATATCTACCCACAATATAATATGTGCCAGACTGCAAGAACTCTCCTGTGTGGTGAGGTATGTAATATTCAACAGGATAAAAAAATCTCCAGTCACACCAGGTTAACCCACAGCATAACACCAGACTGAACTCTCCTGTGTGGTGAGGTAATAATCAACAGGATAACAAAATCTCCAGTCACACCAGGTTAACCCACAACATAACACCGGACTGAACTATTCTGTGTGGTGAGGTACGTATAATAACCCGAAGGATAACACAATCTAGTCACATTATGCAGGTTATATCTACCCACAATATAACATGTGGCAGACTGCAAGAACTCTCCTGTGTGGTGAGGTATGTAATATTCAACAGGATAACAAAATCTCCAGTCACACCAGGTTAACCCACAGCATAACACCAGACTGAACTCTCCTGTGTGGTGAGGTAATATTCAACAGGATAACAAAATCTCCAGTCACACCAGGTTAACCCACAACATAACACCGGACTGAACTATTCTGTGTGGTGAGGTATAATAACTCGAAGGATAACACAATCTAGTCACATCATGCAGGTTATATCTACCCCAATATAACACGTGCCAGACTGCAAGAACTCTCCTGTGTGGTGAGGTATAATAATCAACAGGATAACAAAATCTCCAGTCACACCAGGTTAACCCACAACATAATACGCTACTGAACTCTTCTGTGTGGTGAGGTAATATTACTCTCTTATGTTGTGAGGATCTGACCGCAGGTTCAGCATAACTTCATAGTGAACTCTTCTGTGTGTTGAGGCAGGATAACACCATCCGGACTGCAGCCTCTATTTACTCTGGGTACTATCTACCTCAACAATAACACCAGAATGCTCAGGTCAGCCAGTGACAACAGTGCATGGTCCTCTCAGAACAACTGACTGGGTATGGTACTGTCCTATGGAGAACAACTAGAGGCCACACAATCCAATGACAACGATGAATCTGTCTAATTGTAATTGCCTATCCTAACAATAATGTTTACATTTGCTCGTTATCTGATTAAAGTTGTAACATATTATACTGGTTTTCTTAATGGACAACAAATAGTAAAATTTGTTAGTTGTTGTCTTAACTAACGACAACAGTGAAATTAGTTGGAGTTAATTATCTTTATTAACTGACAACAAAAATAAAAGGTTCTGGTTGACAAAACTCGGACAACAGTTGTGAAATTTGATAGTAGCATTAATCTGACAACATTTACAGGATCAGTCGGTTTTCACTCAGTGAACTGTTATGTTGTGTATTTTAACATCAGCGAGATTTGTTGGTTGTCATTTTGTCAAATTGACAGTTGTCAGTTGGTTGTCAGTTTGACAGATTGATGGCTCAACACATTTCTTTGGAACCAAACCATTTAATTTGTTTCTCAATAAAAATGAAATCAGATTTGCCCAAGACCAGTTTCATTTCTTGCCAACAATGGTGGGCATTGGTGAAATTGTCTTTTAGAATTTATTGATTTGCATCTTGTTAGAATTCTTGCTAGCACTTTGAGGGAGCAGCTGAGACAACTTAATTATCTTTGTCACACCACAAAGCCCTTCATAAGTACTCCACAATCACAACCTGCTAGCCGCTATCCTTAAATTGCATTAGGTGAAATGAAATTGAAATTGACAAAATATTGGTCAATGGCAATTTTGGTGCATTAATACCTCTCGTGTTATAACAACAGTTTTATAACCCTCTAGTTATACCTTGAAAGCATTGAATTTTGACTGGTGTTCAATGTCAGATTTTAGTTGGGTAATTTATTTTGGGATGGGGGAGCTTAGGTCAAAGGGTTGGATTCAGGAAGCTATAATATTTTTTTCAAGTCTTGCCAATGTTAAAGTGTTTAACTTTTCGTTCACAGAAAAATAAATTGTGTACATGTTAGTTGACTTGAATCCATTAGGCCAAGTATGACAAATGTTAAGGTTCTATGTGAATTGGTAGTGAAATTGATCTCCTTCAAACAAGAGTTCCACAAAACCTTTCAAATTTTTAAATTTAAGAAGGTAATTTGAATTGATGCTACATTTAATTACATGTAATTAGGTAGGAACAAATGTCGGCATTGAAAACAATCTTAGACATCCTGAATTATTTTAGGAAAGTAAAGGCTAAGGGAAGTAACTCTTATACCAAAACCAGTTAAAATGTTGAAGGTAGCATACATCCTTAACTTAAGTCTGTGGATTAGTTGCTGAGTTGAGGCACCGAGATATTATTGTTCATTGTTTTAAAAATGTTGAAAATACTTGGACTGCCTATTTGAAGGATCATGAGAAAAGGAAGAGAGCTTTTATTTGATGACTGTGAATTGCAACCTTTCATGTTCAAAAGTGGTTTAGCTGGGCATGACAAAGAAAAATTAATCTACTGTGATCAAAATTTAGATGATATTTTTAGCTGAAGTCCTAGTATTACATTTGGGTTGATATCATGGCTTGCCTTAAGATGTCATTCTGTCTCTTTGTCTGTCATCAGCTTCTTCTCATGAGCCATTATACCTTAAGTCATGATGTTTAACTTGTAGTTTGTTTTGGGGAAAATAAATTACCTTGATCTACATTCAAAGTGGTAAAGGGCAATTATGTCTAAAGTTGCCAACAACATCTTTAGAACCACAAGATCTAAAATAGTGATATTTGGTTTAGGTTACTGAAATAAATGGCTTAACTCATTCACCCCTGAAATTACATAATGAACTATTCCAATAATTGAATTGGAAGAGTTCAAATGTGTCTTCAGGGGTGAATGAGTTAAAGGTCACAGGGATCAAATATGGTATTATCTTCATACTATTTCTTCTTAAGTATGAAGAGGCCTCAAGTAATGATATTTAGCCTGTTGATTGCCAAGATGAAGATCACATTGGTCAAATGTGTTAAAATCTTCTTAACTAGAACAACAACAGTTATGATATCTGGCTGATAGCTTAATCAGATAAAAGTTTGTGCAAATAAATGAGTCAAATAACAAGTGTGAAATGTGGTAAAATATTCATATACGTGTAGCATCAGGATATATATGACTAGAAACTTTCTTGGGCGAAAACAAATTAACTTTATTCAAATCAATGACCTTGACTTATATTTAAGGTCACAGAGATTAAATGTGTTAAAATCTTCAAATAATTTCTTTTAATGATTCAATTGACAGTCATAATATTCAGCCCGTACGTAGCTTGCTTGGGGGAGGCTAACCAAACAAATCACCTTGACCCACATTTAATGTTACAGATCAGATAAACTGAAAATTATTACTAATATTTGTGTCACAATCAGAGATATCTACCATGGTCTAAAATGTATAGAAACATAACCATCTTCATTTCTGGTTCAGTAAGAAATAGGTAACACATATGAGCAAGACAGACCAAATTGTCTACTTGTTTTATTGTGTGCTGCAGATGTAGGTTTAAATGATGTTCATCTTTTGTGTACAGGATTGAACCTCATAGACTTTAACGGTTATCAGATGTGAGATGGAAGCCAGCTAACCTCAACTGTGCAGTCTTAGGACTGATGTGATCCACAGGTGCTCCATGTAGGCAACCCAGGTGTTACAATATAGACGAGTCAAGGCTTGTTTTACAATGTCAGGGTCATATTACAGTGTCAAGGTCAAGTAATGGTGTCAAGGTCAAGAAGCAATGCAAAAGTTATTTCAAGGTCATGAGCAAATTCAAGGTCAAGTAACAAGGGCAAAGTAAGGACACATGTCAAGATTATGGAGCAATGTCAAGGTCAGGTAAAATAAAAGTCAAGGTTATTGAATGTCTCTAGAAACAGATTTAAGACTACCGGTACCCTTACTTTACTAGTATAGAAGCCTTTAAGAATGTGGATTTTCTGAATTCAATATATGTGTTATTTCAAAAAATATTTCAACTGGAAAATGTAAATGTCAATGTTTATCAGATTAAACAAAAGTGCCTAATTTATGGACTTCACAGAAACAGAAAATCTTCAAGCCGTAATCAAGTGTTAGCCTTAGTTATTGGTTGTTTCTGTTTTACTCTTATTTTCTGCTTTTACTTTTTTGTTGGAAAACTACATTATTCAACTTTTTAACTATTGATAAATATTTGGAATAGATAAATTTGTATTTGGATGTTTTTAAATAATCATCTCCTTGAGAAATGTTTTTATGTTTTTATAAGGTCTTATATTTTGCAGAAATATACTAGGTATATCAACCATGAAAATAATGAAATTAAAATCATGCAGTAATTTATATATATAGAAGCAGAGGAACTTTAGCCTGAAGTTATTGTCTTGTTTATTGGCCCATCATCCCGTGTCTCCACATGACTAGTACCGGAGCAAATTCACGTGGTACTTTTATAGAACACTTAACGTCAGTTTTTCCCCTTTACATCAATTCATCTTTTTTGTTATGTTATGCAAGTTTTACTTGTCATTTTCATGTTTGTTCTGGCTGTAAAGTTCTAAATCATATGAGCGCTTTACAGTAAAAATCAGAATCAAAGAAGAGCTTGACAGTTTATGGAAGCTGGGCCTGACATAAACTGGTACCAAATGTCGATGTAGAATTCCCAATCACCCAGATGCTTGACAGTTATGGATGATGGTATTCTTAGGTGATTTAACTACTTCTAGAAAGAGGTGCTGAGGGCCGGTGATAACCAGTATGGAGACAGTAAATCCAGTCGCTGAGGACACTTATCAGGGAGGGCCATTGGCTACTGTCATGTTCGTGGTCCCTATAGTCTAATGATGTTGATGAGGTGTATACATGTATCTATAAGGTTTCCACGAGAAGTGACAGCTTTCAGCTATGAGGGTTTCCTAGAATTCCATGTCTCTTTGTAAGATATTCAATTCATGAATCACCAATATTCTATGTTAACTATACATTATTTATATGACCTTTTCAGGATCATGTGACCTTGTAATTTGAACTTCATGCTACATGACCTATGCTAATGAATTGTGTGGATGACTGCAGTGATCACATGACTTTAATGTTCCATATCTGCTTACTTTTGTATTATTTGTGGTGTTCCCTGGAAAGATTTCTTCTTGCATAATCTGCATGTCTTGAGACTATCCAGAAACCTTAGCTATAGAAGTAGACATTTTCGTTTAAGTAAAAATTCCAATTTTAGAAAAAAAAGAAATGTTCTCATTTTAGTTTGCTTGATTTATGAAATAAATTAAACTGCAATTAAAATATGTATTTTGTTTCTTTATCATGTTATTTCTCAAGAAATCAGGATGGGAAATATAACACAAAGTTGTCTACAGTGATTTTAGGTAGACAGTTAAGCCAGATGATTGAACTAATTCCTGGACACAGTCTGTAAATCTGGTGAAGCAGCATAAGTCACTTGGCATTGGCTCACCCTACTGAGGCTTCTCCACCACTGAGGTTATCTCAACAGTCTCCCAAGCCTTCCATCAGTCACAGCACAGTGTTCTCAACAGTCTCCCAAGCCTTCCATCAGCCACAGCACAGCGTTCTCAACACTCTCCCAGGCCTTCCATCAGTCACAGCACAGCGTTCTCATCAGTCTCCCATGCCTTCCATCAGTCACAGCCCAGCGTTCTCAACAGTCTCCCAAGCCTTCCAGCAGTCACAGCACAGTGTTCTCAACAGTCTCCCGAGCCTTCCATCAGTCACAGCACAGCGTTCTCAACAGCCTCCCATGCCTTCCATCAGTCACAGCACAGCATTCTCAACAGACTCCCATGCCTTCCATCAGTCACAGCACAGAGTTCTCAACAGTCTCCCAAGCCTTCCATCAGCCACAGCACAGCGTTCTCAACACTCTCCCAGGCCTTCCATCAGTCACAGCACAGCGTTCTCATCAGTCTCCCATGCCTTCCATCAGTCACAGCAGAGTGTTCTCAACAGTCTCCCAAGCCTTCCAACAGTCACAGCACAGCGTTCTCAACAGTCTCGCAAGTCTTCCATCAGTCACAGCACAGCGTTCTCAATAGTCTCCCAAGCCTTCCATCAGTCACAGCACCGCGTTCTCAACAGTCTCCCAAGCCTTCCAGCAGTCACAGCACAGTGTTCTCAACAGTCTCCCGAGCCTTCCATCAGTCACAGCACAGCGTTCTAAATAGGCGTCTGCCAGTCACAGCACAGCTTTCTGAATATTGTTCTGCAAATCACAGCACAGCCTTCCATCAGTCACAGCACAGCGTTCTAAACAGTCTCCCAAGCCTTCCATCAGTCACAGCCCAGCGTTCTCAACAGTCTCCCAAGCCTTCCATTAGTCACAGCACAGCATTCTCAACAGTCTCCCAAGCCATCCATCAGTCACAGCACAGCGTTCTCAACGGTCTCCCATGCCTTCCATCAGTCACAGCACAGCGCTCTCAACAGTCTCCCAAGCCTTCCATCAGTCTCAGCTCAGCATTCTCAACAGTCTCCCATGCCTTCCATCAGTAACAGCACAGTGTTCTCAACAGTCTCCCAAGCCTTCCATCAGCCACAGCACAGCGTTCTCAACAGTCTCCCACGCCTTCCATCAGTCACAGCACAGCGTTCTAAACAGTCTCCCAAGCCTTCCATCAGTCACAGCCCAGCGTTCTCAACAGTCTCCCAAGCCTTCCATTAGTCACAGCACAGCGATCTCAACAGTCTCCCATGCCTGCCATCAGTCACAGCACAGTGTTCTCAACAGTCTCCCGAGCCTTCCATCAGTCACAGCACAGCGTTCTCATCAGTCTCCCATGCCTTCCATCAGTCACAGCCCAGCGTTCTCAACAGTCTCCCAAGCCTTCCATCAGTCACAGCCCAGCGTTCTCAACAGTCTCCCAAGCCTTCCAGCAGTCACAGCACAGCATTCTCAACAGACTCCCATGCCTTCCATCAGTCACAGCACAGTGTTCTCAACAGTCTCCCGAGCCTTCCATCAGTCACAGCACAGCGTTCTCAACAGCCTCCCATGCCTTCCATCAGTCACAGCACAGAGTTCTCAACAGTCTCCCAAGCCTTCCATCAGCCACAGCACAGCGTTCTCAACACTCTCCCAGGCCTTCCATCAGTCACAGCACAGCGTTCTCAATAGTCTCCCAAGCCTTCCATCAGTCACAGCCCAGCGTTCTCAACAGTCTCCCAAGCCTTCCATTAGTCACAGCACAGCATTCTCAACAGTCTCCCATGCCTTCCATCAGTAACAGCACAGTGTTCTCAACAGTCTCCCAAGCCTTCCATCAGCCACAGCACAGCGTTCTCAACACTCTCCCAGGCCTTCCATCAGTCACAGCACAGCGTTCTAAATAGGCGTCTGCCAGTCACAGCACAGCTTTCTGAATATTGTTCTGCAAATCACAGCACAGCCTTCCATCAGTCACAGCACAGCGTTCTAAATAGGCGTCTGCCAGTCACAGCACAGCTTTCTGAATAGTGTTCTGAAAATCACAGCACAGCCTTCCATCAGTCACAGCACAGCGTTCTAAACAGTCTCCCATGCCTTCCATCAGTCACCGCACAGAGTTCTCATCAGACTCCCAAGCCTTCCATCAGTCACAGCACAGTGTTCTCAACAGTCTCCCGAGCCTTCCATCAGTCACAGCACAGCGTTCTAAACAGTCTCCCATGCCTTCCATCAGTCACAGCACAGCGTTCTAAATAGGCGTCTGCCAGTCACAGCACAGCTTTCTGAATAGTGTTCTTCCAGTCACAGCACAGCTTTCTGAATAGTGTTCTGCCAGTCACAGCAGAGCGTTCTAAATAGTGTTCCGCCAGTCACAGCACAGCTTTCTGAATAGTGTTCGGCCAGTCACAGCACAGCTTGCTGAATAGAGTTCTGCCAGTCACAGCACAGCGTTCTAAATAGTGTTCTGCCAGTCACAGCATAGTGTTCTGAATAGTGTTCTGCCAATCACAGCACAGCGTTCTAAATAGTGTTCTGCCAGTCACAGCACAGCGTTCTAAATAGTGTTCTGCCAGTCACAGTGTTCTAAATAGTGTTCTGCCAGTCACAGCGTTCTAAATAGTGTTCTGCCAGTCACAGCACAGCTTTCTGAATAGTATTCTGCCAATCACAGCACAGCTTTCTAAATAGTGTTCTGCCAGTCACAGCACAGTGGTCTAAATAGTGTTCTGCCAGTCACAGCACAGCTTTCTGAATAGTGGTCTGCCAATCACAGCACAGTGTTCTGAATAGTGTTCTGCCAGTCACAGTACAGTGTTCTAAATAGTGTTCTGCCAATCACAGCACAGTGTTCTAAATAGTGTTCTGCCAGTCACAGCACAGTGTTCAAAATAGTGTTCTGACAATCACAGCACAGTGTTCTAAATAGTGTTCTGCCAGTCACAGCACAGTGTTCTAAATATTGTTCTGCCAGTCACAGCACAGCTTTCTGAATAGTGTTCTGCAAATCACAGCACAGCGCTCTAAATAGTGTTCTGCCAGTCACAGCACAGTGTTCTAAATAGTGTTCTGCCAGTCACAGCACAGCTTTCTGAATAGTGTTCTGCCAGTCACAGCCTTCTAAATAGTGTTCTGCCCATCACAGCACAGTGTTTTAAATAATGTTCTGCCAGTCACAGCTTTCTTAATAGTGTTCTGTCAGTCACAGCACAGTGTACTAAATAGTGTTCTGCCAATCACAGCACAGTGTTTTAAATAGTGTTCTGCCAGTCACAGCTTTCTGAATAGTGTTCTGCCAGTCACAGCTTTCTAAATAGTGTTCTGCCCATCACAGCACAGTGTTTTAAATAGTGTTCTGCCAGTCACAGCTTTCTTAATAGTGTTCTGTCAGTCACAGCACAGTGTACTAAATAGTGTTCTGCCAATCACAGCACAGTGTTCTAAATAGTGTTCTGCCAATCACAGCACAGTGTTTTAAATAGTGTTCTCCCAGTCACCGCTTTATGAATAGTGTTCTGCCAGTCACAGCTTTCTAAATAGTGTTCTGCCAATCACAGCACAGCTTTCTGAATAGTGTTCTGCCAATCACAGCACAGCTTTCTAAATATTGTTCTGCCAGTCACAGCACAGCTTTCTGAATAGTGTTCTGCAAATCACAGCACAGCGCTCTAAATAGTGTTCTGCCAGTTACAGCACAGTGTTCTAAATAGTGTCCTGCCAATCACAGCACAGTGTTCTAAATAGTGTTCTGCCAATCACAGCACAGCTTTCTGAATAGTGTACTGCCAATCACAGCACAGCTTTCTGAATAGTGTTCTGCCAGTCACAGCTTTCTAAATAGTGTTCTGCCCATCACAGCACAGCTTTCTGAATAGTGTTCTGCCAATCACAGCACAGCTTTCTAAATAGTGTTCTGCCAATTTACAGTACAGGGTTCTATATAGCGTTCTACCAATCATAGTTCAGGTTTCTATATAGCGTTCTACCAATCACAGTTCATGTGTCTACATAGCCTTCTCCCATTAACAGTGCATGTTTCTCTTCCAGACACAGCACTTAGTTGCACTACTGTTATATCCAAATTATATTAAAGGGAGGTAACTGTATGCACAAACATTACAACTCTCTAGTTTGTTTGTCTGCAGTGGGACTGGCAGCCTTAAGTCGCCTATTTATTATAGTATAGTGAAATTAGCACTACAAGTAAATCGATTCTTAAATATTATCGTGTAGGAAAAGTGAATGTCCTGTTTATTTGATGGGCAAATTAACACTTCCGATCGTGTGTAAACACAAGCTGATGAGTGGGTAACTGTCGACCACATACATCATTATCAAACGTCTCTCCCTTACAAGTAATTAAAGGACCAATAACTAGTTAATAGAGTGGCCCAGGTGCCAATTAATATTGATTCTGGATTTTCATTTGGAAAGGATGTTGTGGTAATTGAATTCTCAGAAATAAGGACTTATACCATTACAAATATTTGAATATTTTGTATTGATCATTAACTGTATCCATGGTAATTTTACAACATACACACAGGTTTTATCATTATTCCATCCAGTAAATGACTATGAAAGGTAAGCGGGTGAGTTTGAGCAACATTGACTAAGCATATCTTTTTCAAAGTATAAGATATTTTACTGGTAATATTATAATATTACTGTTGAATCGAGGTTTCAGGATTAATCAGCTAGGGATTGAACAATCCTCAATGTCCTTATGCCACGTCCATATTTGTAGGTACATCCTAATATACAGAGAAAGATTTTTGTGAGTAAATCAATATTATAAATGTCCTGGATAGTAAATTGTAATGAAGAAAGTTTACCCATTAGTCAAGGTTGGTCATTAAATTGGACGCAATATATTGATTGCCTTGGAAAGGTCATATTTAAGGTCAAGCATGGCATTTTTGAATTGCATTCGTAGTTCACATGGTACACGTAAAGCTGTTAAGGTTGACATGACATTGAGCTATACATAGATATACATTATATATGATGACATCATCATAATGTAAGGTTATTTCTATGTAATGGTCAAGCGTGATGTTTTGAAACTGCTTTCGCAGTTCACATGTGCTTTTATTAGCCAATCACAGGCCTTGTTATATATAGAAATTCTGTCTGACACACATACAGTATCGTTTATAACTAAATTACAAATTAATGAATCCAATGGACCGTAACAGTGTTATTGAGAGAAGGAGTCCTTGTACATGGTATAATTACATCACCACAACATTAAAGGTCATGAATGAATGTATATCAACAAAGCTACTCAGCTGTTTCAAATTAGTTTTATAGTGTTTGATAATAAGATGAATATTAACAAAAAATATTCAATGTTGGCTAACTAAAGGGAAATATTTATGAAGTCATTATAGTTGAAAATATTAAAATACTGGTTATTATATGTGCTGAAAGTCCAACAATGTACATTGTACCTTGGGTAGTACATATATTTCTCTCATTTCCGTGTGTGTAAGATAGAGCTGTCTAGGGTAAGAAAGGGGTGTAAGAAATTTCTATCTTACACTCCATTTCATGTGACGTGATGTCACAATGGCTCAACAGTGATGTGATGTCACAAATTCCGCTACCACAATGCTGAAAAAGGCGCCGTAATGAAATCCAAACCTTTTATGATATTTTTAATTCACCATACATATAAGAAAGATGAGATTACTTTTTCTGCGCAAACCTTGTATGCAAATATATGGTATGCTTAATCTCGCTGACAGATTCGCTACCATCAAAAAAGTTCAGGGGAAAGTTGATATTATCAATATGGTAGCCAGTTCGAACACATTTTCATGGTCTCTGATCTTATTCTGGCATTATAAATGAGAGAAAAATACTCTTTCATGCTCAGGGGTGTAGAAAAGGGAAATTCCATCCTCGGAAATTTCAAATTTGGCAAAACCCTTGGCATAGCCTCAGGTTTTACCAAATTTGAAAACCCCTTTACTGGAATTTCCCTATTCTACACCCCTGATTGACATGAAAGAGTCCAATAGTATCAGAACCACTCCAGGAGGTTGATCAAAGTATTGCCAGATTTTCAAAACTGAAAAATAGTAAAAAATTAATGTCACCTATCTATAAAGGAAATGTGTCACACTGAACAAGAGATGTACTCTTGTTAAAATGTATGGTTCAGTGAAATAAGGTCAAACTCTGAGCTACAATTAAAAACAAGTCTGTAATAAAACTTTAGGCAATCATTCTTGCTATTTAAAAGTCTGATAAAATATCATGATAGTAGCATATAGCTCCAGTTTTATAATAAAAAGGTCAACAATATTTTTTGAAAATGGAAGTTATAATATATATTTTTTTCGTAAATGTTTATATAGATTTTGTTATAGTTCATGTTAATGGGCAAGCAGGTCAGAAAAATGCTGAACAAATTGGAAGTCTTCGTTGTTGAAGGTTCAAAACAAATGCTGTATGTATACGTTAATGTATTGCGTTATTAGGATTGGACTTGAATTTACTGTATTAAGTATAAGAGTTAAAATAAGATTTTAGTACATTAAAGTATACAGGTATAGATTTCATTTTACTGAAATTAGTGAAAAGACATAAGCTATCTTGGAAGGACTGTGATTTGCTGGTTTACTTTGAGCTGTGATAACTTGGAAGGACTGTGATTTGCTGGGTTTACTTTGAGCTGTGATAACTTAGAAGGACTGTGATTTGCTGGGTTTACTTTGAGCTGTGATAACTTTGAAGGACTGTGATTTGCTGGTTTACTTTGAGCTGTGATAACTTGGAAGGACTGTGATTTGCGGGTTTACTTTGAGCTGTGAAAACTTAGAAGGACTGTGATTTGCTGGGTTTACTTTGAGCAGTGATAACTTTGAAGGACTGTGATTTGCTGGTTTACTTTGAGCTGTGAAAACTTAGAAGGACTGTGATTTGCTGGGTTTACTTTGAGCTGTGATAACTTAGAAGGACTGTGATTTGCTGGTTTACTTTGAGCTGTGATAACTGACAGTCGTCCTGTTAGGTGCATTATCACATGTTATGTCAGAGAGCTATCAAACTCTCATGCATATTTCATGCGACAGACAGGTCGCATATCTTTGTTTTGTGCACTAATCAATCCGGTGTTACAGCTAGTGCTCATTTGAATCTTTTGAAATTTACATAAGATTAAATGTCTCATGAATATTTAGGCCATGTTATACGATAACAAAATGTAAGAAAAAAATTGATTTCAAAATCAGGTTAAGAAACCTGCATGCTAGCAGGTTTAGATTGTATACATATTTATCTGGGCACAACTCCTGATTCATTGCACATTCGTTGCGTTGTTAACAGATGTAGATGCTGTTTTTAGGAGTTAAGAACTCCACCTAAGTGTTCAAATATTACCTGGGCACACCTGAGTTAATACATCGCCACCAGGTGTTGTCTTTATCACGATAGCTTTCCCATGTTCGATTGCTTTCCCATGTTCTCGGCTCGTCAGGTGGAACATGTAAGCTGTTGAAGTGATGATGTTGTCGGATGGTTTAGATCTAAACTCTCATAGAGAACACATAATGCATTCATTGTTGCTTTGAAATATGAAGGATATAACCCAGAGTTTATAACGGGCCAGATATTATAATAGTTATAGCCATTATAGTCAAGGGGAGACAATTACGTAATATATTATCAATGAGCACTGTTCACTATAGATAGTGAAATGTTTGTAGTTGTATATATATATATATGCCAAAATCCCTGCATCATCATAGAATTATAGTTTTATTTACAAACCTGAAAGTAAAGTGCGGGCTTGTATTTGAAATATATTTTTTTCTCGTGATAACTTGAAGTATAGTCCTGATATATAAATAGAATTATTTCTTTTCGTGTACAAACCAAAAGTAATCACAATTTAACAACATTTTTCAACCTCTAATATTTTGGTCAATATACAAGGTAATCTAAAAACTTAATTTTCAATGTGATTTTACTCTACTAAAAAATTAGTGACCTTGAAAATTTTAACTCAGTAAATATTTGTGTTTCAAAATTAAAATTTGTATTAGTTACTGATAAAGCTAGTCACCTTTTGGACAATTGGGCCCTGGTGTAATTAAAGTTTCTCATGTATGTGAAACGTTAGAATACAGTCCTGGGTTGTATATTTAAAGGAACATGTGACTTAATTTATAATGGCCATGATTACTGTACATTTACCTGTACATGTGTTACTCAAGGCCTTGGTAACTTAAAGTCCTTTGTGACAAAGCAGGCCCTTAGTTACTGTATAAGTATAAGGGCGATTCGGTAAAAATGGAAGGTCCTGTCTTGTGTGACTTTGTGATAGGGCCTTGGTTACTATATATAAGTTGTAAAGGCGATTCTGTAAAAATGGAAGGTCCTGTCTTGTGTTACTTCGCTATAGGGCCTTGGTTACTATATTAGGTACATTTATATAAGTTGTTTAAGGCAATTCATTAAAAATGGAAGGTCCTGTCTTGTGGGACTTTGCAATAAGGCCTTGGTTACTCTATATAAGGTAACAGTTTATTGGTTGTTGTATGGCTGTATTCACCAGTACATAGTCTAAGCTTGCCATACATGCATACTCCTGATGAAATTGATTTTCAATAGTTCTTAATTAATTTGAGATTATCATCGTCAGTGGTGCTGCAGGCTTTGCATTATGTAATTTACTAAATAAATAACCTCTAAATTGAGTTGGTATTTATACTTGCTAGTTTCTGTCGTTGGTTATTTTCATTGTACACTAATTAATCCCCAACAATTGATTAAAACGGTGAGCTGTAATTATTGATCTGGTATTATTTAGAATTGAATGGAGCACACAGATATCAAGAACACTTGTTTAGGCTCAAGTTCGAATGTAAATATCACTGAAACTCGGTTAAATTTGCTATATAAGCATAAATATTGACTGTTTTATGGGAATCTATATCAACGATTAAAATTGCTATACTCTCTAAACCGGTTTCAAATGAACTTGAAATTCAAATATTGCATAAGAATAGAAGCTTTTGGAATACTGTATCAATATTACACTATACACATTTAAATCATTCACCCCTGAAGACACATTTAAACTCTTCCTATTCAAAGGTTGGAATATATGATGTAGTTCTTTATGAAATTTCAGGGGTAAATGAGCTCATTATTTATTTTTTGTGGGCTTTGAAGTATGTGACTTAAGGATTCCTGTCCCACAAACAAAACTGTATGTAGTTGGAAAGGAGACACGGTGGCAGAGTGGTCAAGGCGAGTGACATTCTGCTACCACTAGCCCTTCACCACTGGGTCGTGGGTTCCAGGCCTACATGGGGCAGTCGCTAGGAACTGGCTGAATTTGGTGGTTTTTCTCCAGGTGTTTCGGCTTTCCTCCACCACCAAAACCTGGCAGGTCCTTAAATGACAATAGCTGTTAATAGGATGTAAAACCAAACAAACAAAATAGTACATAATGTATATATTGGAGAGTTTTAATGGTCAAATAATTAAGACAAAATACCTTCAGTAGGACAGGGATAATTTTTAAATTGTATTTAGAATTTGTTTGTGTAAAGTAAGTTTTGCAATAATCAAATATTGTTTTTGTCAAAACATGCTGAATTTATATAAACTTAACTCATTGTACAACAATTATGAAACCAGTTATTTCAACTTACATTTATAACTCTTGTTGGTCTGTACGCAATGGAGGAAAACCTGGAGAAGACCAACGTGGTCAGGCAGGTGACCCCATACCATTTCACATCCGATCTGGAAAACCCAGCCGCATTGGTGAAAGCTAAGGAAAGCGTGCTATCCAATGCGCCACCCGACCACCCATGTTTAATCCAATGCACAAAAAAAAAAATTCAAAGTACATGCATACCAATGTGGTTTGTGGTACATTTGCAAAAATATTGAAATTAATATTCGCAAAAAAATCAAATATCTTCTCAAATGATGAAGTGTTTATGTCGCTGATTAATTAATAACCGGTGTTCCTGTCATATCGTAGCTATAATTACCTGTCAATGTCATTGAGGCTCACTAACAAGAAAACATTGGAAAAGCAGTTACATGAAAGGTCTGAAGTAATGACCAGCCGTTACGATGTTAATGTGTTCCCCGAATCAATATTCAGGTTGAATCTTTCTATGGATTGATTTTAATGATAACACACGAGGAGACAAGTATCGACTTAGCTGATAAGTAATCAAATTTTTCATCCAGAATTAATTAGAGTTGTGAGAAGATGTTGTTTGCCATTGTTGTGAGAAGATGTTGTTTGTCATTGTTGTGAGAATATGTTGTTTGTCATTGTTGTGAGAAGATGTTGTTTGCCATTGTTGTGAGAAGATGTTGTTTACCATTGTTGCTGTTTCGGGCTGGTGAGATGTGTTGTGCTTTCTCCTGTCACATCAAAGCCTCGCAGGTATTGACAGAACTACACCAAAACATGTTATAGATATTGACAGTGCTGCATTAAGATGGGTTAGACATTTACAGCTAGGAGGTGTATAACAGAATGTTCTATGTAGAACTGCATGGCCAGACCAGGATTTGAACCCTGAAAGCTCAAAACTCTAGATGGCTGCTCTAGCCAACTGAGCTACTGGCGAATGAGTTCAGTTCTGCTACATTCCTCCCTCCTTTTTGTTAGTCTTTGTCCCTGAAGAAAACACCATTTACAACCACGGTTTCTGTATTCCTTTGCCAATCGTACAAACAGTACTTGAAACACAGGTTTGTTACTGGCACCAAGTCCTATAAAAGTAGATGACAGTGCATTGCCGAACCATGATTCGAACCCAGGACCTCCAAACTTTAAATGAAATTGCTTAAGGAAATTTAACTACTTGGTCGCGATTGATCAACCAAGTCCAGTTATGCTGCGCATATAGTTGCAATAACGGGCAGAAGCAGTCACTATCTTTCTGAATGAATGTGCCCAGCAAAAGATGATTCAGCAATACAGCATTACTGTGAAGGGCCGCAGTGGCCAGCTTGTTAAGGCGGCTGCCATTCTTCTACCACTAGCCTTCCACCACTGGGTCACGGGTTCGAAACCTACGTGGGGCAGTCGCTAGGTACTGGCCGTAGGTCGGTGGTTTTTCTCTAGTTACTCTGGCTTAATTTTCTCTACCACCAAAACCTGGCACATCCTTAAATGACTATAGCTGTTAATACGATGTAAAACACAAACAAACAAACAAGCATTACTGTGTATGTCCTCTCAAGAATTAATGTTTAGAACTTTAAATTTTGGGTTTATTCAATTTTTTTTTTAAATTTAAATTTTTACTAAAACAAGTTTGAAATTCACTCAATGTAGTCTCTAAGGAAGCAACAATTAGCAGAGATCTGAGGACTTGCAGTTTTAAAGGGCAAGAGGTCAAGTTTACTGTGCTGGTACCAAAGATATGAAAATAGAATTGTCTTTTGCGAAGAGCCCCTATACTCTTACTCTGTATTAAATACAAACTGTTGAAGCATCAGGTGATTTGAGAAATGGCTGTTAGTCTTTCAGCTGATCATCAGGGATTATATAAGTGACCTCTCCTAGACTCCAGCCTATATGACAGAGCTGCTGCAGCTGCTGAGTGATAGAAGAGTTCACAGGTATAAATGGTATTCCTGTGTGGAGCAGTAGGCTCGGTACAGTACATGTTAGGCCTAGCATGACAAACATCAGAACAGAATTTGCATGCTACATACACTTAAGGGTTATTGGACCATTCCCAAGTGTTCCCTTTAAGCCTTTCATGTAATTGTGACTGCCTCACAGCTCTGGCTCAGGTGCTAATACAGGTAAATCTCACAGGAGTAAGCTTGGGGGTAAATATGTGCAAAACTCCCTGAGCTACTGTAGCGTCCTCCTATAAACAAATAAAGGTAAATATCACAGGAGCAGGATCGGGGGTAATTATGTGTAAAACTCCCTGAGCTACTGTAGCGTCCTCCTATAAACAATTAAGGTACATAGAACAGACATTGGAATCATCCATGTTTGGTTGTCATATCAAGCATTTTTAGGTCACCTGAGCTTTGCTCAAGTGACCTATTCCAATCACTTTCCGTCCGTCGTCGTCCGTCGTGCGGTGTGCGTAAACTTTTTACATTATCAACTTCTTCTCAAGAACCATTGGATGGAATTTTTTCAAACTTGGTCAGAACCATCCTTAGTAGATGAGGCTACCAAATTGTAAAATTGGGATTCCTACCCCAACCCTAGGGGCCAGGGCGCGGCCCAAAAGGGAAGAGTAGTCAATATTTCAAAAATCTTCTTCTCAAGACTCAGAGGTATTACAGTCATTTCCTCCGCATGGATGGAAACATCATCAGGAGCTTTATTTAAATTGTAAATTTCAGGACCCCCGAGCTATCCATTCTTCCTTGGGGAGGGGGTAAAGTGTACTATAGTGTATATAGGGAAACAACACTTTTGGGTATATTTTGACAATTTTCTGTTGGAAATTACTCTTACTTGGTGAGAATTATCCTTGAAGGAAGATGGTTTTAAATTGTAAAATTGGGATTCCTACCCCAACCCTAGGGGCCAGGGCGGGGCCCAAAAGGGAAATGTAGCCAATATTTCAAAAATCTTCTTCTTAAGACTCAGAGGTATTACAGTCATTTCCTCCGCATGGATGGAAAGATCATCAGGGGCTTTATTTAAATTGTAAATTGCCTGACCCCCGAGCTATCAGTTCTCCCTTGGGAGGGGGTAAAGTTTACTATAGTTTATATAGGGAAACAACACTTTTGGGTATATTTTGACAATTTTCTGTTGGAAATTATTCTTACTTGGTGAGAATTATCCTTGAAGGAAGATGGTTTTAAATTGTAAAATTGGGATTCCTACCCCAACCCTAGGGGCCAGGGCGGGGCCCCAAAGGGAAATTTAACCAATTTTTCAAAAATCTTCTTCCTCAGACCCAGAGTCCTATACTACAGTCATTTTCTCTGCATCGATGGAAAGATCATCAGGGGCTTTATTTAAATTGTAAATTGCCGGACCCCCGAGCTATCAGTTCTCCCTTGGGAGGGGGTAAAGTTTACTATAGTTTATATAGGGAAACAACACTTTTGGGTATATTTTGACAATTTTATGTTTGAAATTATTTTTACTTGGTCAGAATCATCTTTGGTGGTTGACAGTATCACATTGTAAACTTGGAATTCCTGCCCCATCCCCAGGGGTTAGAGCGGGGCCCCAAAGGGAACATTTACAAATATTTTAAAATTCTTATCCTTTGATGACATGACAAGTATTGTATTTCACTTAGTTTACATGCTGATTTCCACATCACATCTAAACAATAAAATAAAGTTACCAGTACCTATGATAAAACTCAGGTGACCGCTAAGGCCCTTGGGCCTCTTGTTGTAATGGAGATTACAAACAAAACACCTAAGTGATATAGATTGCTGTTGTACCTATAGCGATCGAGTCTCCCACTCCCCTTCTCCTTTCATTGAGTCTGCTTTATACACTTTCAACTCATTCCCATTTGGGCCAAGCCTTGTCTGGCACCATTCAGTTGAGTCTCGTAGGTGTTCTACAATAAAGACTGCAAGCTTCAGAATATATGTACTAAAAATTAAACTGATTACCACACACCATACAAAAAAAAGAAATTAAACCATAAAGTTTAGCTGAGGATCATATCACATGGGCAAGCATGACAGGCTTAAATTGTTTGGAATACAGACATAACATTTCTATGTATACCCCAATTCATGACTATGTCGATAGGAAACATTAGCCATTAATTCAAATACACTTTGATGACATTATTACTGCAGGTTTGTTAAGTTTTTAGATTATCTTTCATGAAAAGATGAGACAAAAGTTTGACTGTCAGTTTGATGAGATGACTGTCAGTTATCATTTGAAGGCCGTCATCTTCAAAATTCAGTGCAACAAAGTCGTATTAGGGCTGTATTTGATCAAAAACATTAATTGGGGTGGCAGTATGTAGTTTAATTCAAAGCAAATGTTTCATACCAACGTGAAAGGCAAGGAGAGGCAACCCTATGGGAATACAACAGATCATATAATCCCATTGATTTTCCTCATCTGCTCTTCCTAGTTGAAAGGAAAAGGGGAGATCCGCTTTTGATTTGATACATCCTTGATAACATCATACAGGCCAATCTGACCTCCCCGTGACCTTTGGTACAAGGTTTGGAACTCCTAGTCCGCTTTATTCCGTTGAGACACATACACTAAGTGTTCAACTCGTGACCAGATCATGTTTGGTAGGGAGTGTTTTTCTCTGACTGTATAGGCTTAATTCTTCTATGGTTAATGCATCTTTCAGTCAAATGCCCAAAAATCATAAAAAGCCTTGCAACCTATAAATTGATGTAGATCGAGGCAGTACATAATTTAACAATAATTACATAATTGTTCTTGGCCTTTTTACATTAAATAAGTAGTGGCATTATCTCTACCTCAAAGCTTTATTTCTTCATTGATTCAGTATTTCACAGATTAGCTGAAGTTGGCAAATATGCTAGATCTTCAACTATTGGCACATAAAAAAACAAAAACGGTTAGCTGTCATTATCATCTGGTTGTTCATATGATCTATTCAAACTGTAATTAAATCCATTGTAATTGGTTTTAATTAATGGTTTAAAATTTTAAAAATTTAATTATAAAATTTATTATCATTACATTATTTGTTTAATTAATTGTGATTGTAGTTAATTATTAAAATTGTTTGTGTTAGATGCATAATTCACTTTATGTTTTCACTGTTAAAGACCTGGAATATAACATGTCTCCGCTGCCTCGAATCTCTTTAAGGCGATAGCTGTCGACCTTCTGTATCGTAAAACAGATTTCTTCTCAGTGTAACAGGCAGCTCCATAGTGTATTGGGGTCAAATTTAATTACGTTGTTATCTGCTGATATCAGTAATAATGTATTTGTAAAACGTCTGCTCCTGTTACAGAGGTATTTCATCATCTTGGCAATGCAATTTTGTAATGAAACTCCTGCTCATCCATAACTGACTGTCATATCTCTACAGAAATTCCATTTTGAGGAGGAAATATCACTTAGTTTGGCAACTAAATGGTGGGCTATAAAACAAGTAACCAAATCAGCCTTCCCAATGAAGAGGCCAACCATGGGCAGATAACTCAATTAGATGGTGTTTTGTGTAAACGTGGTGTTGTCAAAATATGTGTTACTGTGTAGGACAGGAGAAATGGAGACTGTTTATTGCCTGATGTGCTTGTTGTCTTGACGGAAGGTCTGCTGATTTTAGAAATCAGATTATTGCTGATGGACCAAACTGCAGACAACTGGACAATGCAGACTGTATGTGTTAGACTAGTGTTTGTTATGTGTGGTCTGCTGTTAGATTAGTGTTTGTTATATGTGGTCTGCTGTTGAGCTGGGCGTCGGCAGAACAGAAAGATCCATTTCCTTATTTCAATATGTGGTCTGCTGTTAGATTAGGGTTTGTTATATGTGGTCTGCTGTTATACTAGTGTTTGTCATATGTGGTCTGCTGTTAGATTAGCGTTTGTTATATGTGGTCTGCTGTTCGCTTAGTGTTTGTTATATGTGGTCTGCGGTTAGATTAGTGTTTGTTATATGAGGTCTGCTGTTAGACTAGTGTTTGGTATATGTGGTCTGCTGTTAGACTAGCGTTTGTTATATGTGGTCTGCTGTTGAGCTGAGCGTCGGCAGAACAGAAAGATCCATTTCCTTATTTCAATATGTGGTCTGCTGTTAGATTAGTTTTTGTTATATGTGGTCTGCTGTTCGACTAGTGTTTGTTATATGTGGTCTTATGTTAGATTAGTGTTTGTTATATTTGGTCTGCTGTTAGACTAGTGTTTGGTATATGTGGTCTGCTGTTAGACTAGGGTTTGTTATATGTGGTCTGCTGTTCGACTAGTGTTTGTTATATGTGGTCTGATGTTTGACTAGTGTTAGTTATATGTGGTCTGCTGTTAGATTAGGGTTTGTTATATGTGGTCTGCTGTTCGCTTAGTGTTTGTTATATGTGGTCTGCGGTTAGATTAGTGTTTGTTATATGGGGTCTGCTGTTAGACTAGTGTTTGTTATATTTGGTCTGCTGTTAGATTAGTGTTTGTTATGTGTGGTCTGCCGTTAGATTAGTGTTTGTTATATGCGGTCTGCTGTTAGATTAGTGTTTGGTATATGTGGTCTGCTGTTAGACTAGCGTTTGTTATATGTGGTCTGCTGTTATACTAGTGTTTGTCATATGTGGTCTGCTGTTAGATTAGTGTTTGGTATATGTGGTCTGCTGTTAGACTGGTGTTTGTTATATGTGGTCTGCTCTTAGACTAGTGTTTGTTATATGTGCTCTGCTGTTAGACTAGTGTTTGTTAGATGTGGTCTGATGTTAGACTAGTGTTTGTTATATGTTGTCTACTGTTAGATTAGTGTTTTTTATATGTGGTCTTCTGTTAGATTAGTGTTTGTTATATGTGGTCTTCTGTTAGATTAGTGTTTGTTATATGTTGTCTGCTGTTAGACTAGTGTTTGGTATATGTGGTCTGCTGTTAGACTGGTGTTTGTTATATGTGGTCTGCTGCCAGACTAGTGTTTGTTATATGTGGGCTGCTGTTAGATTAGTGTTTGTTATGTGTGGTCTGCCGTTAGATTAGTGTTTGTTATATGTTGTCTGCTGTTAGACTAGTGTTTGTCATAGGTGGTCTGCTGTTAGATTAGTGTTTGGTATATGTGGTCTGCTGTTAGACTAGTTTTTGTTATATGTGGTCTGCTGTTCGACTAGTGTTTGTTATATGTGGTCTGTTGTTAGATTAGTGTTTGTTATATTTGGTCTGCTGTTAGACTAGTGTTTGGTATATGTGGTCTGCTGTTAGACTAGGGTTTGTTATATGTGGTCTGCTGTTCGACTAGTGTTTGTTATATGTGGTCTTATGTTAGATTAGTGTTTGTTATATTTGGTCTGCTGTTAGACTAGTGTTTGTCATAGGTGGTCTGCTGTTAGATTAGTGTTTGTTATATTTGGTCTGCTGTTAGACTAGTGTTGTTATATGTGGTCTGCTGTTAGCTTAGTATTTGTTATATGTGGTCTGATGTTTGACTAGTGTTAGTTATATGTGGTCTGCTGTTAGAGTAGTGTTTGTTATATGTGGTCTGCTTTTAGACTAGTGTTTGTTATATGTGCTCTGCTGTTAGATTAGTGTTTGTTATATGTGGTCTGCTGTTGAGCTGAGCGTCGGCAGAACAGAAAGATCCATTTCCTTATTTCAGTATTGGATATTGTTTAACACTTCTCCTCAAGTTCAACCTTGTGTAACAGTTGATCGTGAAAATGGTGGCAAACCCCCTCCTGCTTTTCTGTTAATCGAATATGCCTAGGAACAGAATTAATGAAGCTTGCAGACATTTTATATAGTTTTTCCTTCAGAAGATTTCCATGACGACAGATTTCTATGGACAGAATCTAGCCAATACTTGAACAAAATCGAGAATACAAGCTGAAATGAAAGTCAAATCAAACGTATATGCCCAAAGGTGTTTCTACGCAGCTTCACTAGCGAACAAATATCTTGGCAGATTGCTATATACAGTCAATCCGACAAGGCAATAGGAAAAGTCTGACTTGCTTTTTAAGCCGCTGTATTCAGGAGCACACATGACCCCCCAGGCTAACACATGTTTATTGCAAGGCAATCATGAAATGCCTTAATTTGAAATTCTAACAGTTTTCATGGGATTAAAGCTTGCATTCTTTCATGAAAGTGAATCTGGTTTATTTTGCATGGGTAAGCAGATAGAAGATGGAAGGACTACGTTTCTGAAGAGATATAAATTATTATTGTTTTTAAGGAAATGTAAACATTCTAATAAAAAATAAGAATTGATCCTTTTCCTTTCAATATGGCTAATTATTGCTTCCTTCTGGGTGTCTTTTCTGAGAAATATCACCCTAAATTGCTTTGTTGTTATGTATTATTGCATTATGAAACCTTTACTTTAATATCCTGTCCCAATTAATGAACCTATCTTGAGGAACGTGTCATGCCTAGGGTTATGGTATTTGGCCTGTACCATGCAGGGATGAAGGACTATGAAGTTTCATCAAATGAGTGACCTTGAATTTTTTTCAACATCAAAGAGGTCAAATATGTGTTTAAGGCTTTTCAAAAATCTGTTTTGAATAACCATCAGGTATAGGGTAATGACGATTACTCTATTACATGCTAAGGTTAATGGCTGTCAAGCATTTTTAATATTTTTTTCTCATTTTACCAGGTACCTTCAAAATTGGTCAAGGTCATTCATTAAAAAAAATCCTAATTTTGAAGCCTCCATAACACTAGAGAATCAAACGTGGTAGGAACAAAAAGAATGATATCCCCCCCTGGGTAACAGACAGAACCTAAAAGGGGAAATATTACTTTCATTTTACAATAATTGCTGAAATAATGTCACCATTTGATGAAGTCAGGTAATAAAGTCAAATTTTCAAAATGTATTCAGATTTATGAAACTGTTTCTTATCTTCAAATGTATCATTTTCAATACAAATACACAATGTAAATGTTAAAATTAATAATTTAAACATTTAAAAAAAAAGTTTTTCCTTTTAATTAATTAAAGTTAATCATTTGTTGAACAACTGGCCTTCGCTCTAACATTTTAGGGATAGTTAAAACATAAAGGTCATTAAGTGTCTTGAGGTACAAACATAATTTGATACATGTTTGAATAATTCATGTGAATGTTTCTGTTTTTGCAGTTACAATCTATTTATGTTCCATTGAAAAACCAGTAATAGTTCTTGGATGTGTTCGTCTGTATACCAATTATATAAACCAAGGGGAGATAACTGTCTGTTTACAATGAGATCGTCGGAAGGGAAATACACAAAAAATGCTGTTGATTTCATTGAAATTTCCAAGGGCAGACAAATTCAATGAAAATGACATAATATTGCTCGTCACATACACAGAGACTTTTACTAACATGAATTATAAATGGTGTAGAGCATGTTGAGACCGTCTGCTCACTCTTGGGCCGTAATTTCAAATGATTTGTTATCCAGGTTTATGTTGTGTGTTTTTTTAACATTCAATACAAATGATCTAATAAAAGTGTGATTAATTGGTCTGCTCTGTGTTTTTATATCCAAAGTCTGTCTTTGAAATAGTATTTAGTTTAACTGTTATAGGTGTGCAATGTGTGTACAACGACATTAATGAATTACTCCTGGCCATGATATGCAACAAACAAAAAAACAGCCTCATGTACTCTTGTTTGTGCGCACATATTGATTTAAACAAATTGTATTATGTGTTGTACATGTGTATACTACATAGGCCTATGTCTTATCTGATTCACTAGATTTCGATCATTATTGGAAGTGCAAACAAATGTCAAAGGAAAAGATGAAACAAAAATATGCATAGAATATCTAGACTGCTGCACGCCAAGTATTGAATATTTGTAAGACAATCCCATTTATCATATTAAAGCTAGTTATACCCTCCCCCTTCCACACACACACAATGAAGTAAGGGGGGGGGGGCGAGTATTACAGGTGAACAATACGCTTTAGGACTCTTGCTTTATAATCTGTGTTTTATTGAGTTTGTTAGGTTGAAAACTTTCTTTTCTGTTTTTTCTGAAGTGTTTATTTCTCAAAGACATGCAGCCCAGTCTAAAGGAAGGATGTCGTCAGGATATGGGCTTGCTGCTCCAGTTCCCTCAGTCATCTTCTCAATGAATGTTGATGGAATCACAACATTTCAGGGAATTCAATTTATTTACGGTACTTTTAAGATGTGTGCCTCTACGACAGGTTAGGCGCACTTCTGTGTAACATGGTAGGGACGTTTTATGCAATGCTAGGTATGATCAATGTCTTTTCTTTAGAATTTTAGATTAAATAGCTTATATATGTCAAACTCACAGCAGTGGAAGGCTGCAGGGTGAAGCTTTTGTAAGATTACCAAGGAACAACCTGTGACAGGCAATTGACATCTGTGGATCTTTATGTTTTTTGAAGAGACAAAAGCAGCTTTTGAACGAAATGTTTCAATGAATTTCCCACTGCGCCATTCATTGTAGCTTGGCTTGATTGAACATTTAATTTTTGAGAGGTTGTACTTTTACTTACATTTCTTTAGCTGGGAAAATCAAATAAAACTGTTCTGCCTTGATTAACTTATGCTTCATAAAGTCTAGCCTTACCACAAGCTACAGTGTACCTGGTACTTTTTTTTCTGCAAAGATATCTGTTTTCAGATGGTTTTAATTATACCCTTTGCAACAAAGTTAGGTGGGTATATTATACTCGAATTAACTGATAGGTAGATTTTATTGAAACTTCACTTGAATGTTCAGTATTTTATGTAGTTGTGCACCTGCATTTTAATACCGGATTTCAACACTTTTTAAGGGAGTTACAGCCCTTTATGCAAAATAAAAATTGTCCGGAATAAACCACCAGCAGCTGCTGGGGTTTTTAGTTATCTTTCGGATGACAGTTATAACTTTTTCTGTTTTCATACCCATATGATAAAAAAAAATAGGTGCAGGGTCCTGAGTGCTGAAAATATTGGTTGCTGATCGAGTCCAGTATTGATATGTTGGGTACTGAGTTCAGTGTTGACATATTGGGTGCTATGTTGAAACATTGTGTGCTGAGTACAGTGCTGACATATTGGGTACTAAGTCCAGTGTTGACATATTTGGTACTAAGTCCAGTGTTGAAACATTGTGTGCTGAGTCCAGTGTTTACATATTGGGTGCTGAGTCCAGTGTTGACATATTGGGTGCTATGTTGAAACATTGTGTGCTGAGTCCAGTGTTGATATGTTGGATACTAAGTCCAGTGTTGACATATTGGGTACTAAGTCCAGTGTTGAAACATTGTGTGCTGAGTCCAGTGTTTACATATTGGGTGCTGAGTCCAGTGTTGACATATTGGGTGCTATGTTGAAACATTGTGTGCTGAGTCCAGTGCTGACATATTGGGAACGAAGTCAAGTGCTGACATATTGGGTGCTATGTTGAAACATTGTGTGCTGAGTCCAGTGTTGACATATTAGGTGACATGTTGAAACATTGTGTGCTGAGTCCAGTATTGATATGTTGGGTACTAAGTCAAGTGTTGACATACAGATTAGGTACTAAGTCCAGTGTTGACATATTAGGTACTAAGTCCGGTGTTGACATATTGGGTGCTATGTTGAAACATTGTGTGCTGAGTCCAGTATTGATATGTTGGGTACTAAGTCCAGTGTTGACATATTGGGTGCTATGTTGAAACATTGCGTGCTGAGTCCAGTGCTGACATATTGGGTACTAAGTCCAGTGTTGACATATTTGGTACTAAGTCCAGTGTTGAAACATTGTGTGCTGAGTCCAGTGTTAACAAATTGGGTGCTGAGTCCAGTGTTGACATATTGGGTGCTCTGTTGAAACATTGTGTGCTGAGTCCAGTATTGATATGTTGGGTACTAAGTCAAGTGTTGACATACATATTAGGTACTAAGTCCAGTGTTGACATATTAGGTACTAAGTCCAGTGTTGACATATTGGGTACTAAGTCCAGTATTGACATGTTGGGTGCTATGTTGAAACATTGTGTGCTGAGTCCAGTGTTGACATATTGGGTACTAAGTCCAGTGCTGACATATTGGGTACTAAGTCCAGTGTTGACATTATTGGGTGCTAAGTCCAGTGTTGAAACATTGTGTGCTGAGTCCAGTGTTGACATATTGGCTACCCAGTCCAGTGTTGACATATTGGGTACTAAGTCCAGTGTTGACATATTGGGTACTATGTTGAAACATTGTGTGCTGAGTCCAGTGCTGACATATTGGGTGCTTTGTTGAAACATTGTGTGCTGAGTCCAGTGTTGACATATTGGGTACTAAGTCCAGTGCTGACATATTGGGTGACATGTTGAAACATTGGGTACTAAGTCCAGTGCTGACATATTGGGTGCTATGTTGAAACATTGTGTGCTGAGTCCAGCGCTGACCTTTGGCCAAATGAACCAGCTGTTTCACTGCGATACTTAGCTATGGAATATAAATATGTACCTGACAGTATATGTAGGTAATTTATATGGGTCTGTACTAACTTCTAATATCCAGTGGCAACTTAATCCAATTTCAAATGAACCGAGCTTTCCACACATTATACACAATATGCGGAGCATTAAAAAGGCTGCATGCAACCGCAGATTTTTTTTTATACAGTGTTCACGATTCAATGGAAGCAGCTAAACGTAACAAATTGTTAAAAATGTCTGTACTTGAAATCAATTTTTTTCTTCCAAATATGATATTTTCTTTGTTGAATTGTAATTGATTTTCCTTATTGCCTGGAGTTGTATAGGAGGCACATTCGGATATATATATATATAGGTATGTGTATCATTGCTTCATTATTGACTGCACACAGCATAAAATGGGACAGGTCGGCATGTTCTGTGAGGATTTTGTGTTCGGACTCCATTGTGAACCGTGACATATTGTATGGTAGTTATGATTGTATGGCCTGACTTTTTAGAGATCCTCCTTTCACTTGTTGTAAGTTCTACATATAACCAGGCTGATATTAACAATTTTGGATATCTCAAATATATACACAGTTCATCATTATATTAAAAATCAATAATCAAAATTAATATTGCAGCAGGTATTGAAGTGGTAAATACTAAATGTTCAATATGCTGGATCCAGTTCATCAAAGTCTGATAATTGAAGGCAACATTTTTAGTTTGGTATATTTTTCTAAAGTGAAAATTCAAAATAAAAAAATTACATATTTAATACAGTGACAAAAATTATTGAAGACAAAAAGAAAACAAATATTTGCAAATTTTGAATATTCTTGAAAAAGACATTTTGAATTTTATTTATTCGTTAAGCAGTACATACTTTTAGAAACTATGCCTTGACCTTAACTTGTCCTGGACCTTGACCTATAGCCTTGACCTTTACTATGGACTTCTAAGGAAGAGTTTGAATTGGTAATGGATTTTTTCCAGATCTTTATCACAGGAAGCAATGATCGTCAGATATGATATTGGACATGTAGGCTAATAGATATATATATATATATTTTATTTTTATTTTAACTGTATACATGACCTTAATGTCCATTGCAGGGTAGAGTGGGCTTGGTTATATAGCGTTTTAAAGGGACACAAAGGCTCGAGGGTATCTTGGGTTTTGGGATAAAAGATGGCTGCACGGCAGGTCCCGCGGGTGTCTGGGTTTGTGGGCCTTGTCCGTGTGATGGATGTCCCAGAAACAGGGCCTTATGTAGGGAAGTAATTATTAAACTCCTGTACATGTGGCCGACACAGAAGTTACAATAAATACACCAGGAATAGCAAATCTCCTGCCAAAATGCTTGAATGGCACATCAGACCTTCCTATACTGTACATTTCTATAGAGTCGGCTTGTATTGTGTAACCAAGTTAAGGTATTTTTTTGAAATTCATTGATTAGGTTGTGTTACTGAATCCTCTTGATCTGGTGTGATGGACACCGTCTCTAAGGGAGTCTGAGTGTGAAAGAGCAAGATTCATGTATCTAGTCAAGTCAGTTTGAAGATTTCATTAGCAAGATCTACAATGTGTTGATCACACTATTGTACGGGGTGATACCTTACTTTGTACTGTTAGTCGAGTCTGAAGTAAAGGACTAGTGGTGTCCCGATTAATCGACCAAGTCGAGCATCGATCAGTTAGGCTAACAAACTGATTAATCGACCAAGTCGAGCATCGATCAGTTAGGCTAACAAACTGATTAATCTAGTACAAAATCCATGATCGATTTTAGTCCAAATGCTTATGTGTAGATATTATGGAGTTTTCAGTAGACATTGTAAAATTGTTGGCATCATCACTGCATGACTTTTAGCTCAAGGCTGTTAGGACTATATATTACAGATTCAGTGTTTGAAGAGAGGTGTTTCTTATATTATAATTACATGGTATCACTTTTTTATTTGCCCAAGTGACTCGCAACAACAGCATGGAGGATTTCACTATGTAATTCTATAAAACGATAATTAATCGATCATCGGTTGGTTAATGGTAACCAATGATCGATCTTAAAATTTCAACTGATTCCAAACACTGGGTAGGATTCAGCTTATTGTGGAGACCTAGCCAATTCTGTAGGAGTTGATGTAGCCTATATTGTAGGGGCAGACATAGCCTATATTGTAAGGGCAGAACTTGCCAATTATATAGGGGTAGGACATATAGCCTATATTGTAGGGGGTAGAAATAGGCTATATTGTAAGGGCAGAACTTGCCAATTCTGTAGGGGAAGGACATATAGCCTATATTGTAGGGGGTAGACATAGGCTATATTGTAAGGGCAGAACTTGCAAATTATGTAGGGGTAGGACATATAGCCTATATTGTAGGGGGTAGACATAGCCTATATTGTAAGGGCAGAACTTGCCAATTCTGTAGGGGAAGGACATATATAGCCTATATTGTAGGGGGTAGACATAGCCTATATTGTAAGGGCAAAACTCCCCAATTCTGTAGGGGAAAGACATATATAGCCTATATTGTAGGGGGGAGACATAGGCTATATTGTAAGGGCAGAACTTGCCATTTCTGTAGGGGTAGGACATATAGCCTATATTGGAGGGGGTAGACATATAGGCTATATTGTAGGGGGTAGACATAGGCTATATCGTAAGGGCAGAACTTGCCAATTATGGAGGGGTAGGACATATAGCCTATATTGTAGGGGGGAGACATAGGCTATATTGTAAGGGCAGAACTTGCCAATTATGTAGGGGTAGGACATATAGCCTATATTGTAGGGGGTAGACATATAGGCTATATTGTAGGGGGTAGACATAGGCTATATCGTAGGAACAAACATAGCCTAAATTGTAGGGACAGACCTTGTGTATTCTGTACGGGGTAGACCATGCCTATTCTTTAGTGGTAGATCTAACCAATTTTTGGAACTAGCCTATTCTGTAGGAGCTGGACCCTATACATAGCATATTCTGTAGGGCTAGTAATACTAGTATTATGATATCTAGCCCTTTCTTACTGCTGTGTGTTATTTACATGTATTGAAACACAGGAAAGGTCTATTGCTTATATTGGAAAATTGTCTATATAGACAGAAAAAATGCCAAACAAATTGAAATTCTTCTTCGTTGGAGATTCAACATAGAGCAGAGAGACTCCCTACCGTTCATGATTTAAGTGAAATAAAACATTTAATACAATAGATACACATGACCTGACCCTGGAAACATTGGTTTGCTGACTGCGTGGCTGTAAACAGTGAACCTGTAACGAGACTTGGAGCCAATCAGACGAGAGAAAACAGTGATTACGAACCTAGTGTGTTGCTCCGTGTCTGTGGTGTGTAGGTAATATATGGCACCCGGTGCTGTGTCACCTTGAACACTGTCTGAACGTCCAATTGAGCTGTTAATGTTTAATAAGAGTTGTGAACTCTCCAAGGAAAACGTGTCAGTTTTAAATCATGAGAACTACGCTAATGTCAAGGTCTGTCAACACTCAGTCACTCGGTATATTGGAAAATTTCATAAATCCTCGGAAATTAATGAAAAGTCAATGTCGTTTTATATTTGATTACATTTTGTCTATGAATACAAGGTCAACATGATGTTGTTATTTGTTATTATTAGAAAAATGCAAAACAGCCAAAGTCGTGAGTGGTTTCCATGACAACAGTCTAATGCCTAACAGTTTGCTGCAGCTCCGTTAAGTTTCACTTAACAGTTAATTTAGATATTCTGATGACTGAGGTTCCTACAATGTTAGAGATTAATTTAAGATAAAGTAAGACCATTATTGCAATTAAACTGCCACAGAAATCCGAACAATGCTTTGGCATTATAAACAAGTTTGGCAAATTTTCATAGAAGGTATATCAAGAAATTGTTTAAGGAAGAAAGGAAAGCACAAAATAACTTGTGATGGCATAACAAATCCTATATCTTACTTTACATTTTACTAACAACTAAGATCTAAAGATCTACCAAAAAGCTTAAATCTCAGAAATTATCTACATATTGGTAAATTTGTTTTTTCATTTTAACATGACAGTTAAAACTTGTGACAAACATCTGTTTGTCCTCTGGGAGCAAAAGCATCCTGTGTGTCCAAAAGGACAAAGCATTATTTTGTCCACAAAGACAAAACCACCTTTGTTGCAGTTACAAAATATCTGTTTGCCCTCTGGGAGCAAAACATCCTGTGTGTCTGCAAAGACAAAACAATTTGAGTGCCCACAAAGCAAAACCACCTGTGATGCAGTTTCAAAACCACTGGTTTTATTTTTGGAGTAAAACACCTTGCATGTGAACCGATGGAAAAATATCTGTTTGTCCTTCAGTGGTAAACCATGTTTGTCCTTCAGTGGTAAAACATCTGTTTGTTCACCAGTGGTGAACACCTTGGGTGTGAACAAATGGAAAACACATGTTTGATCAACAGTGGTAAACACCTTGGGTGCTGATCTACAGGAGACAGACATCCTGTTTGTCCACAAGTGTTAAAATGATGTGTCTAAGTGACATAACATTAGTGTGAAAACATCATATTTGCCATCATTTACACAATGGTAAAAAACAAGAACAATACCTAATATTTATCAATCTATTTTGATTATATCTTGACCATGGAGTGTTATTTCACATCCGATTACGATGTTTATTACGTATACAAATGTACCCTATAATGCTACATTCACTGTCATTATGGAGGGCGGAAAAGGCGAAAGTGTAACTGTGGGAACCGGAATACCCAGAGAAAACCCACATGGTCAGACAGGTGACCCCAAACAAACCTTATATAATAAAATAAGGTGACATCTTTTGAACCATTATGAGAAGTTCTCTTTACACAACCAGTAAAATTTTCTATGTGACATTTCGATGACTAGTACGATATGTACACTGTCACCTTCATCAGACAAATGACCAATGAAGCACATGCACACAAAGGTGTAAAATGTGTACGAGTTGTCCATAAAATCGATGTCGATTACGGCTACGCTGGAAACGTATGTACAATAGTTGTGCGAGAATCCTATGACCAAGTGTTAAAAAAGCGTAGCTGAATTGAGTCATTTTGCTACATATATATCATAGAAAATTGTATTGGTTGTGAAAAAAGAACTTCTCATAATCCATACTTACCAACCTGAAGAAAATGTTTAGAAATATCTTTTGAACCAATTTCTGTGGTGAGAATATTTGATTGACATACTGTCAGAGTCAATGGTATGTGCAGGATAACCAAGAGAGACGTAGAGTCTGAATCTGCCTCGAATGTCGTCAGACACATTCTTACTCATTTCTGTTGTGCCTGGATCCTTGAGCAGTTAAGCAAGAAAGGAAAATGTCCTGAATAATGCTCTGGATTAAAACTGAATTGAATGCTTGGCAGTAGGACATACATTCTAAGTGTTGAAAGCACCAGAAATTAAACATGTTTTCTGCAAGGAGAGCTCAACAATGATCTCTGCCAGGGTGATAACTTGACATGTTGAAGCCCTGAAGACTACCACCTAATTGAGGACAGGTACTCAGAGTTTGGTTAGCAGTCTCCATATCTACAATATACTACAGACATCTTCATTTCTGTCACTACCTAGAATTAGGTAGGTGCCACATATACTATGGAGATCGCTATACCATCAATTCATAATGATAATCTCTATTTAGAGTGACTATTTTGATTTCGATTACTATGAAACAATTTACGAAGTTGATCGGCCTATGTTTTCAACACTCACTCGTGACAGCCATTCATACAAGGAAGACCTATTTCTATTGGTTTTAATGCTCGATGGTGGTCGATGATTAGGTGCGGTTATCCTCTAATCCTTGATGATTACTGCGAGGCTTCGATAGTGAGACAGGACCTTATCAGGAACACCAGTATCACTTCTAGACCACAGCTTCAATATCGCTTCATTTTTTCCCCGATATATTGGAAATTTGAGAGCATGTTTTAAGCTTCCAAATAAAGCTTCTGTGCTGTGTAATTATCCAGTGCCTGCTAATCGGTCTGTAGATCGGCCGTATATCACCGAACATGTCTACCCATCGCTTCCTTTAAAATGTCGTACAGATAACATTGTATATATACGTCCGCCCTTCTGTGGGAATATGTCTGCCTGTGGCTTTGTCTACATACACAGCGTTTTCACTTTCGAATCCTCCAGTAAGATGCATTTATGTGTCCACATATACGTTTATAGGTGCCTGTTCGTGGATGAACATCTGCCTATAAGCTTGCAGGGTGATATTACGTAGATGTATATATCTGTTTCAATTTCAAACATATATCATCTTTTATTATTTCCTGTAGAAATATCGGGAAACATATATATATATATATATATCAGATAGTAAGGATTTACTAAAACTGTAAAAAAGCCATACAATTGATCCGATAATTGTTTGCCATTTCTAGACTTTGTTTTAATTAAATAAATGTATGCCCACTAAATTGGCTTATCTAATGATCTTAGCTCACACCTAACAAATTAAAATATTGTTATTAACATCTGCCAATCGGTACCATTAAAGAATATTTTGTGAAGATTTATTTAAAGGCATTTAATTAACAATGTAAACACATGGGTAAGGGAGGTAACTCTATCATTTTCGGTAAAGTTCACTGCCGTTGTCTGGAACAGTTAGCCACCTATCTCATGCTAAAAAATATTATGTTGTAATTATCTTCATTAAGATTTAGATTAGTAAAATGAAATTGTTCTTGAAAGAATATTTGTATACCAAGTTACTTAATTATTACAGGTCTATGTATTAAAGAAAGACTTACAGTTTACATTCATTTAAAGCAGAAAAGGAAAGTTCATGTACTCTACACAATAAGGTCAGTGGATAAAACCTGTTGATTGCATTCACCCAGTTTTAGTATCAAAATAAACAAAAAATGTGAGGCACTCCAGGTTTTGTTTAGATTTTTTTCATGCATGATACTAAACTTTGGGAAAGGCTTGTGGTATCATTGATGCAGGAGATTTAAGATAGTTAAAAGTAAACATGTTTGGATGTTCCCTACCTAGGTGGGAGGTTTTGTGTACAGTAGGAAGAAAATGATGATAACCCAACCTTAAATTTACTTTGGCTGCCAACAGAACAACACCGACAAAGGGTTAATGGAGGTTTGTACCGGTGCCAGGGTAGTAAAAACCTACATATAGGATTGTCTGTAGTTCTGGTGAATGGGAATGTCAGATGTCAACATTAATCACGTTATCAGACCGCACTACTGTTTAAACAAACATAAATTTGTTTTTGTGGTTACTTCTTTTTGTGGTTTCATGTCGTGTTAATTTGTGAAGTGTTTGAACGTTTTTTTCTACAATCAAGTTGCTGATTTGATAGCTTATCTTGGTTTTGTTTACGATTTTACTGTTTCCCATAATGCACCAGTGCTATTCTAGGATACATGTCCTGTTAGTAGAGGTTAAGTATTCTTTACTGTTACAGCTAGAATATACTTTATACTGAGGATTGAGACCATCCGTGGCTAATCACTATTATATCATAGCTCTATTAGGGTGAGGATTGAGACCATCCATGGCTATAATCACTATTATATCATAGCTCTATTAGGGATCCGTGGCTAATCACTATTATATCATAGCTCTATTAGGGTGAGGATTGAGACCATCCGTGGCTATAATCACTATTATATCATAGCTCTATTAGGGTGAGGATGCCACCATCCATGGCTAATTACTTAATTATATCATAGCTCTATTAGGGTGAGGATGCCACCATGTTTGAAATTTATAGGATTATTTTGTTTTTAATTTATTGTTCAAATTTAACAATGTAGTCATTATTAAGATATAATGCTCAACGTGTGGCATTTGCACAGTGAACCCTTCGTTTCTGTACAAAAATGCTGCTAAACAATTTCACACAATTTACTGCTCATTTGAGATTGGAGTAAGGGAGATTTGCCCTATTGGAGGTTTCAGAGGTTGACCCCTATGGGTATGGCTAGTGTATATTTCTGTCTAGGGTATATTGTATACCGTTAGGAGCTCCTACAGATTTTGAGAGAAAATATAGGCCTCCTATATCAAACTGCATGTTATTATTCAAGGCAAGAAATTTGGTCCCCCCTCCTCTACCATAGGGGGATTCGCTTCTGTTTGCTTAGGGTACATTGACAATTACGACCCTTGGGACCGCTATCTTTGTCATTTCATTCCAACATACTCTTTCCATCTTTTCCCCAGTATCTCCTTACGTATCTGTCTTCATACTGTAAATGGATGACCTCAGATATTGGGTAGACATTAAACCAGACAAAACCAAAGTAAAATAAATATAGCGTCACAGCGAGGGTATATTCTTTCATATACTTATACCTATTACCATCATACAGAAAGGCTAACTCATTCACCCCTACATATTTAAACTGGACTTGCCTAGTCTATGATTTGGTAAGGTTCAAATGTGATTTTAGGGGTGAATGGGTTAAAACATGTAGTAAGACTGTACCAGTAAAGTACAGGCCCTTATAGCTGTAATAAAGTCACACCTCGATCAGATCTAATCCTAAGTGGCCCTCAGGTATGTATAAGTTTACACTGGAACTTTGTGTAGACATATGCTAGAGGTCCGAAATAACAAGTGTTATGTGATTAAGTAACGATTCGGGGTACATCATATACATCAGTTATAATCCCGATTGGCTGTATGTCTAATCTCCAGCTATGTGAAACACTTATAACTGGGCTGTAGGAACCAGATGTAGGCTACAGCTACAAGTGTAATATTTCATCGAGTCATATGTTTTTTATCAGAAGGAGATACAGATGCTGGAAGAGTTAATCTTGTTGTAGACGATTGGCACTGTTCACCTATTTCACACCTCATTTCTGGCCATTTCCTTACATGGCTACTGATTTTATGTCAATTACATTTCTCGAGATATGCATTTTGTGTGTTTGTTCATGAGGATATTTGGTTACAAATTCAAATATCCTGTGAATATTGATTCATGCACAATTAAATCATTGGTCATAGAAATACAGCTGTTGGTGTTTTTCTTCCTAACTCTGACTTTGTCATTTAAAGAATAATAAAAAAAAAAACCATTATAGAATTTAACTTATATTCAACCTGAAGCAGAATTTGGCTTATTCAACCTCAGACTTGGGACTGGAATGTTGGATTTCAATATGGCTTGAAATGGAATGAGGCTTATTCAGATTGACCTGGAATCGAATGTGGATTGAATTTGATTTGTAAGAGGTTTGATGGGCCTGTGTGTGTAAAATGAAACAGTATAATAATGAGCTGAATTAGTTTCTTGGTGCCATGAGCCTGTGTATTTAAAAAACCAAACAAAGGCATCATGTTGAATTAGGGAAAATGTTGAGAGCAAATGATTGTGTCAGTTAATTAATGAAATAGATTTCTATTTTTGTGATATTACTCTTATTGGTGTAGTCCAGATAATTTGTTGCAATGTGTATTGCCAGGTAACTTATGGTGCTACTGTATGGCAATTGTTGGGGAGGAAGTTATGTTCCTACTGGTACAGTGATTTGATTGGATAGTCTTGGTCATAACTATAACAGTGCAAATTTTAGTATCATTTTTGGCCAAATGTCAAGAACAAGTTAATTGACAGTAACAAGCTTGCATTTCTGGCATATAGCATCTTTGAATTCACTTAGGTAATATTTAAGTAATTCATACAAATTAGATATGGAAAATAAACAATTTATCTACCAGATTTTGAGCAAAACTATTTATTGGTTAGAATGTTTCCTTCCCGAGTTAATTATTTCTGGATTTAGACGTCTTAGTGATGACTTCTGGTATATGTCAAACATCCATGAGTACCTGATGTGTTAACACATTACACATGGTCCCCAAGACTCTTGTTACTTGTTACAGTAACCAGGGGGAGTCAAACCAGCTGTCTGGTTTCCATGTTTACACATTGGTCCTGGTAATTAAGTCGTAATTCTCACAGTTTATCTTGTGGAACTGATAATTTGTATAAGGTAGAATTTCACTTGCGTTTATTGCTCCAAAACAAACAGGAAAATGAAACAAAACAGGTCTGGGTTTTATCATATGCTTTGATTACAGCTGAACTTAAATGTTGTATTGTTTCAGTTTATAGTAGTCATAATCAGCAAATCAATGCATTTATCCCTTTTTTTAGACTGTGGATACCAAATTTGAAAAATTCTTTGTGAGATATTGTTTAGTTCAGCACAAAATAATACATAGCTGTCAACCTTCCCTAATTAGGAGGGATTTTAACTCCCTCATTCAAGTCGAAAGTGATACACAAACTCAGAATTTACATCCTGTTGTCAAATGATCTATTAGTTACTGCAGGTTTTGTGTAATGATCATAACAGGTGTGTCTGAATCAAATGAATGTTTTTTAAGAGTTATTTTTAAATATAAAAAGAACAAAGCAGTTTCAGTCACATTTCATTGACTTTCTCCCTCATTGGAAATGTAAAACGAGGGAGATCTCCCTGACATTGGAGGTTTTAGAGGTTGACGCCTATGATATTTTAGATCTGGAATCCTCCTCCATTAGACATACTGTCGACTGAAACAGCTCAGGAATGATAAATAGTATTCCGTGTATCTTTATTGTATCATTACAAACTATAATACAAGATTGAAGTATTTCAATAAGAGGGCTGGCTGCTCACAAAATTGTGAAACAACATAAATCCTTATTATACAACTACTTTTGTCCAGACAAAAATTGGCATCGTAAAACTCCTGGTGTGAAATTTAAACAATTAAGTGTATAGTTCCCAAAATGTTGCTAGCAGACTGTTAAATTAAGATTTATCCAGAGGACTGACCTTGGTTTTTGAATAAAAAGCAACACAAATTACAGCGAATGTCTACTTTCCCGTAGGTTTACTTTCTCTCTCAGTAGTTGAATTTTAAATATTCATCACATCTACATTTAATCTTGTAAAACATGGTTGAAGTGTTTATTTTTGATTCAATTTCCTTCCGCAGTTAGCAATCTTCTTGATTTGCTGGTGGTACCTTAGATTGAAACCTTGATGTACTAGTGCCAGAGTTAGGGCCCTAGGTACAGTTTCTGTACATCTACTGGTCATAGTGTGAAGCACTAAGAAAAAGATATAATGGCAAACCTTTTAACATTAATGGTGAAGGGGAAATACCAAAGGGATGTCCAGTGTTAACCCATTCACCCCTAACCTCGCATTTGAACCTTACCAAATCAAAGACTGGGCAAGTCCAGTTAAAAAATGTAGGGATGAATGAGTTAATAGAGAGATGCTTCATGAGGCATTAATAATTTTTATCTTTACTTGTTTACACTGGGGGGGGGGGGATTACTGTATCTCGAGGACTAGCAAGTGCAAATACTATATTCCCAGTGTATGATGTCAATCTGGTTTAAGTGGGCTGTGTATTTATTGGTCAAGTTGAAGCCAACCCCAAGTCACGGGATCAAATACATTGAAAAAGTATAACTTCTTTTTCAAAAAAACTAATAAGAGAAGATTTTTTATAGTTTCAGAAGATAAGCTTTGATTTTCAATATCTTGAAAAAACTTATCCTCCTGAACAATTAATTGAATTTCAACCAAATTTGCTAAGAAGCATCCCAGATTATCAAATGATATATTAGAAAAGGGTTTTGTCATCAAGTCAATATAATACAGAAAGTAAAATTTATCAATAGATTTATTATTAGAATCATTGACTTTCACCCAGTTGTCTTGGAAAATATATTCAGAAAGCAGGAAAATATATTCAGAAAGCAGGTAAATGAACTTTAGAAACTTAGATAACATTGAGATATTTATAACATAACCTTAGATGTTCCTCAGTACACTATGTGCCCAAAGCCTGGTTAGCTTAGCTTCAATTTAACGCAATGGTATCATCTAATACATTTTCAAAAATATCAAAATTCGAAAACCAAACCTACATGTATAGGTATTAACCTTGGGATCTTAAGATAAAAAAGTTCCAAAAGTATTTGTAAATTATCAGATTAGTCTCGAAAATAACATTTAAAAATGTTTCGATATCAACGAGCAAAGATGACAAGGCTTTGAAAAACTTTGGGCCCTGCTGGTGTTTGTTTACATCAACCATCATCAATTTTTAAACAAATAAAACATTATCGGTTATATCTATATTTACTACATATGTTAAGGTCATCATGAGGTTAAGATAAAACATAATCTGTCAAGTCATCTTGTCTCATATTTATCTCATAGACACTATTACATAGTTTTGTAGCCGGGGAGACGAATATTTATAGCTAATCAGACATTCGCTCTCTCATTCTGCAGAATCTTCCTGCTCACTGCAGAATCCTTCTGATCAACCTCAGGTTAAGTAAATCAGGCATGGAGGTGCACATAACAGTTTTCATAGTCTGCTCAGAACTCCATCATCATCATGGTATTATTTACATGAAGATAAGATCGGGTGCATGTTTGGGTTTCTCATACACCCAGCGAGCACCAGCTGTATTATTATATTGGATTTGAGATGTGCTGGCTTTTGTCCTCCCTCTTGGGGACATACTTTGATATGAAATGTTGTATTTTGTGCTTTTTATCAAAGACACTGGTTCCTATATGGTTTTTACATTACATTTGAAGTTTTGATCTCATAAGACAAATTGAAAGTATTTTTTATCTTTGATGGAATTATGATTGTAATACAATATGTTTTGGACCTGAACATGGACCCCATTCCCAATCAAAATTATTTTATATTTATGCTTAATTCCCAAAATTTGCAGTCTCCTCCTGAATTTTCCTTCCCAATTTGTATATTTTCTTGCCAAAATGACACAGAATGATTCCATCCCAAATAAATGGAAAATAAAAGCTAATATGAAGTACAGGTCAACCATGGTTGAGAAATATTGAGATGATTTGTTACCATGGTGATGACTTGATCTACACTTTTGATGTTTTCCATGGCATAGGAGTTTTGCACACATTTAACATGGATATGACTTCAGTTATATTTTTTTTCTTCTTTTAATTCTTCAGCAAATATCATTTTGACAGAAAATTTCAGAAACATGGTTGCAGCCAGTTGAATGTTTTTAAATTTCTGTGAATGTTTCAAATCGTTGGAAAACTAGTTGACAATTTAAACTCAGGACAAATGTGATCAACAAATTGAAAATACTAGTATATTAAATAAATTCACCCAGTACTTAAAATAAAGTTTGGTCACAGGCACCACTGTAACAGGAAAGGAAAATGCATGTCCAGACCAGGAATCGAACCTAAGACCAATTCCACTTTATATAATTCATTCATTCATATATATTTGCTGCATTTTATATGCATTTTGGTATTCCATTTGCAGTTTACTTGTATAACTGTAATTAAGAAATATTATAGACTTTCAAGTTTATGATGGTTTGTATATATTAACAATTTGTGATACATGTGAAAACAGCAGGCACCTAGCTAACCTTGATCTTGTTCATCCCTGCTTTTGAAAATATACAAAAAATACTTGCTCAGACAGCAAGGGATGGATAGCAGTAATCGAGGGGAGGTAATCTGTTGATCAACATGTCAAGCTTGTCTCTGAAACAGCAGGGACAGGGTCAGGGACTTCAATCATGCTGTATACATACCACTAGATCGGTAAGATAATGCAAAATCAACAGAGATTCAGTTGATAATGTAAAAATCAACCGAGATTGTTTATTTTGATGGACGAGTGCGTGATCTTTTTGATCCCTATATGTGGAGTTCATTAAGATCAATGTTTTGTTTAGGAGAACGCTTTAGACAGTTTTAACTTTTCGTGATGCTAGAAGAAATGTGATTCATTTAGATTCTGTTTGATGCTGCGATGGAAAAATACAATCTGCTGTCTGCATATACACAGTCATTGTTGCAGGAAGACAATGTCTCTGTATATATATATATACATAAATGTATCTGCAGTGTATAGTCTGGACTAAGTCGATTACCAGCAACTTGAGCTAGCTCCATTCAGGTAAAATGCTATCACCGATTTTGAGTCTTTGTCTGGCTTGAGTGTTGTATTTTTCATTCTGAAGCAGATTTCTGTCTGTTGTCATTTCAAGCTAGAATTAAAGTAGAATTCGGACTTGTCAGTCATCATAACCATATCATACTAAGTTTATAGCTGAGTTGGTAAGAATGAGCCCCTGAGCTGAGGATTCAGGTTCGAGTCCGTTCTGTCACATTGTATTTCTCTTGTACCATAATTTACAAGTTGGTGTTTGCATTGTGGCCCAAGCATATTACAAGTAATGCATGTGCTTGACAATATACCCAAACAATTGGCATTTTATGTGATATACATTTTTTTTTTTTTTTTACGAACATATAAATTTTGATTAACTTTGGTATAGATATGTTTCGGACCAATTATGACTCATAGACATTAAGACCCAAGAAAGCTGTTCAATTTAAAACAAGATATGTCGGATGATATTGCTGTTATAGCCAGCACTCGATATCCAGACATGTTGTGCACCATTTAAATAAAGAATGAAAATCAAATGAAGAATATTTCTGCTGATCATATTTATTGATAAAACATGTTTCAGATTATTTTATTACTAGTTACAAAAGTTATTGTCGTTTGAAACAAAATTTACATTTATTTTAAAAGTAAACCAATTTCAGAAATGACTAAACGTGTCTGCCTTTTATAGGGACAGATGCACAGATGAGGCGCATATTTATATTTTATTACTGCAGCTAGAATTTAGATTTCAAAGATTAAGGAATATAAGTTGATTTTGATGTTTTGCAAAGATAATGAATTTTTTATGATGGATATATTTTGAAACCTGCTGACTAAGGACATTTAAAGACTTTTATGTGGATTGTTATCTGGTTTAGGATCAATGCTGCTCATTCTCACAAAGCTTTTTACCCTGATAATTAGCTAAATGCATATGCATGTGTTGAATGTTTGATCAGGCAACTACACTAAGTGCCCAAGCATGTAAGTTCACACAACTTTTGACAGATATGTATGTGTACCGTATTTCTCGTAATAATGGCACTGTATATCACATACAATGTAATACAAACCAATGTAGTACAATGCAATACAATGCAAGACAATATAATGGAATAATGGCACTGTATGTCACATACAATGTAATACAAACCAATGTAGTATTATACAATGAAATACAATACAATACAATATAATTTACAATGTAATTTACAATGTAATGCAATGTATTTTACAATGTACGAAGAAATAAAACATTGAACTGATGTCTTTCAACTTGCTATACATTTTTATTGTCAGAACTACATTGTTTAGCCAGTTTAAATGAAACTCTGGGTTGAATGTACTGTTGGTTCATATCTCTGGATTTAATCGTCTATGAGACATATTCTGTTGAAACTTTACCCAATTAATACATCAATGATCTTGGGTCTCGAAATTCCCCTTTATCTTGTCACAATTCGGTTGACTTAAAATTTATCATGTTTTGTGTACAATGAAGTTTAGAATGAATAATTTTTAACTTGAACGTTTCACAGGGAATATCCCAAAGATAGGAGATATATATATAATCAGATCACTACTGATCACAAATTGAAGATCAGGAGATCTAATTGTTGACAAATTCACTTATTATTATTTTTTTGTTGCCGTGATGAAATCAATGGTCCATTGTGGAGTTGGTGATTAATGTTGTTTTTGGGATGAGCTGAGAGCACAAATGATGTTTTGAAGAGTATTTTCCAATGTGTATATTGCTTGAATGTCTGCATATGTTGCTAAAAATTAAGGATCCCTGTGCCACTACATAAATCAGTTTCTGTTTTTCTTTGGCATGACTACAGCTTGAATAGATCACATTCACAATGAAAGACTTCACACCAAGTTTTTCGGGTGTTAATGAAGTTATGAGTTTATTTTTTTTTGTTACAGTTGAGATAAATGAAACAGAATGTTCCTCATTTTATGAAACATTTTTTTTTAGGAAATATAGCACTTTCTCTAAAATATTATACAGTGTTAGGATAATGAAGATGAAAAAGGAACATGCTGTCATTTGAAACTTGGACCCTCGAACAAAAAAATGTTTTATAACCAACTGTAGTACTTGGTTCTGATGACGACCTAGCTAGCTGAAACATGTACACTGTAAATAATCTAAAGAATCTCGATGTTGATGCTCCATCTTTTCTATTCTTGGTATAAACCTTCTGTGATGGAGCGCTATTGAATACAGTGTTGGGTTGGATATCCATCGCAGATTCCTAGAACAGTCCACTTACGACCCCCGACAGCCAGGACCTTGGTCTCTCCATTGGACACCTGACAACTGTACTATACCTATAGTGATCACAGCTACAGTTACATCAAACCATAATGAAGGGGAGATTACTCTATGTAGGAAAAACTCCAGTGGAGTTATTTTACCTGCAGTGAGACAGGGATCTATATGATATTATTATGGTTATACTTGTACTTATAGTTGATTTGGAGAAGTGTTTTAAAAATAACTCAAAAGTAACGTTGAAGTATAACCCTCTGATGTAATGGGGATTTTTGTATGGTTTTGTCATGGTTTCAGAGGTTTCTCAGAAAATTAGAAGCAGGTGAAGAATATATTGAATTTACTAGCTGAAGCCATTTTACACAAATCTGAGTTATGGTGGTCTGGAAACTGTTTAAATTTCTCTTGGAAATCATTTTGCACAAATGTATTGAAATAACTTGTTCTATGGGATGATGCTTACATCCTTTTTAGCAAAAAGTGACCCAACTTTTAATTATTTTCAGAAAGAGTTCACTAAGGGATAGTATTTACAGATGTGGCTGGTATGTGCTGTAACACCCTCTGGCTGTTTCCCCACATTGAAATTATTATTTGAGAGTATTACTTGAATTCAAAACAATTGGTTACTGAGAGCAACATATTTAATAGGTTATTAATGGTTGGTGATTCAGATATTTTTAGCCAACTCTTGTTCACTTAGTCACTTAGACTTCAGCTATCAGTTCAACCACCCTAAAATATGTCTGTCTGCTATTCACATACCTCCTCTGCTCTAAGTTCAGCCACGTCCAGCCCCTGAGGTCTCTGCTCTAAGTTCAACCAGACCTTCAATTCTGTACTCAATGCTCATTCACATCCAGCCTCAGAGATCTCTACTCCCTGTTCATCCACATCCAATCCCCTGAAATATCTGTTCTCTGTCCATCCAGACTGTCAAATATCTGCTCTCTGTCCATCAAGACCTTCAAATATCTGTTCTCTGTCCATCCAGACTGTCAAATCTCTGCTCAATGTCCATCCAGACCTTCAAATCTCTGCTCTCTGTCCATCCAGACCTTCAAATCTTTGCTCAATGTCCATCCAGACCTTCAAATCTCTGCTCAATGTCCATCCAGACCTTCAAATCTCTGCGCTCCATTCATCCATACCTTTATGTCTCTGCATCTCTGTTCATGCATCCACACATACTCCTGAGATCTCTGCTATCTATTCTTCAAGACCTTCAAATTGCTGCTTTCTGTTCAGCTAGACCTTTATGCTCTAGGTTCATCCACTTCCAGCCCCTTGGAGTTCTGCTTTCACTTTATCTATAGACTTTCAAATCTCTGAATTCAATGAGAGGCTAGGCTTTTCGAATAGGCTTGTACAATATAAATCTGTGTTAAGAGAGATTTGACTGTACATGTATCTTTAGAACGCCTAGCCTCACTCAAAGAGAAATCTTAAATATAGTCTCTTAATAGAGTATTATAATATACATGTGGCATAAATTGTTTTATGAGGATGAGAAAATGGTTGTCTCTTTACGAGTTGTTACATCTGTAATTATCTAAACCTTACTTCAATGACACATCTGACTTTAACAATATTAAAGTGACATTTCAACAACTCCAGTAAAATGACCAGATTTATTTAATTTCAATTGAGGGTTTGTGATAGAGTGTGATAATAGGCATCAATAGTCTAATTGAGATAAGAATATCATCACCTGTACCTATAGCCAGAGTGTCGTGATTGCTGTGTAGATGATAGGTACTTCCCCACCTAAGACCTGTACCTATAGCCAGAGTGTCGTGATTGCTGTGTAGATGATAGGTACTTCCCCACCTAAGACCTGTATCTATAGCCAGAGTGTCGTGATTGCTGTGTAGATGATAGATACTTCCCCACCTAAGACCTGTACCTATAGCCAGAGTGTCGTGATTGCTGTGTAGATGATAGGTACTTCCCCACCTAAGACCTGTATCTATAGCCAGAGTGTCGTGATTGCTGTGTAGATGATAGATACTTCCCCACCTAAGACCTGTACCTATAGCCAGAGTGTCGTGATTGCTCTGTAGATGATAGGTACTTCCCCACATAACACCTGTACCTAGCCTGGGTGTTGTGATTGGTGTGTAGATGATATGTACTTCCGCACATAACACCTGTACCTAGCCAGGGTGTTGTGATTGGGGTGTAGATGATAGGTACTTCCCCACATAAGACCTGTACCTAGCCAGGGTGTTGTGATTGGTGTGTAGATGGTAGGTACTTCCCCACATAAGACCTGTACCTAGCCAGGGTGTCGTGATTGGTGTGTAGATGATAGGTACTTCCCCACGTAGCACCTGTACCTAGCCAGGGTGTCGTGATTGGTGTGTAGATGGTAGGTACTTCCCCACATAAGACCTGTACCTAGCCAGGGTGTTGTGATTGGTGTGTAGATGATAGGTACTTCCCCACACAAGAAACTATTATAGCCAGGATATTGGAGCTGTCCATATGTCATATCTCCTTGATTAAAAGCTATAACTTGTGTATGTTTTCTGATGACCAGACTTTATCACGCTAACTCCCAGTGGATTCTCCTCAGATATATAGACAGTTAGTATTGTAGGCCTTCTGTGTCATGTGGCCTCATTCTGGGTCAGTCTCTACCTAGAAGCCAACTGTGTGTGATGTCAAAAAGATCTGTCCAGTACAGTATCTTAGAATAGTACAATCATTTCTATGTATGATGCTTACCTGATACAACCACTGACCATAGACAACATACCTGTACTACAACCACTGTCAACTGACGATATACAACCTACCTTTACTACAACCACTGACCATATACAACCTACCTGTACTGCAACCACTGATCATATACAACCTACCTGTAACACAACCACTGATCATATACAACCTACCTGTAATACAACCATTGACCATAGACAACCTACATGTAAAACAGTCACTGACCATAGACAACGTACATGTGATACAATAACCTCCATAATACAACCATGGTACCGTACGACAACCTCCCTAATACAACCATGGAACCATATGACAACCTCCCTAATACAACCATGGAACCATATGACAACCTCCCTAATACAACCATGGAACCATATGACAACCTCCCTAATACAACCATGGAACCATATGACAACCTCCCTAATACAACCATGGAACCATATGACAACCTCCCTAATACAACCATGGAACCATATGACAACCTCCCTAATACAACCATGGAACCATATGACAACCTCCCTAATACAACCATGGAACCATATGACAACCTCCCTAATACAACCATGGAACCATGTGACAACTTCCCTAATACAACCATGGAACCATGTGACAACTTCCCCTGTACAACCAGGGTACCATATGACAACTTCCCCTGTACAACCAGGGAACCATATGACAACCTCCTTGACTGTGACATGCATTCAATACAACCACTGCCCAAAGTGTGACAACCTGACTAAGAGCAAGCACTATCTACTGTTGGAGAATACCTTTTTACTCATTGATCCCTACATTTTCAAACTGGACTTGCCTAGTCTTTGATTTGGTAAGGTTCAAATGTGACTTTAGGAGTGAATGGGTTAATATAACCAGTGTCTAGTGTATGAGAAACTCTGCAATGATACCAGTGTGTTTAAGCATGTCTGCAACATTTCCTAATACAAATACTAGAGTCATTTCACTTTATTTTCGACTGATTCGGGATCCCCATCTGGACAAATAAAACCAACAGAGGTGATCAAAGACTTGTAACTAGTCTGGACCATACTGAATCATTATTGTTCCTAATCCTGGTCCACCGGAGCAGGTTTATAAGAGAGAATAGCCAGTCACTTGTCAAATCCCTGGCGGAGTCGTTTCCTTTGCGTAATTGTGTATATATATACATTACAAACAAGGCAAGGTTGCACACGTATTGTTTTCTATTATGGTGCGGTTGTTTATTTTATCCTTTACCAGAAGAATTCTGTCATTTACATGTAGCAGTGTGTGACTATATAGTAGATATAAATTGTACTGGCTTTTCCTACATCCCTGATATCTCATCACGATCCATAGAGGACTAGCATTACATTGTCTGTCCAATCTCCCCTACAACTAGTGAGGCTAGATCCAGTCCATTATCGTGGGTCTCCTCCGAGGGGCTCTGTCCGTCAGACACATGTCTCTTCTGTCTGTTCCTGGTCTTTACATACATAAATGTATGTATTCTTGTTCATTTACAGTTGCCATGTCCATTACAACATGTTTATAGATTGTCCATTTCTGTTGCTCGGCTTCAGGTCATCTCTCAATCATCTGTCTATAACGCCCTGACCTTAAGGGGTGGGTTTTGCTTGACTGTGGCAGATCAAACTCTTTTGTAGAGATTTCCTGTGGAAAATTTCTTTTTTCCTTCACTTTACTACATTGCTAAATAAATTCTTTTACTGAGTTTCTATGTACATATAGAACTCGAACATCAAACCCCAGGAGTGGGGTTATAGAGATTTGTATAAAAACAAGCACAGACATTCTAAAATGCAACTCTGCTAATTCCTGACATCAATATATTTACAGATAAAAGCCGTTGTTTCTGATCTTTTGGCCATTGTAAAGAAATGGCCTGATAGAGCGATTGTATACTGACGGAGAAGCCACAAATGTTTTTTAATAGGTGCTAGATTCAGGAGAGCCGTTTCCAATAGCTATGTATAGATTACCTGGACAATCAGACAACATTAATGGAAGCCATACTCCGAGTTGGGATGCCCAAATGCCAGATACATAATAGCCCAGTAAACCCCGTCAGTAGATTTACATCTCCTCACATAAATTCATATTATAGGTTTTCTATGCATTATCCAAAGCCTTGTGTATAGTGTATTATTTACAGACAACCAATGTAAATCTCTGTCCATGTACAGCAGTCCGACGACCAATGTAAATCTCTGTCCATTTACAGCAGTCCGACGACCAATGTTAATATCTGTCCATTTACAGCAGTCCCACAACCAATGTAAATCTCTGTCCATGTACAGCAGTCCGACGACCAATGTAAATCTCTGTCCATTTACAGCAATCCGACGACCAATGTAAATCCCTGTCCATTTACACCAGTCCGACGACCAATGTAAATCTCTGTCCATATACAGCAGTCCGACGACCAATCTAAATCTCTGTCCATTTACAGCAGTCCGACGACCAATGTTAATATCTGTCCATTTACAGCAGTCCCACAACCAATGTAAATCTCTGTCCATGTACAGCAGTCCGATGACCAATGTAAATCTCTGTCCATTTACAGCAATCCGCCGCCCAATGTAAATCCCTGTCCATTTACACCAGTCCGACGACCAATGTAAATCTCTGTCCATTTACAGCAGTCCGACGACCAATGTAAATCTCTGTCCATTTACGGCAGTCCGACGACCAATGTAAATATCTGTCCATGTACAGCAGTCCGACGACCAATGTAAATCTCTGTCCATATACAGCAGTCCGAAGACCAATGTAAATCTCTGTCCATTTACAGCAGTCCGACGACCAATGTAAATATCTGTCCATGTACAGCAGTCCGATAACCAATGTAAATCTGTGTCCATTTACGGCAGTCCAACGACCAATGTAAATCTCTGTCCATGTACAGCAGTCCAACGACCAATGTAAATCTCTGTCCATTTACAGCAGTCCGACGACCAATGTAAAACTCTGTCCATGTACAGGAGTCCGACGACCAATGTTTATCTGTGTCCAGTTACAGCAGTCCGACGATCAATGTAAATCTCTGGCCATTTACAGCAATCCGACGACCAATGTAAATCTCTGTCCATGTACAGCAGTCCAACGACCAATGTAAATCTCTGTCCATTTACAGCAATCCGACGACCAATGTAAATCTCTGTCCATGTACAGGAGTCCGACGACCAATGTTTATCTGTGTCCAGTTACAGCAGTCCGACGATCAATGTAAATCTCTGGCCATTTACAGCAGTCCGACTAAATGCAGAAAGACTATGTTGTGGTGTTATTAGTTAGGCACATGGTTATTGCATTTCAGATATTTATGTATCTCATGGTCACACTGATTCTACCAAATACACTTTTGAATAGTCTATCCTTTCCTGGTATTGTTATATTATATACATGTATGATAAGGATGTATGCTCTGATCAGGGGATTTCAAGGAAATTTAAAAAAAAATAACAAAATCTGCTCTGAATTCTATAATTTCCAGAAGTTGTCCTTTGGTTTCATTGTAACATACCAGGTACACAACTTCTGCCACCATAATGGCAACGTATTGGTTCATATTCAATGGAGACAAAATTGTGAGACATTATGTGTTGATCATAAGGTATAATGAAAGAACATAGTATAATAATGATAACTTTAGGATGTGTAATTCTACAATAGCATAAAGGATCAACTTGTGTAAAATTTTACTATTTGGTATATATGTATATAGAAATGGACATTTACCTTCATTGCTGAATTAGCCATTAATTTTGTGTGAGGTTGCGACAACATGGCACTTCAGAATGTCATGTGATATGATGTAGACTCACTAAGTGTAAACCTTTGATCGTCATGGTTACCAGTCTTCTTTACTCCAGTGTGATGTACAATGGTTTCCACAATAACATATACTTTATAACAAGGGCAACAATTTGCCATTTGATTATCTAACATCAGGTTTTGTAACTTTTAATACAACAATACTTGGGAGTGCCCTTTCGGTATAGCGCTGGCTATTTATAGTTAATAGCTAAATGTTCATTATTAAAGTGCTTTTGTAACAGTAGTATTCTCATTTTATAATGTTCTTGTTGCATTCCAAAAGTTGGACAATTTTTCATTGATCATTTCTCCAACAGGAAATGGTATAAACAGTACAACTACCATCAATATAATGCTACTATAAATAGCATTGAAATTATTGGATGAAATGGTGTTTCATGATAGTTTTGCAAGACTAAACATATCAATGGTGAGGGTTCACGTGATTGTGAGATAAAACCAGACTGTCATCTAACTTAGCCTCAGCTGTTTTATTTCCAAGTAAAATGGTTTATTATGATGAGGCAAGATCATGGTACAATTTGTCTGGCTGTGTTGTGGACTATCTGATTTTATTGACTCTATAATGGTTGCCTACTTCAACACAGTTACTGCCCCTGCTGTAATTGACATACAATATTATGACACTCGATCACTATCAAGTTTTATAGATTTAGATTAAGGCCAAGGGTACCACTGCATCAGTTAAAATTGCAAACAAAAGAGTTCAAGTCAGGACGGGTTTTTTTTTACTTGGAGTATATTCTTCCTTCTATATAAAAGATGTGGCAACCAAAATGAGTTTTTCTGACTTAGAGTGACACCCCGGTCATGTTTTTTATGGGCTTTGTGATCCATAAATTGGAAAGTATCTCTAACACATTGCAATTAGATTTAGACGGCAACATATATAATGAGTAGGCTTTGTAATTTAAGGTCCCCAGTTTGACCCCTTCTGGGGTTTTTTTCATTTCTTTTTTCACACATTTTAAATTTGAAACGACTTTAATTCAGTAAAATGCATAACAACGTGACTTTTGGGAACACAGAGCTTCCAGTTCTTTGTTGTTACTTAAAGGTACTACAGCAAATATAGCTTAGTTAAGGTTAAGTCAGTACCATCGAGAAAATATATATCTTCTTATCAAAATATTTATTGAAGTAATTTACTATAGGGTGGTTAAATATAAATAACATCTTCTCATACCTTGTGCAGAACTGCAGTTGTTTGAAATTTTAGTATTTTAAAACACAAAGAAATACTTCAAGGGTCAAATTTGTGACCTTGTACCCACTGCCATTCCTTCACTTTACTACATTGCTAACCAGGAAATGTAATGCATAGTTTCAAAATGAAAAATGAATACCTTGCTAAGGGAAGTAACTCTAAACAGGAAGAGCTCATTTATGTTGCTTCATTATATCATCTTTATGTAGTCAGGGAAGATTATTCTATGTGGAAAAAGATATATCGGAAATTGAATTTTTTTTGTGTGATTATTAGTTTTGTAGTAATAGTCTTTAACCTTAAACACTATGGCAGGTTTCTTACAACGATACATATAGACAGGTGATTACAACACTATATGGCAGGGTTCTTACAGCAATACATATAGACAGGTGATTAAAACACTGGCAGGTTCCTTACAGCAATACACACAGACAGGTGATTACAACACTATGGCTGCATGGGTCCTTACAGCAATACATATAGACAGGTAATTACAACACTATGGCAGGTTCCTTACAGTAATACATATAGACAGGTGATTACAACACTGGCAGGGTTCTTACAGCAATACACATAGACAGGTGATTACAACCCTATGGCTGCATGGTTCCTTACAGCAATACATATAGACAGGGGATTACAACACTGGCAGGTTCCTTACAGCAATACACACAGACAGGTGATTACAACACTATGGCTGCATGGATCCTTACAGCAATACATATAGACAGGTGATTAAAACACTGGCAGGTTCCTTACAGCAATACACATAGACAGGTGATTACAACCCTATGGCTGCATGGTTCCTTACAGCAATACATATAGACAGGGGATTACAACACTATGGCAGGGTCCTTTCAACAATACATATAGACAGGTGATTACAACACAATATGGCAGGTTCCTTACAGCAATACATATAGACAGGTGATTACAACACTGGCAGGTTCCTTACAGCAATACACATAGACAGGTGATTACAACACTATGGCTGCATGGTTCCTTACAGCAATACATATAGACAGGTGATTACAACACTATGGCAGGGTCCTTACAGCAATACATATAGACCGGTGATTACAATATCGCAATATGGGTACTTTGTTATTGAATTATGTGTTATACCAAACATTAAGCTTCCCTGCTTGATTGAGCTGCTGAATGGACCTATCACATGCTATTAATTAAACCCTCCGGGTTCTATCAAACGTGTGCGGAACATTGATCCGAATATAAAAATAGCTTTCTATGCAATCAAATTTTCAACAGTTGATTTGAAATGTTTGTTCCATGTGTCAAAAATCATTTAAAAGGACATTTTCAACAAGACTATTTAAAAAAAATAAACAGTGAAATTAATTTCTTTCATTTTTTTATCCACTTTGAAGTTTTCATAGTTTTAAAAATAGTGCAATCATCAAGTTGTTAGGGAATATCATTAAAAACACAAGACCACAAAAAAATGGTACTTGATTAATCGTTAATCATTCTGAAAACACATCAGGGTCCTACACACCATAAACACCATATCAATCAAACACAACTCATTTCTTCTCAAACTGAATTTATCAATATAGTTGTAAAATGATAAATATTACAGAATCGGTTTCCTAAATCTCTTTGATGTTTAGTTATGACAATTTTCACAATTAAATATACCCAAGGACAAACATAAATATACACATTAATTTAAATGACAACTGTCTTGTTTAAACAGTAGGCCTTGCAGGCGTGTCGGGGATATTTTGTGTAATTTGTAACAATTTGTCCTAGAATGAGTAGTCTATTCCGTGATATACAACCCGCAGGAAGTGCCTATGGTCTGATTAAGCGTTTTACAGCTATAAGAACACTATAGGAACAAAGTGAGCTATTATGATATTGTATAGATTGTATTAAATCAAACATCTCGAGGGCCAAAAGAAATTCAGAAACTGAGTTGTCAAATTAATTATAAATAACATATCATATGGTTTGTGTAGATTATGCTACGTTGTATAATATTTAAATACATGATGAATATTAAAATATTGATTTTTTTTTATTTCTTTAACAAGAAATTCCAGTCTCCAGATTAAACGATTCTGCTGTATACACTGTTACAGTGGTGTCATAATAGTCAAATCTCTCACAAAAATATTGATTGAAGTTGGCAGAATTAAGGGATCGCCCCTTCACATTCTGACAGCTGCCATGCATTGTAAAGAGTGTGTACTTTCATCTCTGAGGACCAATATTTGTGTTGGCTTACACTATCAGATGTGGAAATCAGTGGAACAATCAGATTCTCATTATTTTAACGTTTTAAAAAAGGTTGGGATATCTACACCCTTAGCATATTGGAAGACAGGTTCTGCTAAACATCTGATGGAAAAGTATTGTTAGGTTTGGTGTATTGGTGGACAGTTTCTCCTCTGATTGAGACAAGTATTGTTAGGTTTGGTGTATTGGTGAACAGTTCCCCATCTGATTGAGACAGGTATTGTTAGGTTTAGTGTATTGGTGAACAGTTCCCCATCTGATTGAGACAGGTATTGTAAGGTTTGGTGTAATGGCCGGTAGACAGTTTCTCCTCTGATTGAGACAAGTATTGTTTGGTGTATTGGTGAAGAGTTTCTCCTCTGATTGAGACAAGTATTGTTTGGTTTGATGTATTGGTAGACAGTTTCTCCTCTGATTGAGACAAGTATTGTTAGGTTTGGTCTATTGGTGAATAGTTCCCCATCTGATTGAGACAGGTATTGTTAGGTTTGTTGTATTGGTGAACAGTTCCCCATCTGATTGAGACAGGTATTGTAAGGTTTGGTGTAATGGTAGACAGTTTCTCCTCTGATTGAGACAAGTATTGTTTGGTGTATTGGTGAAGAGTTTCTCCTTTGATTGAGACAAGTATTGTTTGGTTTGATGTATTGGTAGACAGTTTCTCCTCTGATTGAGACAAATATTGTTAGGTTTGGTGTATTGGTGGACAGTTTCTCCTCTGATTGAGACAGGTATTGTAAGGTTTGTTGTATTGGTGGACAGTTTCTCCTCTGATTGAGACAAGATTGTTAGGTTTGGTGTATTGGTAGACAGTTTCTCCTCTGATTGAGACAGGTTTTGTTAGGTTTCGTGTATTGGTGAACAGTTTCTCCTCTGATTGAAACAAGTATTGTTAGCTTTGGTGTATTGGTGGACCGTTTCTCCTCTGATTGAGACAAGATTGTTAGGTTTGGTGTATTGGTGAACAGTTTTTCCTCTGATTGAGACAAGTATTGTTTGGTGTATTGGTGAAGAGTTACTCCTCTGATTGAGACAAGTATTGTTAGCTGTGGTGTATTGGTGGACAGTTTCTCCGCTGATTGAGACAAGAATTGTTAGCTTTATGTATTGGTAGACAGTTTCTCCTCTGATTGAGACAAGTATTGTTTGGTGTATTGGTGAAGAGTTACTCCTCTGATTGAGACAAGTATTGTTAGGATTGGTGTATTGGTGAAGAGTTTCTCCTCTGATTGAGACAAGATTGTTAGGTTTGGTGTATTGGTAGACAGTTTCTCCTCTGATTGAGACAGGTTTTGTTAGGTTTCGTGTATTGGTGAACAGTTTCTCCTCTGATTGAAACAAGTATTGTTAGCTTTGGTGTATTGGTGTAATGGCCGGTAGACAGTTTTTCCTCTGATTGAGACAAGTATTGTTAGATTTGGTGTATTGGTGGACAGTTTATGGTAGACAGTTTCTCCTCTGATTGAGACAGGTATTGTTAGGTTTAGTGTATTGGTGAACAGTTCCCCATCTGATTGAGACAAGTATTGTTTGGTTTGGTGTATTGGTGAACAGTTTCTCCTCTGATTGAGTCAAGTATTGTTAGCTTTGGTGTATTGGTGGACCGTTTCTCCTCTGATTGAGACAAGTATTGTTTGGGGTATTGGGGAAGAGTTTCTCCTCTGATTGAGACAAGTATTGTTAGATTTGGTGTATTGGTGGACAGTTTATCCTCTGATTGAGACAAGAATTGTTAGCTTGGGTGTATTGGTGGACAGTTTCCCCTCTGATTGAGTCAAGAATTGTTAGCTTTGGTGTATTGCTGGACAGTTCCTCCTCTGATTGAGACAAGAATTGTTAGCTTAGGTGTATTGGTGGACAGTTTCTCCTCTGATTGAGTCAAGTATTGTTAGCTTTGGTGTATTGGTGGACAGCTTCGCCTCTGATTGAGACAAGTATTGTTAGATTTGGTGTATTGGTGGACAGTTTCTCCTCTGATTGAGACAGGGATTGTAAGGTTTGTTGTATTGGTGGACAGTTTCTCCTCTGATTGAGACAGGTATTGTTAGGTTTGTTGTATTGGTGGACAGTTTCTCCTCTGATTGAGTCAAGTATTGTTAGCTTTGGTGTATTGGTGTAATGGCCGGTAGACAGTTTCTCCTCTGATTGAGACAGGTATTGTTAGGTTCAGTGTATTGGTGAACAGTTCCCCATCTGATTGAGACAAGTATTGTAAGGTTTGGTGTATTGGTGGACAGTTTCCCCTCTGATTGAGTCAAGAATTGTTAGCTTTGGTGTATTGCTGGACAGTTCCTCCTCTGATTGAGACAAGAATTGTTAGCTTTGCCTCTGATTGAGACAAGTATTGTTAGATTTGGTGTATTGGTGGACAGTTTCACCTCTGATTGAGACAAGTATTGTTAGCTGTGGTGTATTGGTGGACAGTTTCTCCTCTGATTGAGACAGGTTTTGTTAGGTTTCGTGTATTGGTGAACAGTTTCTCCTCTGATTGAGACAGGTTTTGTTAGGTTTCGTGTATTGGTGAACAGTTTCTCCTCTGATTGAAACAAGTATTGTTAGCTTTGGTGTATTGGTGGACAGTTTATGGTAGACAGTTTCTCCTCTGATTGAGACAGGTATTGTAAGGTTTGTTGTATTGGTGGACAGTTTCTCCTCTGATTGAGACAAGATTGTTAGGTTTGGTGTATTGGTGAACAGTTCCCCATCTGATTGAGACAAGTATTGTTTGGTGTAGTGGTGAACAGTTCCCCATCTGATTGAGACAGGTATTGTAAGGTTTGTTGTATTGGTGGACAGTTTCTCCTCTGATTGAGACAAATATTGTTAGGTTTGGTGTATTGTTGAAGAGTTTCTCCTCTGATTGAGACAAGTATTGTTAGGATTGGTGTATTGGTGAACAGTTTCTCCTCTGATTGAAACAAGTATTGTTAGCTTTGGTGTATTGGTGGAGAGTTTCTCCTCTGATTGAGACAAGTATTGTTAGATTTGGTGTATTGGTGGACAGTTTCCCCTCTGATTGAGACAAGTATTGTTAGGTTTGAGATTTGTTTCCTGTTTGTAATTGTGACATTGTGCTGTTGTATCCTGTCTATATCATTGAATAATAATTCGGCATAAAACAGCTCTACAGCACACAACAGTCTGACAGCTTCTATATGAAATTGATAAGAATTGACTATTTGTAGGGGAAATATCAGATCTACAGACAAATGAAATGAAAATATCTTGGGATGTTGTTTCTGGTTTCAATTTAGGAGACAATTTTGTCTGCTGGTCCGCCGTGGAAATAATTAAATGTTCGGTATTAAGGTGGTGCCAGCAGAGGAAATGTTTGCTGAGCTGTGATATTTTTAGATTCTGAAGATTATATGGTGTAATGTAGTAACAAATTCAGATCACTAAGCAAACCTGATACAATTCTGGTGACGTCAGAACAATATCATCTATCACATCATATTTTTGAAATAGAAATGTTTACACATCATTGTCAAATACAGCATTGTTGTGTTGTAGGACTTGACAATAATCTGATGTTGCATCATGTTTTAGGTGGAAACTGTCCTGCTATCATAATTAATTCAACATTTGGTGACAGGCATACATACAGTCAGTTAATTATTAAAAACAGCACACTTTCACTGGCCAATGTCATTTTGAATCATGTGGATAGTGAACAGATTTGATTAAAACTCAGAAGAAGATATTCAGCTTTAAGAATGAGCTACAATCAGAAATCAACATGGCTAAAAAATCACTACTAATAAAGACATGGTTTACTGATTACGGAAACAATTAACAATCTTATAATGGTTGGAACTGATTGCATTGGGATTCACAGATCAGACTAATGGTGTTTAGAGAGTATTTTATGGTAAACTGAGCCATCTGGGTTGTTTCCATGGCAACACTGTATATTAGTACAAAGATGTTAAAGTACATAATTACATACTCTTTGTATCCATGATTTACATCAATCACATTTAACCTCATTCACCTCCTGGGGGCTTGGGAGTTTGGACCTATCTTGTACAAAGGAATTTCCATTTTGGATAATTTGGTTTATACATCTGTAAAAATGACTAACAGGAAAGCCATATTAATTGTTGTCAGATAAAAAGGATATTTAATATTAGAATGCTCACTACAGTAATTGTCTGAAAACATAACTGTACCATACTTAATTTGTGTTTCATATCAGGGGATTATTTGGTACTGATCATAGTCCACTGGATGTTTGAGTGCAATGCTGAGCAAGATTACAGTAATAGACTTTGATTTACGACAGGCCGGGTCTACTTCGAGGTTACTGGTACAGCATTATTGAACACATAATTCAGAATCAAAACATTCCGGAGAATATTCTAATTTTCTGTGATTCATTGTGAGGCAAGTTTGTAAAGACAGTTAAATCTAATTCACTATTGCACATGGTCTCCCTATAACTAAAGCAGATGACTTGTGACAAAATTGGTTTTTAAATGGTGTACATTGTATAAATGTTCTCTGTATCTCTTAGAATAAAATATTGATTCTCAAAATTTAAGTTGAAATATGAAAAATAACACAGAGCTCAAGCTCAAACTCGGTGTTTGGGTTGCTATTCATTAATCATTTTAACTTTGTAATGAAATTGACTGAATTGTTAGATGAGATTGCCGTCAATGATATGGCTCAGTTGTAACTTCATTTTCACATTTTGTTTCATATTTGGCACCATATTAAACACCATTAACCAACTTTTTTCCCCAGTAGAATATGACCTTTTATTTTTTAGGGGTTGGTGCGAGGAGGTGGAGTAGTATGTAGGGTTAGTGTAAAACACATGTACAAGGTTTATTTTTTGGGGGATGGGGCGAGGGAATGGAATAGTATGTAGGGTTACAGTGTAACACACATGTACAAGGTTTATTTTGGTGTGGGATGGAAAAACAAGCTTGTCGGAAATATAAGACTGGCCAAGGTCATACACTTCTTCGCCAAGTAAGACTGGCCAAGGTCATACGCTTCTTTGCCAAGTAAGACTGGCCAAGGTCATATGCTTCTTCGCCAAGTAAACCTGTCAAGACACAAAAATGATAACCATGTTTTCTCTCTATTGAAGGTAATTTTGACCATTTAGCAGAAAATGAATATAACTACTGACAGAGAATTAATATTTTTTTCACAGTTTAGCAAACCAGGGATGCTGCTCATCCAAACCTTGTCACCTGTGTTTCAATTTACTGAATTGTATAGACAAGATAGAGTTAAAGAAGTTCTTTTTTCAGATTTCTGAATTCTTTTTGTATCATTGAATTCTTGTAAAATTATTGATCCTTTTGGAAAAATAAAACGTAAATTATTTAACATAACTATTCTACCACTGATAAACCTTTAATGTAACCCAGGCAATTTGTAATTGAACTTTGAAAACCAGCTTTGCTTCAGATCAGAAAAACCAGCTTTGCTTCAGATCAGAAATAGTTGGCCTAGATTTGAAGGACATCAGTGATCTTATATTTTAGTTCGAAAAGATCCATAGAAATCTAAAGTATAAATATAGATTTACAGGGAATCAATAATCACATCTATTTTTTCGTAAACTATAAACAAATCTAAGGCTATAGGCAGGTAGCTTGCATAAGATTCTTTGTAATGGACGACAGTGCTTTGTTTGACAATCTTTTAATGATAATTCTACAGTTCTAAACAAGATTTCTTGTGAAGCGTCTTCATATGTGTACAATTAAAATCTGCCACACTACTCCCCGCTTTAAAAAGTGTTTGCCCTTGAACACCAGTCTAACTCCCTGTCACCACAGGGAGGGTCAAGGACACCATTTGTAACAGAAAAGAAAGTTGTGCGATTCCACCGGGTATGTATGGAACCTGATCCCAGACTTCCTAGTCGGGAGCTCTACCACTGAGCTAAAGGGAAAATCCCTCTAGCGCAAAACAAGAAGGCGACTTCATCCTGTGTACAATTAAAATCTGCCACTGTAGAATAACATACCCCAGTTAACTTTGTGGGTGATATAATGTGTAAGTTCTGACATTACAGTAAAATCATGAGTGCTTATCATTAAACAAGATGGAAGGTATGAAAATTGTAAGTAGGGAAGTAGTGCATTTTGCAGAGGACATTGTGACATAACAATTGAAATGAGGTCATCAAGAGAATATTAACCTGCTGTTTCTTAAAATAGTAAAACTGTGAGTCAATATCTCAAATCACAGACCTTCACATGCTTACGATTCAACCAATGGGAATGAAAGAAAAATGACATGTAAATTATTCTAATAAGGATCATTTGATTAACTCACTCACCCCTGCAATTTCATAATGAACTAATCCAACCTTTGAATTGGAAGATTTAAAATGTGTCTTCAGGGGTTAATGAGTTAAAAGAATCTTGAGTGATAGCTTTAGTATGAAATTATGATATATTCAAATTAAGTAAATACAGTGATCATACGATTCATAAACAATATTTTATTTGATTATCGGAATATCTTGATACAGATGCATGTAAAGATAACAGGAAATCCAAAATTAAACTATTCCACACCGTCAGATATGTGGCTGTTATTTACCACACTCTCTGTCCATTACAGTATTGGAAACAGAACCCAGCATGTGTATTTGTCTCAAACTTCCAATAGGTAGGCCCTTACTCTGAATTCCGTAGCTGATAGATGGCTCTTACCATGGATTTTGTGGCTGATGGATGGCAGTATTGCATGTGACTTACACTTCGTTGATAATGATATAATAGATAGCAAATCATAACATCTTGTTTATCATATAGACAGCTAGTGGCATTGATATGGTCCCGCAGCCCGGGAGGGTGCTCATCTCAGCAGTATAGCGATTCAGGTTATCGGTTAGGCCACCTATGTAAATGTCACAGCTACGTCCAGAGCCACTCGTGGCGGTGACTTTGGACGATCGTGTGTGGAGTGGTTCTGTCATTCGAAGCATCCACATACTCCCAGAAGCTGTCTGTATTGACGTTATCATCGTAAAATACATAACATGAGCCAATAACAGCGCCGCCTTGGAGAATACCTTTACAAATGAAACCAGATGTCACCATTTAATATAGCTTGAAATGATAACAATATCAACGCCAATGGCACAGCAAATTGAATTGTATTGGTATTTATGACCCACTGACTCAGGAATATGTATGTTCTCGTTACATGTCAGATTTTATGGTTTAGCGCCGCCGCCAAGTCAAGGTCAGACCAGCATGAGTCTTGACAGTTATTGCCCTTTATTATAATTTATATGCAATTCCTTGTGATGCTTTATTAGGTGCATGAACTGCAAATATTGATGATGTCTTCGCTTACCAAACATTTGTTTCCTTAAATAAAATTTTACAGTTAAACTAATATGTCAATAGACTTTATGTCAATCATAAACATGGTTATTGAAGTTCATATTTTTTGTCTTGACGTTTACAAGGGGAGACCACTCTCACCATTTTCGAGATATTTGTAATAGAACCAGGAGTTTTGTCCCAGAAGGTGATTGCGATTAGTTCACAATCAAAGTTTTTTGTCCAGCTTTCAAAATTTCTACGAATGCGCTTTTAAATAAATAACATTACATGATCATTAAATAATGTAATAAAAAATTAATGTTGTCCTTTCAATTATGTTTTTCAGATCGTAAATTTGTGATTGCAAATGCCCAAGTTGAGACATGTCCCATTCTCTTCTGTAACGATGGATTCTGCCAGCTCACAGGATCTTCCCGAGCCGAGGTCATACAAAAGTCGTGTATCTGTGACTTCCTGCATGGCCCTCTCACCAGCTCCTTCGGGATCCTGCAGATCAAAGACGCCTTACAGGGGTCGGAAGAAAAGCAGGTGGAAATTCTTTACTACAGAAAGGATGGTAAGTCTATTATGGCACGACCCTGTATCTCTACAATAAAAAATAGGACACCTTAAAAACCTGTTACTCTATCTGTAACCTCCAAAATAAAAAACCCACAAAGGGTCAGGATGACTTATAGGAAATGATCCTGAGATGGTCCTGACCAAGTGTTGTTATTTTTCTGGTCGGTCCAAAATCCAACATGGCCCCCATCTTAAAAAACATATTTTATACTTCATCTCCAGTTCCACTGCTGCCATTGAGCTAAAAGTTGGTGGTGATGTTAAGGACAGGAAGCCAACAAAGTGTTGTTATTTTTCAGCCCCGTCAAAACTTCAACATGGCAGCCATGGTGGCCATTTTGTAACATGATTGCACAATCATGGTTTTCCTTAACAACACCTATTTTAAACTTCTTCTCAAGTTCCACCAGTGGGATTGAGCTGAAATGATCCTGAGATGGTCCTGACCAAGTGTTGTTATTTTTCGGGTCGGTCCAAAATCCAAGATGGCCACCATCTTAAAAAACATATTTTATACTTCCACTGGTGCCATTGAGCGAAAAATTGGTGGGGGATGTTTCGATCCGGGCCACGAAAGTGGAACTCAGCTATAAATTTGCTTTAAAATGCTTTTCCTCCTTAATGCCTAAATGGATATTGCAACCAAATATGGTATGAAATTTCATTAAGGGAGGGAAAGGAAAAGGAAATTACCTAAAATCCTGCTTTTAAACACTACTCGTTAATGCCAAAAATAGATTACAACAATTTCAGTATGAAACATCATTTAGAAACAAAAATTTCTTATATAAATGAGGCAGGTTTAACCACCATTGACAGCGGGACGGGGCCTTAAAAGGAGAAATCTATTCCGATTTAGGTTTAAATGCTTTCTGATAGCTTAATTTACTGACAAATAGTTACCCTCTGCTGACCAAAACTACCATCATGGAAAACACATTCTTAGAATATTTCACTGAAAGTTGAAAAGTTACCATTCCCCTGCTCAGTCTTCGTAGTCAGATGACTGTTTATGACACGACCCTATATGTCTACAATAAAAATAGGACATCTTAAAAAACCCATTGCTCTACCTATGACCTTCAAAATTAAAAAAAAAAAGTTGGTAAGTTTTATAACACAACCCTGTTTCTTTACATTAGAAATAGAACACCTTAAAAACCCATTGCTCTAAATCTGAAACTTCTAAAAATAAAAAAGAGCTTTTATGTTCCCAATGAACAGGTATCCTAGCTGAAATTACCTGGTGAGCTTATGATAGGGTCAGTATCTAGAGTCAATATGTCATTTTGTTTCTTTTAACCACCCCTTCTTAAAATAGCCCGGAGTCATAACATGTGTTCAATAGGTTCATGTACCTGGGATTGTATGTTACAACGGTTCCTCAAACAAGTAATCTTGACCTACTTTCAAGATCACAGATTCCAAATAATGCCAAAAACAAAAAGATTACCTAAACAAACGTTGGTCTAGATAAATGATATTTATATATATTACATAGACATCAATTAAGATCTGTTAGTTTAGATATTTAGGTCAAATTAGTCAAATGTTCTCATGCACTTCTGTGAAATTGGATATGTTCATGGGGTCCAAGTGTCATTGTTTTCCCAAAAAAACCCCACTATTTCTTTGGTACAAGAATTTCTGGATTATTACTACCCAAGGCAGCTTGCAGTGTACTACTCGTACAGAAGATACAGACTTATAATTTCGTGAATGATGAGAACCCACAAAATCAACATATTTAAAAACCCAATGAAAATGAGTTATTTCACTGTGAATAATGGTTAAAAAGCCAAAAAGATCCAAAGTTTCATTTGGCTGAAGATATGTATTTTGGCCAGTATGTACCAAGGATAAAGTAATGTCAAGTTTTTATAATATAAATGACCCTGACTTAATTTCAAGGTCACTGGGGTCTTTGTGTCTGAAACTTGCAAATGGTTGAGATGCTTACCTTTTAACAATATACATATATTTCGCATGAAGAGACAAACCAAATCATGCTACCAGGATTTGCCTCAGGGTCAAGCTGCAGACCTGGGTAACTTCAGTTCCATGGTAATTTCCTGCAAAACAACTTAGGACCCCACACTATAAGCATATAAACACATACCCAACAGATACATGCATGGCAGATATTATTATTAACACATTAAATTAATACAGTCAATGATAATATGATGATTTCACAGGAGCTTTTATATTATGTGCTAACTATTGGTCCTAAGCCACCTTGATAATACCTCATTATGTGGCTGTGCTGGTGCTGGCCATGGAGTTGATTCATGTTCTGCTTTGCAATGGGTCTGCTTCCAATGGTATGTCTTTCCCATAGTACCAGCTCTTATGCACACACTGTAGCACCCACTGTTGAGTGGTGTTTTTGTGTAGTCTTACCACATTTTGTATATATAAGTGCAAAGTACAAAGCTTTGATCAGTAAAATTATGCCATAAATGTCAACTTTATGTAGGTGTTATATACAAGGGTTGCATGCTATTTCAACATGTAGGCTGTCAAATGAATTCATCTGACATTTAATGATTTTCTCCAAAGAATTTTTTTATTTATCTTTTTTTTTCATGTGAGCTAGTTTTGTCGTTATCAAAGAGGACTTCGTTGGATACATGTGTTCATGTGGAAAGGATGCCATGCTGGCTTGGCATGAATTTTAAACATAGCACATCATTTCAGATTATAATTCAGAGCTCACATGCTTTTTGTTTAGTTCAACCCTTAACGATTCTGTTACCACGTTTATAAACTGAAACTATCTATACATTGGAAATTTTGTTTCCAGCATTGCTATAACATTTCTTTAAAAATTGGAAATTTTCATGAAAAAAGACAAAGAGTTAGCAAATATATAGATATATAATGTAAGTGTAGCAAATATATAAATATATAATGTAAGTGTTCTATTTTTTGTCTGTGTCTTGTTAAAGAGCTGATTGCTCTAAAAGTGTGACAACCTCATACTGCCTACACCGTTGGAATAACTTCCTTGCCCCATATACCAATATTAAGTAATTTTTATCCTACAAACATACATTTGCAAGGATCCTGCATTTTTTGGGAAGATTCTGTTGATATTACTTCTATATTCCATATATCAACAACAGGTTTTAAGTTGTAAAAATGCATTGTGGCCAAATCAGGGGATTTGAACCCAGGACCACGGAACATAACAATGTTGCTTTAACTAATTTACCCTTAAAGACACATTTGAACTCTACCAATTAAAAGGTTAGACTTGTTCATTATGAAATTTCAGGGGTGAATGAGTTAATCAGCTGAGCTACCTGGTCTATGGCAGTATCCAGACTAGGTTTAGCAAAATTAAGGGAACAGAAAAAATCTGAATCAAAAGTGTTAAAAACTTGAAATGTCATTTCTCAAGACCTACTGAATTCAACTAGAGTCCTTAATAAAAATTGCAGATGCATGTATCTTGGAGACAGCTTAGCACAGATTCATTTCACTTTTCATTCAGAAAACATGTTTCAAAGTCCTGTTCAATCTATGATCATGTCTGTCATGATCATTAGTAATGCCCCCATTTCACTAGGATACGACAGGCGGCGTCGGTGTCGGTTAGCCACCATCCGACAGCATCCGACAGGAACGTAGATTGACCGAATATCAACCAAGCACTGGCCGAAGGGTGACGTCGAGAAACCCCAACTGACGCAGAGTGACCGAGAGAACATTTTCTGACCCCGGCAAATTTTGAGCATGCATAAAAATCGGCTGCGACAGGCCAAGATAGCATTTTGACCGAGTACTAACCCTCATCAACCGAACTTCACCGCAAGGTGACGTAAGTCTAACCGAATAGCAACCCCCATCGACCTAACACAAACCCTGAGAAACCCTGCCTGTCCGAGTGTTTTATCAGACTCGGTCAACAGTGCGTTTCTCTGCGTTGGTGTTACGTCACAGTCGGTTGCTCTGAGTCGACATTCGGTCACATTCAGTCAGCAAACAATGTCAGGGACCGTCATGCACTGCCTGGCGGGGTTAGACATGGGTCGCCATTCGGTCATGCTGCGTCAGCCTGCGCCAGTGTTACGTCAATATTCGGTCAGCTTGGGTTGTAGTTTGGTCAATGTCGGTTGCTATAAATACGGGTGCGCCACATACGATTGGCTAGTGATACATTTGTTTTCCAAAGCATCATGCCACCAAAGAAATCAAGAAAAACGTTAAGACAGGCAATAAAGAAGACGAAGGGCAAAGCCGTGATGCAGCCCGGAGACACTCCAACAGGAGACGACGAGCACCAGGTAGAGGTCNAACAGTTTTGCGACAGCCCAAAATTTACTGACCGACCCTGATTGACACTGACGCAACGCAAGTGAAATGGGGGCATAAGGGAATATGTCTAGATTTAGAATACAAATAAAAATTGGCTAATATGTGTCTTGTAACTAGAACAAATAACAACAATAAGCACCCTGCACTCAGTGCTGCAGGTGCTTAGAAAGCAGGACAACAGCCTATCATATTCCTGAAACTTTAATTATTACTTAGGGAACAGAGAATGTGAAAGGTTAAGTCATTAAGTCCTAAAATTAGAATTGAAAAATGTAATTATACAGTGAGGTCAGGTGATGCCATTAAGGTTGTAACGTTAACAAGATCAAAGTGACATGCAACCTATAATTTGGACCAGTATTCCTCAGCTGACAGATCCGCATCAGTAAAGTGTTTGTAACATATCAGAGTTATTCATTACTCTGGTTCTGACAAATGCTTCAATTGTAATTCCCCTGCAGGAAAAACTCATTTTCCTGAACTAATGGATTCTGAGCACACACATCAAATTCATTTCTTTTGAATATAAATTGGGAGACAAAAAAATACTTCATGACATGAAACAGTGTCATTAAAAAATGTACGTGATTTTAAAATTTGAAAATATTTTTAAGAAGACTTACAAATTCTTTGAAGAAAATTTGGACATATTTAAATTTTTTAAAAGAGCTGGTTAAAATGGCTCTATAGTTTTTTCCTTTTAATAAAAACTCTTCTAAATTTGAAAACAAATTTCTTCTGTACTGTTCAATCCTTTTGAAAATCATTCCATGCATTTGTAATCAATAGCGATGGCTGTGTTTTTACTAATTTCGAGTTCCGCACATTGATTGGTAAGGCCTGTCGCCTGAGAGCAGAAATCAATGGCAAGGTTTAATTGAACAAACATGTTAAAACAATGGAGACAACAAACAAAACCTCTCAGATGTAGCATAGACTCATTTGTATGGATTAACACCATAGCCAGAACCTTCCTATAACTTCCTGAAGACTGTAAGTGTCCAGTGACTTTTTAGGACACCCGAGACAAAGTCTCAAGTGACCTATTGCGATCGCCTTTTGTCCGTCGTCCGTCGTCCGTCCATAAACAATTTACATTTTCGACTTCTTCTCCAAAACCCCTGAACCAGTTTCAATGAAATTTTGCAGAAACCTTCCATGGCCAAAGGTCAATTAAAATTGTGAATTATATGGTCCCCAGCCCCCAGGGGCCTGTGAGGGGCAGGGCCAAAAAGGGTAAAATTGACTTAAATTTCAAAAATCTCCTTCTCAAGATCCAGATATGGTAGAATCAAATACTCTTCATAGATAGAAGGGTCTTAAGGTGCTTTACTAAAATTGTGAATTTCTTGACTCTTGGGTCTCACGTTTCCCCCTGTGGAGGGGGTAAACTTTACTATAGTTTATATAGGGAAATCACATTTTGGACCAACATTTGTTTAATTGCCATTGGAAGTAATTCAATTTAGCATTATCAGTATTGGGTAGCAGTTTGATAGCATGCACATATCAGCCCTGACTGACCCCGGCCCCAGGGCTGATGGGTGGGGCAAAAAAGGGTTGAATTGACTGAAATTTCAAAAATCTTCTTCTCAAGACCCAGATATGGTAGAATCAAATACTCTTCATAGATGGAAGGGTCTTAACTCTTTCCGTACCGCAACTCCGGTCCGGATTCCGTACCGGATGTACTTATCAGACTCGCCCCAGCGCATATAACAAAATGGCGGATTATTAATGTACTTTTTAGACTAGGTGTAACTGCCGCAAGAATTAAACAGGTAACCGTGAACAAATATTGTTATTGTTTCATGTTCTGATTCATAGACAAACACTTCTTCATTTTTGTAGCATAATGACTAACTGGCAGCTGATTATGACTGAGAAATCGACATTTGTCTGGCAATAAACGATATGATTCCTTGTATTTAACACTGCGTTGTAGTGCAGGTTTGAAATGGGGATTGAATATGGTTACGAATGTGGAGTCGTTGATTTTTTTTCTAAATACAAGTAGATTTCATCAAGACTTATATTAGAATATTCAAATTTACTTCCATAAGTCTCAACAAATATCTGATGATGAATTTACAAGTGTTCGTATCGAATTAAGTTGCCGCCATCTTGTTTACATTTGAGGCACCAAACGCAAACATCTTGCGGCAAATGCGAAAACATTAAGTCACATAATAAAAAAGTGTACTCTGCTCAAATAAAATCATATCTTCCAAACTGATGGGTTCTGATTTTAGCGACAATTTATTGTTTTTTCGCGACAGTCTCGTGCGATAACCAACTAAACATCAGGCAGATTACATCAAAGTCTCTTGTCGTGTGTACACAACAACGGTACGGAAAGAGTTCAGGTACTTTACCAAAATTGTGAATTTCATGACCCTGGGGTCTCACGTTTCCCCCTGGGGAGGGGGTAAACTTTACTATAGTTTATATATAGGGAAATCACATTTTCGACCAACATTTGTTTAATTGCCATTGGAAGTAATTCAATTTGGGTTAGCATTATCAGTATTGGATAGCAGTTTGATGGTATGCACATATAAGCCCTGACTGACCCCCAGGGGCTGATGGGTGGGGCCAAAAAGGGTTGAATTGACTGAAATTTCAAAAATCTTCTTCTCAAGACCCAGATATGGTAGAATCAAACACTCTTCATAGATGGAAGGGTCTTAAGGTGCTTTACCGAAATTGTGAATTTCTTGACCCTGGGGTCTCACGTTTCCCCCTGGGGAGGGGGTAAACTTTACTATAGTTTATATAGGGAAATCACATTTTGGACCAACATTTGTTTAATTTCCATTGGAAGTAATTCAATTTGGGTTAGCATTATCAGTATTAGGTAGCAGTTTGATAGTATGCACCTATGAGCCCTGACTGACCCCCAGGGGCTGATGGGTGGGGCCAAAAAGGGTTGAATTGACTGAAATTTCAAAAATCTTCTTCTCAAGACCCAGATATGGTAGAATCAAATACTCTTCATAGATGGAAGGGTCTTAAGGTGCTTTACCAAAATTGTGAATTTCATGACCCTGGGGTCTGGCGTTAACCCCTGGGGAAGGAGGGGAGGGGGCAAAATTTGTTATGGTTTATAATGGCAAATGATACTTTGAATATTACATGTTGATAACTTGATTGGAATTATAACCCTAAGTTGACAGTTTGATACTTTGTAAATTTTGAGCCATCCCTACCCCCAAGGGCTGTAGGGTGGGGCCCAATGGAGTCTGTGTGCTAAAATAAAATTTCTTCATTTTCCTTGTTTAGAATCAGAGGTGCTAGTTTCAAATACTTTTCAGTCTTAAATCTGCATGCTAGATATTGAATAAGGTGGTTTTATTGTTTTTTGTCACTTTGAATAATATTTCTGTTCATGTTAAAAACAAAAATCAACTCTCTGTATAAATATATCAGGTGACGGTTAAGGCCCATGGGCCTCTTGTTCTTTAAGTTAAATAGTTGGATATAGGCTGTTTTTTCGCTAGCAAAATGAAGCGAAAAAAAAGGAATATCTTCCTAATTTCAATAAAAATATTGCTATAATTTCCCAAATTATTCAGGAATAAGATGATGCTAAATTAAATTTATTTAGAAAAAAACACTTATCTTATTCTGGTCAACCTATGCGGGGGATAGCTTAAGGACTGTAATTAATGACTGAGATATGAAGAGAACAACACTGATCTTTGGGAAAAGGGAGAATTTGTCTGTAAACAAGACTGGACTAATTGTATTGGTTGGTTAAGGAGATGACTGCTACAGGTATTATTCAGATCAGGAATGAGCTGAGATTCGAAGGAAACATTTCAAAACCTACCACCTTTGAAAAACAAAATTCATTCAAACATAACTATAAAATAACATCTAGGAATGATACTGTGGAATTTGTTGAGGACACTCATAATTGCCGAATTTTTTAAGGGAGATAACTCTCACACAAAATGTATTATATATTAGGGGTGTGTATCGTGGGTGATGCTGCGATACGATACATATTACAATACTTGGGTCGCGATACGATATCTGGAAGATATATACAATGTGTATTTAGCATTTATTTGAAACCTGTCTTCATACTTCTATAATGCGAGTATAATAGGTACAATATAGATAACATTAAATACCCAAAAGTACTCTGTAGACATCATTTAGATCTCGTATTACTTCACTTATGACTTATGAATATTATAATAGGATAACAATATATAAAATATCCTGCCTAGAATGGAGTGAAAATTGAGGATTTGGAGTGTCAGTTTATACCGTAAAACCATAATTTTCAACAGTGGAAAACGGACGAAGATCATTGGCATAATATCTACCGATAGGAGTCGTAATTGGTTTTGAACGGAAACTGTCACATTTCTGCTTAATTCCCCCAACATATAAGTAAGACTGTCTTGTTTGACATATCCTTTTTAATGTTATAAAAGACGTGTAAACGTGAGTTTCTCTTCGAACTGGCACGGTAAAGATCAAAGTATTGACGAGTCATGCGTGGTCATGTTCCTCGTATTTCCTGCATATTCAAGTTTTCTTCGATATTCATTGCAATACAAAAACAATTTGTCTGTCTAGATTACATTATCTTTGGAATTAGTAGATTTGAAAGAAAACCCATTGCGAGATAGGCGACTTGAAATGTGCAGACGCCTTAGCGTATATTTCTCATCATCGTCTCAATCCGCCATTTTGGTTTGTTGAGTGCTATAACTATTTTTTCTTTGAAGAGTTCCAACAAGGGAGAGTACAAAATGAAAAGTATCGCAGGTAACACGATACAGTCTTGCCGCATTGGTTCATCGTATCGCGGCCCTTGCGATCCAATACATCGATGCATCAGTGAATCCTTACACCTCCTATTATATATAATGTTGATTATATCATACTGCCTTAAGTAGATCTGTCATTATGAAGACAATGAAGAAGACACTGACAGATTATAACATTATCATCAGTGGCCACCCTTGTAATGTCACACCTTGTAATTATGATGTAGCACTTCTTCCAATATCAAAGTAATAATTGTCATCTTTGAAGATAAATGAAAAGAAATCCTTTTGTAATTGATTGTAGCAACATTTTCTTAATACTATATAAATAGCACAATTTATTATGAGATGGTTTCCCATTAGACATAAAATTGTCTGTCTATCAAATACCATATGTACAGACATGTGCAATGTTCTCAATAACCCATTTAGGTGTGCTATTCTCACCTGTAATGATCCATTAAGATGTTTAATGGTGTCTGGTTGCTCGTTAAGGTATCTCGTTAAGGTATTTCATGCAGGTAGTAGAAGCAGTGTGTTGAGCTAATGGGAATGGATTAGACTGGTAGTGTACATGTCCCACCACTTATTGGCTCCTATTGATTAAGGTCTAGACAAACACTATCACCCACTTTTCCTATTCATTTTTATTTCTCTAATAATGTAAGAGTGTAAATTTCTGCAGACAAAAGAAAACAGGATAGACTCCTTATCTGTCTCAGGCTCCATTTGCTACAGAGATTGACCACAGCAATAAAGTACAGCTGTAGAGATTTACTACTGCTACAAAGTACATGTGCAGAGACTGTCAACTGCCACAAAACATAGCTTCAGAGATTGCATACACCCACAAAGCACAGCCTCAAAAATCATCAACAGCCGAAAAGTGCAGCCTTAGAAATTATTTCATCCTTATAGGCTAAAAATTGGCTATGGCCACAAAGTACAGCCTCAGAGATTGGTTGTACCACAGCTATAGAGTACAGCCACATAGATTGGTTGTACTACAGCTATAGCGTACAGCCTCAGAGATTGGTGGTACTACAGCTATAGAGTACAGCCACATAGATTGGTTGTACTACAGCCACAATGTACAACCACATAGATTGGTTGTACTACAGCTATAGAGTACAGCCTCAGATATTGGTTGTACTACAGCTATAGAGTACAGCCCCAGATATTGGTAGTACAGCTATAGAGTACAGCCTCAGAGATTGGTTGTACTACAGCTATAGAGTACAGCTACATAGATTGGTTGTACCACAGCTATAGAGTACAGCCTCAGAGATTGGTTGTACTACAGCTATAGAGTACAGCCACATAGATTGGTTGTACTACAGCTATAGAGTACAGCCACAGAGATTGGTTGTACTACAGCTATAGAGTACAGCCACAGAGATTGGTTGCACTACAGCTATAGAGTACAGCCTCAGAGATTGGTAGTACAGCTATAGAGTACAGCCTCAGAGATTGGTTGTACTACAGCTATAGAGTACAGCCTCAGAGATTGGTTGTACTACAGCTATCGAGTAAAGCCTCAGAGATTGGTTGTACTACATTTATAGAGTACAATTACTTTCTACCTCCATTTATCTCTTGTTTATTCCTGTTAAAGATTTCTCTGTTACTCCTGATGGTATTGGGTATGTGTCATCTCCTAGAGTATGACAGATATAGCAAAACAACATGAACGTCAAATAATGATAGAAACAATAAGGTTACGTTATAGAAATGGTAGCATATGACATCACAACCATCTTAAAACGGGAGAAACGTGCAAAAATAAAATAAAAAACATTACAAATGCTGATACACAATATTTCAAAACACATAATAATTAGAATGGAAGAAAAATAATCAGTCTCTAAGGTAACTTAGGGTAACTAAGGGTAAGCTAGACAAATATCAACCCTTGGTGTGAGATTCTTGAATGTCTATCCTTCGGCAGCTTGAATTTGACAGAGGGTTAGAAGATGAGGAACATCCCCCTTTTGGTGGATATAAGGTTTTAATAATCTGTGACGGAGCTTCCAGGAAAGGGAAGGTTTTATTAATTTGTGACAGAGCTTCCAGGTAAGGGAAGGTTTTATTAATCTGTGACGGAGCTTCCAGGTAAAAGAAGGTTTTATTAATCTGTGATGGAGCTTCAAGGTAAAAGAAGGTTTTATTAATCTGTGACGGAGCTTCAAGGTAAGGGAAGGTTTTATAAATCTGTGACGGAGCATTCCTGAAAGGTCATGGAGGGGTTAGGTATATTGATATTGTTTGGCATCAATCTAAAGAAATTTGATCATTTATAAGAGTATGTATTTCAGGACCGAAATTAATTGTTTTCTTGATTTGTAAATGAGGAATTGTTTATCCACATGTCGACAACGTAGCACAATAGTTTCTTTAATCTTGTTGATTTATCAAAGGTTTTACTGGTAGCACTCCCTAAAGTCTGATGATTAAAACCTACAATTAATTAACTGGATTAGGAAAAATAGCAATAACACAGCATTAGATAAGGTCAATCCCATAGCTTGTTGCCTGTCCTATTTCTGACTGACAGAATGACATACATACATTACTGTTATGATACCAGTGAAAACATCCCTGTTTTACATTGTCGTCTGTGCAGACGCTTGTCATGTTTCTGATGAATGTGAGGAGTTGGGAAGGGCGAGGAGGGGGAGGGGAGATGATAATTGAGATTCTATAGTTGTGCATTGAAATTGATGAAAACTAGATACAAGTCTGCACTGAAATAATCAATAAAAGTCTAATGAGGAAAGCACCAATCTGACCCAAACCTGTCTTGAAGCTTTCAACAAGGAGTGGCTTTCTTTTTCTATATACACAGTTAATAGTCTCTCCTCACAAATCTAAGAGTGTCTTCCCATTACGCAGAGATATCAACACTTCTGGTCAGGGAATGATATTTCTGTCCTACCCTAGGGTATTAGGCAGGGGGATTTCCCAGTCATAACAACTGTGTGATGTCACGCCAACAATAGTATATCACAGAAAATAACTCCTTGTTTTTGCTGGAAAACAATGCAATCAATGGGTGTGTTTGATGCAATCACCACTTGCATTTAAGGTGGGGGGAAATTATCATTCTCCACTTTGGGAATAAGAATGAAAAATCTTAACATGTTGGCTAGATATATTTACTGAAATAATTATACCCCTTGAGAGTTGATTTTTAGCCCACCATCATCTGATGGTGGGCTATTCAAATCACCCTGCATCCGTGGTCCGTCGTCCGTCCGTCGTCCGTCCTTAAACAATTCTTGTTATCAGTATTTCTCAAGAAGTACCTGAGGGATCTTTCTCAAATTTTATATGTAGGTTCCCCTTGGTCCTTAGCTGTGCAGGGCTACTTTTGAGACTGATCGGATAAACAACATGGCGGACAGCATATGCAGGCAGCCATCTTGGATTTTGATAGTGAAAGTTTGTTATCACTATTTCTCAAGAAGCACTAGAGGGATCTTTCTCAAATTGTATACGTAGGTTTCCCTTGGTCCTTAGCTGTGCAGGGCAACTTTTGAGACTGATCGGATAAACAAAATGGCCGACAGGCAGCCATCTTGGATTTTGATAGTGAAAGTTTGTTATTGCTATTTCTCAAGAAGTACCTTAAGGTATTAATGGGTGGGGCCAAAAAGGGTTGAATTGACTGAAATTTCAAAATCTTCTTCTCAAAACCCAGATATGGTAGAATCAAATACTCTTCATAGATGGAAGGGTCTTAGAGTGCTTTACCCAAAGTTGTGAATTTCATGACCCTGGGGGCTCACGTTTCCCCCTGGGGAGGGGGTAAACTTTACTATAGTTTATATAGGGAAATCACATTTTGGACAAACATTTGTTTCATTGCCATTGGAAGTAATTCAATTTGGGTTAGCATTATCAGTATTGGATAGCAGTTTGATGGTATGCACATATCAGCTCTGACTAATACCTTAATTTTACATGTGTCAATTTAGGTTGTTTAAAAAACACAGAAAACACCGTTTCTAAATTTAAGAAAGTATAGACAGAAAGATAAGCTTATAGATGTTTAAACACATGCATGAAACCATATATATTGTTAAGGCATTCCTCAATTTTCACCAACCACGATTGTTATAGCCCAACGTTCGTCCATTGTCCGCACAAATGTGTGCAAGTGATGATCGTTTGCTCTTCGTGCGCACACCGCACATCGTGTAACGTTGTGCAATCCTACAACTGTACTTTACAACAATTATGAAATCTATTGATTCATATTAATCACTCTTCTTAGCCCCTATGCAATATCACAACGGGGTCTCAATACAGGGGTAAACTAGAGTAAAATGGAGTATACACACATGGTCAAGCAGATGACCCCCATATATTACCATATTGTTGAAATACAAGTGCACTATCCTCTCAATCGTCCAATAAAGTTGAAAACAAATACCTTTAGATGTTGTTCCTGAAAACTATTTTCACATATATACTCATGTTTTTCAGGATCCAAGTTCTTATGCAGTGTCCTAACTGCCCCTGTGAAAAATGAACGAGGGGAGGTTATCATGTTTATCATCAATTATGAAGACATCTCAGAGCATGCCACTGCCACCACCCTCAACAAACCAGAAAACAATGTCAAAAACAGCAAGTCAGGTAATTATGTCAACATGGTAGATGAATGAACAGGTAAGTATGTCAACAAGGTCGCTAGATGAATGAACAGGTAATTATGTCAACAAAAAAGCTAGATGAATGAGCAGGTAATTATGTCAACAAGGTAGATAACTGAACAGGTAATTATGTTAACAAGGTAGATAACTGAACAGGTAATGATGTCAACAGGGTTGATAACTGAACAGGCAATTATGTCAACAAGGCAGATAACTGAACAGGTAATTATGTCAACAAGGTAGATAACTGAACAGGTAATGATGTCAACAGGGTTGATAACTGAACAGGTAATTATGTCAACAAGGAAGATAACTGAACAGGTATTGATGTCAACAAGGTAGATAACTGAACAGGTAATTATGTCAACAAGGAAGATAACTGAACTGGTAATTATGTATACAAGGTAGATAACTGAACAGGTAATTATGTCAACAAGGTAGATAACTGAACAGGTAATTATGTCAACAAGGAAGATAACTGAACAGGTAATTATGTCAACAAGGAAGATAACTTAACAGGTAATTATGTCAACAAGGTAGATAACTGAACAGGTAATTATGTTAACAAGGTAGATAACTGAACAGGTAATGATGTCAACAGGGTTGATAACTGAACAGGCAATTATGTCAACAAGGCAGATAACTGAACAGGTAATTATGTCAACAAGGTAGATAACTGAACAGAATGATAGTGAGATTTTTTTATCAGTTGAGTTTTTTGTGGTTATCATGTTTAGATAGAAAAACTGCTAGTTAATCAGGAGTACAAATTTACAGAAGTACTGCTAAAATACAGCATTATTAGAATTTGGTATATTAGGTACATTGTAAGTTGATTATCACTTGGGTATATGGGATGGTCATAGAAGCTTATTGATAAAGTTGCACCTTTAGGTAAGAATACTCACAAATTTGCACAATTCTTTGCACAATTGTTTATGCATGTAGCTTATAGTATATGTGACATATTAATAATAAATAATATTATTAATAATAAGTAAAATGCATGAAAATGCAAGCAAGTTAAAAACATATACAATTAAACATTCGTAAGTGAATCTGATTCTGATGCTGCTTTTACAGAAATTTGCTTTATAAAAGAACAAGTATATTTGAAATTGTTATGCATTTTTATTCTTTAATGATTTCAAAATGTGCTTGTTTTTAAAAAAGAAATTTCTTAAAATTTGCCAAAACTTCAAAATAATTTCAAAGTTAGAATGTAAAAATACAATTGTCTCACAACTAAGTGCACAGTACCAATTGCATGCTTTTAATGATGTACATACATAGGTTCAGGATTGGAACAGGCAGTAATGAGCTAATACTTGTTAGCAGTGCATATGAATTAAAACTCAAGGTCTGATGCTAATAGTACGGAAACAACAGTACCACAAAATGAATATGCTTACAGTAACGTACATGTAGCTGAACAGGGTCAGATCTGAAGGTATTTTTTCTTTTATTCCAAGGACGCCACAGAAGCTTCAAACTCCGCCTGCCATCGATACGACGAGATTTCAACCGGTTCAAATCCTGTGGGATGGAAAAGAACCAAGACCCTGAGAACCCACCCATTTCTGAGGAGGCTGTCCCTCTCAACTCACTTCCTTACCTTGATAATGAAATTCCGCCAAACTCGCCAATTTTCCGCTACAAAAAGACCGGTTCAGACATTCCAGCCCCCAACTCCCGCACCGGTGCTTACATTAGACGTGCATCATCCCTGGAGGGCCTCGACGGCGAGCCGGTTATCCCTGCGTCAGGTGATCACTTGCTTTCAGTATAGCCTCATGGTTAGAGGGAAAAGTCTCATAAGGATTAGGCCATAGGTGCAAGGCTACAGAGGTTAGGTCAGGGAAAAGCTCACTAGGGCGAGGTCATAATAACAAGTTCATAAGAGCAAGGTAACAGGATAAAGTCATAGTGAAAATGTCGCAAGGGCAAGGTCATATTGACAAAGTCATGGTGGCTAGGTCATAAAGACAGGCTCAGGGAAAATATCACCAGGGCAAGGTTTCAGAGGCAAGGTCATTAGGACAAGGTCATAGGGACAAGGTTACGAGGTTACGGGGTAAAGTCATAGTGAAAATGTCGCAAGGGCAAGGTCCTATTGACAAAGTCATGGTGGCTAGGTCATAAAGACAAGCTCAGGGAAAATATCACCAGGGCAAGGTTTCAGTGGTAAGGTCATAGGGAAAGGTTTCAGGAGCAAGGTCATAAGGACAAGGTCATAGGGGCAAGGTTACGGGTAAAGTCATATTGAAAATATTGCAGGGTCAAGGTCATATGGACAAGAGATCACAGGGGCATGGTCATAGGGATAAGGTCATAATAATGTTAAAAACATTTTTCCCATTTTGAAATATATAGGCACATTTCCATTTCCCTTCATTTATGTTAGCAACATGAGATACACAATTGATACTGTCCAGTCATTATTACCTTGCTTACCTATCAGTGTATGAAGCAGTCCAGTGACATTGATCTTGCACATCTGCTAAGTAATATAGCCAGTTGATATTGTCTTGCACACCTGTTAATTGCCAATTCCTGTACAGGTATTCTACCAACATACACACACATTCATGCACTCACAAATGGTATATGGGTTCCCCTGGGTGTCTCTCTGCTATGAGCATAACAACCAGATCAAAAGAAAATGCCTTCTCTTAAAAATTGGCTAGTTTTGAGCATGTAATATAGAGTGGATTTAAAGTGAGAAAATTCTCACTTTATTCCAATCAAATGTTAAATGCATTTGTTTGTTTTGATCAAGAGAAGCTTTATTTGGGCATGTTTTGAACTGTTAGTTCTAGGGGAGGCAACCCTAACTTCCATCCCAAATAGATGTATTTATAAGGTATACTGTAGAAAAAAAGAAGACTTCAGCTTGTCCTGAGCATGTTGTGGAGTGCTGGGTCTAAGGGAGATAACTCTTATACTTTCCCAATTAGATGTACAAACTCTTTGTTGCAGACTTATATATTGCCAATGGCCGGGCGCGGGCCTACACCGTAGGGTCATGTGAGTAGATAGAGCGTGTGGTCGGGAAGACTGTTTTCTAAATTTTACATGTTTGCATCAGCCTGGAAACTGTTTCTACTATCTTGGAATATCCTTCAGCAATCTGAAAGAAGAAAAAAATACAGATTTAAAAAAAAAAAAAAAAAGGTTTTATTGCTTAACTCATTTACCCCTGATGACACATAAAGTATACATTTTAATACTGAATTAAGTTTGAATTTCATAGATTAAAATCAAAATATATTGTATTGCTTACCAGTGTTTAAATATAAATTTTAATTTCATAAACTTTCTAAGAAAACTTGTTTGCCTGATTCCACCTTACATTGATATCTGATTCTCATACCAAGATCAAGACAGATTGTTCAAGGTATTTCCAAGAATATGCGGTACAATCATAATCTCAAACTTTTCCTGAACTTTGACCACGAATGCAATGTCTGCAGACTGACTCTTTCTCTCTTCAATGGCATGAAGAATGTTCCCATCACTAAACTTCTAAAACCATGGCAACAAATATCTCACTTTTAATACATTCACTATTTTAAAAAATTTACATGCATGTTTGCTTTTACATCTGACCTGCGGATTTGGTTTGAATATGGTTTGAATATGTTAAGATATGTTCAAATAAATATGTAATAAAGATGCGTTAAAAGAAATAAAATGTGACATTACATGACTTTTGAAATTCCATTCATTTATATGTTACATTCCACTTGCAGGGGAGAAAACCCACATAGGAGATACATATGTACTGTAAACAGACTTATTTAGTGGTGTTATCATTGTAGCACTCTCCAAAATATGTAGTATGTTAATTTATGTATAATGTCAGATTAATAAAGGAATTGTACCGATTGCATGATGCATTTTCAGCTTACCTGGTCCGAAGGACCATGGGGAGTTTATGCCATACTGCAGCGTCTTTGTCCATCCGTCGTCCGTCGTCCATCGGTCCGTCAACTTTTCCTTCAAAACGCTATTAGTTCTGAACAGCCAACTAGATTTTATCCTAATTTAGTCGGGAGCATCCTTGGGCCAAGGGGACTCAATTTTGTATAATGGTGGGTGTGGCCCCCATGGGGGCAGAGTGGCGGGGCCCAATAAGGGAAATAGAGGTAAAACATTTAAAATAATTCTTCTACCGAAGGTATTAAGGCATTATGCTAATTTGGTCTGGAGCATTCTTGGGTCAAGGGGACTCAATTTTGTATGAATGGAAAGTGTGGCCCCCTGCGGCAGAGGGGCGGTCCAATAGGAGAAAAAAAGCAAATTCTTCAAAATCCTCCTTCTTCTGTAGGAATGACAGGATTTTGTCCAAATTTGGTATGAAGCATCCTTCGGTGAAGGGGAACCAATTTGATATAAACGATGGGTCTGACCCTCCTGGGGGCAGAGAGGCGGGCCCAATAAGGGATAGAGAGGAATAGCTTTAATATCCTTGAACAGTAACATCCTATGGGGAAGGGAAATCAAATTTGTATAAATGGTGGGTCTGACCCCCTGGGGCCCAATAGGGGTAATTTAGCAATTTCTTTAAAATCCTTCTTCTGTAGGAATGACAGGATTATGCCCATATTTGGTCTCAAGCTTCCTTGGGTGAATGGGACCTAATTTTGTATCAACGGTGAGTCTGACCCCCCTGGGGGCAGAGGAGGCCCATAGGGGAAATGATAGCAAAGTCTTCAAAAATCCTCCTTTTCCTATAGGAATGACAGGATTTTGTCCAATTGCATCTAAATATAATCCCTGACTAACCATGTAATACATGTACACTTCCAGCAACATCTAGCTATTTTAACTTCAATTTTGCTAATATTTCCAGGTGAGCGATACAGACCCTATGTGCTCTTGTTTTTAAAATGTGTGGTCTAATTAAAGAAAAAACAATCCTACTAATAAATAACTGTGTTGATAGGTGTTTTCTTGTGCACTGAAATATGAGATTGCTAATGTAAGTATGTTTATAGGCCGATTTGACTCGATTCATGGACACCTGTGGGTGTTTAAAATACTACCGCTTTCTCAAACCTCTTTAACTCATTCACCCCTGAATACACATTAGAAATCTTCCAATTCAAAGGTTGGAACAGTTCATTATGAAATTTCAGGGGTGAATGAGTTAAGAACAGTTAAGATTTAGATATTATTAAATCTTATGGAATTTGTCATTTTTCATGTTTCGTATATTTCCAATACAATGTATAACTAATTAAAACTTTACTGGGCAAGGTCTGTAAGTACTCTAATATATTTTACTACCCAAACTGCACTACAGTTCTCTGCTTCATATATATATATAAACACCAACCTCACGACTCACCATTTCACACTTTGTCTCAATCTGTTGTTTCCATTGAAATCATCGATAATTGGTCTAGGATTTGACATCCATTCGGGTAAAGTCTTCATTGTCTTATCTCGTTCTTTTTTGGCAAGTCTGCCAATATTTGCAAACACTTTCGGGTTATTTCACCCAGACTATATTTTTGGACCACAGGAGGGTTGTGTTTGACAAATGAGGTACAAATGAGCATGCTTTCATCTTACAACCGCTTCTACAATGTTTCAGGAAAGCCAGCATTATTTTGAAAGTTTTACTGTAAACACCGAAATATTTTGTGTGTACTTTGCATAAATCTGTGACACAGCTACATGTATAATGAATAAAAAGTGCATTAAGATTTTCCGTTTATTCCATATAACCCCAAAAACAAACTTGGTTTAATAATCCTTATAATTTAGTATAAAAAGACAACACTTTTAATTATACATATAGCTAATGAATATCTATTAATTTCTAATAAAAATGAAATCTTATTTTGCACAAAAAGCAAAATTGTGTTGTAATTTCTTAGCAACATCAACCAATCGGAGATTAAAGTTACTAATACAATGTACCACACCAAACATAGGGGTATATGACGTCATCACTTTTGGTTTTGTCTTTCTTTAAGGTTTTATGATATAAAACTGAAATTTTATCATTGGGAAAATAGTGAAAATTAAATCATGTTTGGTTTCTGCTAGGGGTTGAACCCTAGACCTCTGGTTTACTAGTCTTATGCTCTACCGAATGAAAAAGAGAGAAATTTTCTCCCAGGCCAATTCAATAGTAAGCAGGAAGTACATTGTATTTCAATAGGGTGACATAACCAAGATCTGTGGGAATAGGATATATTATAATAGACACAAATGTTTTGTTGTGGCTGCTGTCAAGGAGAAGGTGTAAACACATGTAAATATAAATGTAAAGGTGAAGGTAGTGTTTCCTTTCACTAGTTGTCAGTACATGTGTCAGTTTTATTTAGGAACAAAGTTTTTGAACAACAACTGTTTTGTTGGCTAACAATTTATCATTATTTGTGATGCATCAATTCAGACCATCATACTTAAAGGAAATCTGTTCTTATTATTTTCAATCAATTCATTTAAAAAAAATTATTAAGGGAGATAACCTACAGTACTAGTCATACAGCATAAGGTAGCATACCTCCTTAAAACATGCTATAATTTCCTACATGATTTGATTTTCTCTGTTTTTTATCCTTGTTTACTCGCTAACTTACCTGAGGTTATTATCAACAGGTTTCAGTAAGATTTAGTTTGTTGTTTTCCTGCTATCAAAGCACCGCAACAATGATTCTGTTCTGATGAATGTTTTTTAGGGACAGGGAACCATGTCAAATCCAACTGTATCAACCAAACATGCAGTGACTCCGAACTTGCCAAACACAGAACTAAACAGTTGACGGACAGTTCTGGGAATTTGTTAGCCGACTCCTTCCAGATGGGCTGGACCCAAGAAAGGGACGGAGTTATGCCAGGGACTGGTAAAGGCGTCTTCCTTCCCAACGTTCAGAATATGAAGCATAACGTGTCTGAAAAAGTGGCCCAGGTAAGTCCTGGTCAAGTCACTCTTTATGTGTATATAGTCTGTACTGTGCATGTCAAGCATGTGAGTGATAATGATTTGTCGATGTGTCTGTCCTACTGTCTTTTCTGAAAGTCCCACCAATTTGGTATTTTATGTCTGTTTATATCTTTCCATCAATGTAGATGTTTGGTAAGAAAGTAATTGTTTCAAATGTTAAGAATTGAAAAAAAATGAAATTGGTAAGTTCTATATTTGTGATTGGTGAAATGTGCTATAATTTGTAACTTTTATCGTTTAGGGAGAAAAAATTTGACCCATTTGTTCAAGCCCATAAAATTAAATCTTTGTTGAAAATTATAGAAAATTCACAAATAAAATTTCATATAAAAAGATCCAGTATACAAAAAAACATTTTTTTTTTTGAAAATTTCAAGATTTTGTTTTAAACAAAATGTGTTTTTTGAAAATTTGTTGATACCCAGTAAATCCTGAAACTATTTCGTCTTTGAACAATGGTTTGAGGCTTGAGTTATTGGTATTTATCCTGATACATATGCAACGAAGTGTTTATAACTATGCTTTAAAGTATATATTGTGTATGTACTGTATAGTTTCTGTTTGGCTGGGGAATAATAGATAGTGATTTCTGATTTTTGAAATCCTGAAATTCTTTTGGAAAATCTTTGCAGTTAAGAAAAATATTACATTACTATTCAGTCGAGGCTAATTTGGTATGGAAAATTTATGTAATCTGTTCTTTGATTGGTTGATAAGCGTCATGTGATAATGCTTAATGTCTGAGTGAAAAAAATAACTTAAGTGGGATGTTTTTGTTAGAAGACACAATTTCTCACTCAACAGCGAACTAATTTGTTAAAGCACTTTTTATGCAGGAGGTCTTTTTTTCACATGAAGTTTGAGTTTGAAGTGAAAATTAGGTTTGATCGTGTTTTGATAATAACACGGGGTTTCTAACATGATGGAATATGAGAAAAACTTAAGAAGAATGGAAAAATGATAAAAAAGTGTAAAATTTGTTAGTATTATTGATTTAACTTTTCATTTTTTTATACTTAATGATGTATCATATCCTTGATTCTTTTTCTTGCTGATTGACAGGAAACATATCTTGCACACTTGAGCTATAATTCTTTGCCCGACTTTCACAGTCTTAGGTCTGCATGCTTCAAGTTGAACCACAGTGAGATGTGGTATCTGCACCTCAAACTGGCCATATCTGCATTTTCTGTTTGAATTATACAATCTGATGGATACTTGGTACTGGTCTATTGGTATTTGTCTGAAGATGCTGGTAAATCTTTTGGATTCCCAGCCAAGTTGTAAAACATGGTATAGGGGAGGTAACTCTCACTTTCTTTGGCTAAAATTCTTCACTGATGATGCAGCATGGTAGATTTCACCTGCACTTATAGAGGTTAAGTCATCAATTAAAATCCATAATGATTCTATAATGATAAAATTACCTGAAGAAATTTTCTTTGGAAAATTGGACGAAATTGGTTAAGAATGTTTACTTTAATTTAGAAAATCATGAACTGTATTCCTTTTTATCTATGTTTATCAATATAATAGTCATAGGCTTTAGTTAGGATGTATTTTTCCAGTCTTATATTTAATAATGCATGCCTTAAAAACAATATTCAATATTTTAGTCAAATATTTCTTATTCTACAAAATGAAGACTGTATTATATTATTGCATTATCTATATATTTTTAAGAAATGTTTTTTTTTTCTGTATGAGATTATTGATAATACAAATGTATAATTAAATGAGTATGTAGAAGAAACATGGACACTGTTATGATATGTAACAACTATTTGGTACAATAATATTGATGTATTCTCTGCATTTTGCTGGGATATGTGACATTAACTGAGTAGACATTTTAGATTAACAGAATATTTCTGGTGGATAGATAGATGCACCTAGATCTTGCTCAGGACAACATCATTTTGAAAATATTATGTGTATTGCAAAGATTTTCTTCTACATTATGTCTTTTATTTATATAGATAAATATTGTTTAGTAAAAACATGGTATTAACCAAACATGAAAATAAAGAACATGATATCAAGTTGAAATTAGCCCACTATTTCATTAGTAATACTACTGAAATATTCCTAAAAAAAACCACCAAAAAATAAAAAAAATAATGAACTGCAGTTTAAAAAAAATTGCAAACAAAATAACTGCTACATAATGCAAAATGTTACTTTAAGGTTAAATGTTAAAATGTTTTTAGAAAAAATCACCATTTTGTCCCAACAATAAAAAAGTTGTTTTTTAAACAATCCAAATGATGAAACGAAGGTACATTTGAAGTTTTTTTGTTTTCTTCCCCTTTATTCAGATGTTGTGTCATTCATTGAATTAATTTAATCAGAATATCAATCCATATTTTGAAAACAAAAATATATTATGTAGCTCATGAAAAAAACAAAGAAGTCGTAATGAAAACACTGTGTCAGATATCCTACAAACAGCTTTATAAAATATAATTAGTTTTAAAGAACTTTTGTTTATTTTTTCAAATTTCTTAAACAAAAACCACTTTGCAATGTACATGATATATTATAACTCAAAATGCCTAATTTAGTTGACCCCTAAGTTAGCTGGGGTCAATGTTTCCTGCAAGGTCAGGTTCATATTCAGCCATTACTATGGTGATATGCATGTGGGTTTATTCTAGATTATACAGTATTAATTTCCTTACAGGGAAGTTCTGTCAAGGCCCAGATAGAAGAAATGGTAAGATAAGTTCCATGATCCCCTTCTAACTTGGAAAATCTCACCTAAAAAAAATATAAAGAAAAATATTTGTTACTAATTAAAATCTCAATTACATTTTTGCAAAACTATTTTTTTCATTCAACAATAAAATAGAAGTGTTTTTTTAAGTACAATTAAAAAATAAATGTGAATTAAGTGTCTTAAATTATTTAATTATTAAAACAAAACAAAATAGCAAATAAAGTATCTTCTATTAAATCAAGGAATGAAAAAGAAGAATTCAAAAGAAAATCATATTTTTAATAATCAAGAAATGAAAAAGAAGAAGTGATTTTTTTTCATATTTTTGGTGTATTTAAAAAATGAATTAAAAGAATTTTTTAAAAAACCAACAAGAAATAGAAAGATAAATAAACAGATAAAATAGAAAGTAGTAAATAAGATGATTATAGGAATAGGAGCTTATTCAGAAATTGAAAGATTCATGAATATTTAAATAATCACTCAACTATAAATTATTACACATGGGAAGAGAATTTGTAAGCTTGTCTGTTATTTTCAGTTAATTAAAGAATGAAATTCAACATTTATCAGTACCAAAAAAAGTAAAAGAAAATAACCTAGAGCTCAAAATTTGTTAAAATATTTTCTTTTGCTTCTCCGGTATAAGTTAAGGAATTGTATCTAGGAGAGAAAAGTTTTCTGTAGAATGTTTTGGCATAATTCAGATTAGATTTGTCACTACAGATAATGCTTTGATGATAACTGAGTCAAAATTACAGGAAAATGGGGTGAAGTTCTGTAGCAAGATAAAGGTAGGGTTTCCGTGGGATAGTCGTATCAAATTGGAAATAAAATTATCAAACCTGTGTAAAAACTTAGCAAATATTGATATTTATGATAAAATACTACAGATAATCTATAATTAAACATGATATTAATTGACTAAAAGAATTGCTCCAGGTAGTAGGGCATACTAATACACCTAGTCAAGTTACCTTGTACCATAGGTTTTAGTATATAGATGTAGACTTGGTGAAATCTTAAAATCTTAACAAACTAATAATTTCCTTGGGTGAAATCTTAAAATCTTAACAAACTAATAATTTCCTTGGGTGAAATCTTAAAATCTTAACAAACTAATAATTTCCTTGAGTGATCCCCTGAATCTGAAAAATACACAACCCCTATACTAACCCTTAAAATGTTGGAAGTTTGATTTTGACTAACTCCCGAGTGTTGGATTGCAGTTTTTGGGATTAGTTCACTAACTCCTTTGAGATGGATTGCGGTCCGGTAAAGGATTGACCCTGACTAACAATTTTGCATTGAATTGCTCTGAATAATTCCTTTTGAACGTTGGGTTGTGATCTTTTGGGTTATTTTGCCGATCAGCTCCGTAATTTTTGGATTGTGATCCTTGGACTATTTCATCAATTAGCTCCGTAATTTTTGGATTGTGATCCTTGGACTATTTCACTAATTATCTCTGGACTATTGGATTGTGATCCTTGGACTATTTCACTAATTATCTCTGTACTATTGGATTGTGATCCTTGGACTATTTCACCAATTATCTCTGTACTATTGGATTGTGATCCTTGGACTATTTCACCAATTATCTCTGTACTATTGGATTGTGATCCTTGGACTATTTTCGCCAATTATCTCTGTACTATTGGATTGTGATCCTTGGACTATTTTACCAATTAGCTCTGTACTATTGGATTGTGATCCTTGGACTATTTCGCCAATTATCTCTGTACTATTGGATTGTGGTCCTTGGACTATTTCACCAATTAGCTCTGTACTATTGGATTGTGGTCCTAGGACTATTTCACCAATTATCTCTGTACTATTGGATTGTGGCCCTAGGACTATTTCACCAATTACCTCTGTACTATTGGATTGTGGTCCTTGGACTATTTCGCCATTTAGCTCTGTACTATTGGATTGTGGTCCTTGGACTATTTCACCAATTATCTCTGTACTATTGGATTGTGGTCCTAGGATGTTCCCTGGCACTAATGTCCAATTGTTGATGTGTCTTACATTATTTCACTACAAGTTATTTTGATTGCTACTAAGTTTTGTTTCCGTTGGCTCTATTCGTAACAATTGCAGATCGCTTGTGGAAGTTGTTGTGATTGTATGCAGTATTATTTACCTTTTTGAGTAATTATTATTCAAAAACGATGTTGAGATAACAATTGAATTTTTTGCAGAAAAAGTGGAATTCAGTAATGCATGTAAATTAAATTGAAGTTTTGAAGATTGGCAGTGATTTGTTTGTTGATATATCTTATCGTTTGTTCCTTCTGTAATCTTACTTCTTTATGTACACTAAAACCTTGTTATACTGTCACAATCTGTCCAGGTAAATTTGATGTATTATAAAGGGCCGCTTAGCAAAAGATTGAGAGAAATGTATAAAGGAATTCTTTACAAAAAAACAAAACTAAAGGGAAATTGAAATATGTTTGTAGTGAGCGAGGTGGCAAATGAAATGAGGGGCATTAATCAAGGTTATACTGTAACTAAAACAAAATATCTTGTACATTTTACTAATATATAACACTTATATATGTTCAGTCACCGATAATTGCACAAGTAATGAAATAATACAATGTTTTCAGTTCATTTCTCCCTTATAAAGCCCTAATTAATCCAGTTGTCCCTGTATACAGCCAGTGTTTTAAGGGACAGATTGTCTTTTTTTATACAAGGATGTCTCAAGTCATCAGAGTCATCAAACAACCTAGCGCCTTTCACTAGATTAAAGATGGCTGTATAATAGAGGCTATGCTATAGTTTATTTTGTATGTAAATACATTAATCTTGACTTGAAGATAATGTTTCAATTATGACGACTGCATGTGGCAATTAGATACATCAAAAGTGTTACATAATGGATATATATATATATATACAATGAATTGTGCTGGAGATCATCCAATCTGTGATGTTGCATACAAATAATCTTAAGTTGTCAGTGGCATGATCTGGCTTTTCAAAAGGAAGTGTGGCAGATTTCAATTGTACAGTCGCCTTCTAGCTTCGAGCTATTGGGAATTTCCCTTCAATTCACTGGTAGAACATCTGACTAGGAAGTTTGGGATCGCAGGTTTGATCCTCCGTGGAAGCACACTACTCTCTTTCCTGTTACAAATGATATCCTTGGCACTTCCTGTGGTTACAGGGAGTTAGAACATGAGAGAAGATAAGATAAGCTATTCAGGCCCCTTACGTAGGGCCTCTTGTAAATGTAAATAAATGAAGATTGAAAATTAAAAATTTACAAACATTAGTTAAAAGCTGTTTATTTAGGTGTCAGATATATTTTTTTGTTCTCTACATATTTTTATATTCTTGAATGGTTTTAAAAAAACCCCATCTTCATACTAATTTTGAAATTCAACCAACAGATGAGACCCCCAGCTTCAACACCATGTGATTCAGGCAGATGCATGGGTGTCACTTTGGTGATCTGGCTAGCTATACCATTCAATAGACACCTTCACAAATATCATTCCATAGATTCTTCTGATTAAAAGGGTTACACAAGCTTTTAGAAGAAAATGCTAAAAAGAAGATAAGAATTGTCATCAGAATTATAAAGCACATGTACACCGGCTGAGAATGGATAGTGTGGCCCCAGGTGTGGGTTGGGAAATCAGCGGATGTACATGTAGGTTTTTAGTATCCAAACTGTTTGTATTTTGTCCCTAGAGCTATAGGCTGAGTCTATGTAAACACACGCTCAGTACCAACCACCCTTGAATATTACTGAGCTGAAACCAATGACTGCCATCAATCATATTTCTTTCACAATTGATAATCTGCCAACAAAGAATATTGATTCACACCAGTATTATTGATGGGAGAAATTGTAGATCTGTGTAACTGTATTATTGATGGGAGAAATCGTAGATCTGTGTAACTGTATTATTGATGGGAGAAATCGTAGATCTGTGTGACTGTATTATTGATGGGAGAAATCGTAGATCTGTGTAACTGTATTATTGATGGGAGAAATCGTAGATCTGTGTAACTGTATTATTGATGGGAGAAATCGTAGATCTGTGTAACTGTATTATTGATGGGAGAAATCGTAGATCTGTGTAACTGTATTATTGATGGGAGAAATCGTAGATCTGTGTAACTGTATTATTGATGGGAGAAATCGTAGATCTGTGTAACTGTATTATTGATGGGAGAAATCGTAGATCTGTGTAACTGTATTATTGATGGGAGAAATCGTAGATCTGTGTAACTGTATTATTGTCTGATAGAGGAAGCATCGAGTGCTGACAGGTGCATTACATAATGTGGGATGTTTTAATTGTAAATTGGATAAATAACTCTTTCGCCCCTGAAATTTTGTAATGAACTGTTCCAAACTTTGAATTGGAGGAGTTCAAATGTGTCTTCAGGAGTAAATATGCTATTTCCTTCTAGCTTTGTGCTACCTGTTTTCATTATACACATCACACCTGTTTTCATTATTCACATCACACCTGTTTTTATAAGGTTTTGCCCGTTAATTGTGTGAGATTTCTTAAAAAACCATCAACATTATTTTCATAGCAAAAACTGAAAACTAGCCTAGCTGGCATAAAAAACCATATATTAGTATTAGGCCTTGGTGAGTAGAATTGTATCCCTCAAATCTCCTCCGAATTCTTATGTCATAAGTACCACATCCACTGGACCTTTGTGAACCACGAGTTTGAGATTTAAGTATCGGAAGCATGCTATCACACATGGGTAAACTTTATCCTACATCAGTCAAGTTTGGCCATTACATTTGATGTTGATATATTTCCTATAAATCAGAAATAAACACAGGTACATAAAACAACATATCAGAGGAACCCTACACACTCTCCAGTGTCTTTATTTAGAATCCATTAAGTAGGAGTTACGAAAGGCTTAGCCTGACCCTACTTCTGACATTCAATGACATACATATCATTACAGCGAGAACATGAAACACGTAGGCGCTAATATAAGATTATATTCTATATTTTAAAGCCGAAGGTATATATTCTGCATATGGTGAAATGAATGTACTTGTAGTGTTAAATGGGGGAAAATGCAGTTCTTCAAGAAGAGGTGCGCTAATTATGTAACATTATGTGGTTTGAAATCTACACATTGAAACATATATCTATTTGATTTGTTCAAAAGTATTTATTGAGGTAGTATAAATTGATATCAAGTTGAGGATCTTTCATTATCGTAAAACCACTGTGGGATATGTATAATCAGAAATCTCACACAATATCACTGGTGAGAGATATTTTGGAGGAAAGTCGTTTATCTCCCGTAATGGAAGAACGAGCCTCACCCAGTCCCAAAGAGGTAAGTGCATAAAATGTTCATAGGGACCTGAAAATTAGTTACAAAATTATGTCTGAACCTGTTCTGATGTGTATGGAGTTTTATTAAACATTTTAGGGTTTTAGATCAAAACTCAATATTATGGTATAAAAAAGGAGGTAATTAACTCTCAAAGTCTTAAAATTGAAACGAACTCAATTTATATAAAATTAAGCTCAGTAACATTGGAAAGATGGATAATTTTTCTTTTAATATAACCTACTAAATACATGCAAAATGCATTCTGATGATTTTCTTTCCTTCGAAAACACACACTGTTTTGGTGTGTCAACCTATATTCGTTAACTACACCCCATGTTAACTGTTTGGGCGGATTGGTTGAGTACTGGTTAACACTCTGGCCTTCCACGCAGGCAGTCTGGGGTGGATGTTGCGGTATCTGTGCTGTAACATTCAAGTGAGGTGGCACTATAAATGATGCCATACGAAGCACAGTCCCACTACAAAAAGACCACATTACATCTCCAGCACACACGCAGGCATACACACATAGGGAGAGCTTAGCCAGGTGGCATAGGACTAGTAGTTAGCGCCAGATAAGGCAGCTCCTGCAAATTCCTAAAAATTGTATTGATTAATGTATATGCTGGTTGTATTAATTGTATATCTATGTACTTTAAAGCGTTTTAGAGTGGCTTATGTTAGCTAGATAGGGCGCTATATCAAATGCTGTATATTCTATTATTATTAATTATATGATAGGGGTAGGGTTTCATGGTTGAATAGAAATATTGAAGCCCTTCACAAGTCAATGAATATTAACTAAAGAAATCAATTATGGATTGGTTGCTTGGGGTTTTGTATCTTTGCAAACAGCATAGGTCTTATGACTCCATAGATGATGGGGTATACTAAATAGCTATTTTAAAGGGCGATTACGGTGATGCCAAAAGATGACCAAAGTGCCGAAACATGACCCACACCAAAATCTAAGGGCCTCGGACTATATATGTACCAGTGTGAGTTTGTGTATTGTGTCATTGAGTGATCTGTCTGATGTTCAGTCTCAGGAAACCATCTCTCATCTTTATACACTATATCAGACAGTAGGACCTCTGTATTTTGTACCTTATCTCCTAGGTAATCCTTATGAACCTGGATGGTACATTTTGACCTTATTATCTAGTTAAACTTTATGACCAATGAAACAGTATCCGGTGAACTGAGGAGCGTAGAGGATTTGATTGGTTGGTTACTGGTTTATTGTCCACTTTCACTGACATAGTCTTGAGTTTGGTTGACACGAAGTAATGAGTGGTCTTTATCTGCCATCTTGGTTAGACAAAAGTCCTAGGCCCATATTCATGAACCCTTCTCTGCGCAAAATCAGATTCTGTGCTCTAGTCCAATTTCTTGTTCCGGTGATCAGTTCATTAGAATTCACATTTTGTTTATAATTTTTGAAGAATGTTGGAATGACTAAAAGCTAACTACTGTTTCGTATGTTTCCACCTGACTTTCTACCATGGTATATGATTTAAGCAAGTTACAAGAAAGTTGGCTTGAGCACAAAATCCATGCTTGAGCATTTAAGTACAGTTTCATGAATACGGGGCCTGGTTCTATCCCAAACCCAACAGCTCCTTGGAGTGGAATAGTTGTGGTCAATGGCTGAGGTTCACCGAACCATGTTTATATGCATGATGGATCCCTGTTGTATTGCTATGACTATAGATAACATGACCTTTGACCTTAGGAACCCTAAAATCAAACAATCTCTGATAGGTTTACAGTTTCTATAGTTATACATATATGCTACAGTACTAGACTTATCAATGATAAGGTTTAGCAATGACTGGACAGAGATACATCTCGAGTCTTGGCTGCTGATACTGGCAACCATATACTCTACAATGTCTGCATAGCAACGAAGAGATAAAGATGAGAAAAAAGTCCTGCACGTCATTGTTACCACGACAACAGATAAGGCCTATGTCTTTGAAAATTGTCATACATGGTATATCATTGTATAAATGTATTTTTTGTCAAACTGGACAAGCAAGTCTCCATGCATTGTTGCAGTTTGGGTGGGTTTGGTTTTACTGTAGGAGAAGATGGAAGGCACAGCATGGAAACATGTTGTCATACCAACAATGAAAATAGAAGTTTATTTTTCTATGACCAAATATCTTCTTACTAGTAGGTAGGGATTTGATGAGAGAGAAGGAAAGCAGAAGATGAAAAATGGAAGTTAAATCCCTGTCCCACTGTTTTCATAAATGTTTCATATTAGGTAGGGTTTTCTTTCCAAAAATGATTTATCATAGCTATAAAGTCAGGCCGCAGACACAATGTCCTATGTTTATTTACGTTTTTTGGCACTAGTAAAGGGGTTCTTAAGTTATTTAATAGAAAAACATAAAGGCAAAGAAAAAGCATATTGACATGAAGAAGGGAAAGGAAGAAAGACAAAAGAAAGTGATTTCGTTTTGGACAATCAATATTACCTGCTATTACAGGATATTTAAACCACTGATCTTGGTGTGAGATCTAAGCTGTATAAAGATCAGTTGTCTGGCTCTCACTTCTGTATCAAACACACACACTATGTAACAGGACGGTCATCAGGCAACAGAAACCGTGCGTGGATATACATGTTGACTGTAGAGCTCGACCTTCAGGTCATGAAGGTCAAACTACAAACAACTACGTACTGTAGCATAAAGCAGGAAACGTGATGACTGTTTGATTTTTTTAATGTTTTTTTTTTAATAGTGTCTAATAAGAACAAACTGATTGTTCCCAAGCTGTTATGCACTCACATTGTAAAAATTGGTTTCCACAGTTGTTTGACAAAACATGTAATTCATTAATTACTTTGTAAAACAATTAATATTGTTATTTTTCAAGTGTCAAACCTTTCCATTGATACAAATTCTTAAAAGAAAAATTGTTCGAATAAGTGCTTAACTCATTCACCCCTGAGCACACATTTGAACTCTTAAAATTCAATGGTTGGAATAGTTCATTATGACATTTCAGAGGTGAATGAGTTATTAAAGAACTAAAACATAGTTTCATACTTAGGTTGGGCATTTGGATAATTAAGTAATTGAGTTATCAAACGATAAAATGTACAAAGAAACAACTATTACAGTATTGAGCTTAATGTATCATCCAGATGATGATTACCTGTCAGTCAATCCCAAATTGTCTGGTATTCAATTATATTATCAGAGTTGCTCCCCCCCATCCCTGACTTGTCAGACAGAAACAATGATTCAGTCGGGAGATTTAGCCTTGATGTCATAGCTCTGCTTTGTGATGCATCCCTTGTCACATTTTGTTTTCGATTTTTTTTTCTATTTTCAATTCTGGGAAAAGATTTGATCAACATGTTGGAGTAAACAAACTCTAACGTACCTACATATTTTTGAGATTGATGGAAAAGGCTCTAGCCTGCATAGCAATTGCTAATCTAGTTAGGAATGTGTTTGTTTTATTTCTTACTAAATTTGTGAAAAGCACAAACCACAGAAAAATACATATTTAAATGGTTCTAGAAACGTGACCTGCAATTTGCATCAAGATTTTAGAATTTGTAAAATTGTAAAATAAATTGTATGTAATTGGTGTATTTTGATGTGATTGTTTGAACTAGATCTGTTGTCTAATGGGAGGATGTCCGCTCTCTCAGAGTAAAATATCCGTTGATAACATTACCAGTGTCACAGTACAGGAAACCATTTGTGCCAGGTTGATGACGGAACAGGGACATCATGCACACACACCATTATCTGGCCTTGTGGAGCCTACATTACTATGGTTACCATGGTGACATTTCCATCTCCCTACCTGTGTTTACAGAAAGTTGTGGTTCCCTGGAGGACAGGATTGGTACAAATTGCATGTTTCCTTCTGTACAAAGCCCTCTGGGGCCTTCATTGCTATGGTTACCATGGTGACACTTCCATCCCTCTACCTGTCTGTTCGGAAAGTTGTGGTGACCTCTAGAGGACAATATACTAGTAGGTGCAATTTATCCTTTTCCTCATGGTCTGATCATGATGGGGCCTACCTTGCTAAGCTAAGGTTACCATGGTGACATGCTTATCACCTGGCAATATTTGTACATGAAGCTGTAGTCCTCTAATTAAGGGTAGTACTGGAACACAATGTATGTATCCACTCTGGGATGGTAGAGCCCCTAACATTGATATATGACAATAGTCCCACTTCCTGTCTGTACAGGAAGCTTATAGTCCTCTGAAGATGGGCTTGAAAGAAGTTACATATATTTATCCTTATCACCATGGTCTGGGGGAGCCTACCATGCTACAGTTACCATGATGACATGGACTGGCTATCCACAGAATTAGGACATGCTTGTAGTAGCTGGCATCATTCTCTGGCCTTAAGGGAGTCGCTGGCCCTGCTGGACCAGCTAGACTAGAGATGTCATGCACAGCCTGTTAGGAGAAATATGTATTATTGATAAGGCCAGAATCAGGATTCAATATCACTGGTCAGTCTACAACAGAGAATGACCACAACTGGCCATTGACCATCTTATCATTAGATCGTGATTGTTATGTCTGATTTGCTGATGGAACTGTTACCATATGTTGAGATATTGCTGACTGATGAGGGGAGATATTGAGGTCATTGTCCTATTTGCAGTGATCTAGCATATATTTCAGCAGATCAGCCATTTAAAATCATTTTGAAACCAACATATCATATAGTGCTGACTGCATGAATACTTGATTGTTTTCTGTAGGATAACAAAATATATTTTCTACAAAATTTGAATTACGTCTTAGAAATGAGTGCAATAATTGGTGCCTATCATTCTGAAGAGTAAATAAATCTGGTAATGGTGAAAAAGATGAAATTTGATGTCAGTATGGAAAGAAAGTCAAAGAGGCACCAAAACAAAAGAAAATATATCACGAACCTTGCATCAAAGCAAATCTCAATTTAAGTCTATTTAGCAATCTGAATTGTCCTATCTTTATTTGTATTTTACTTATCCTGCATTCAGTTATGACTAAGCAAGGTGATAACATTGTGTGTCCTGCTGCCTGGTAAAAACTTAAGATAAATCGACATGTAGTATATGATATAGCATTATAACATGTAATGAAACAGTCTATTCACTGATAACCCTCATAGATAAGATGTCCTCCTAGTTGTCCATAGTTGCTGTAGGAATTGCCAACCATTTTGATGTACTGGAGTCAATTTGATACTGTGTTGAGATAGCACGATTTCATGACCAAAAATTCCCATGAATGCAGGAAATCGTTGCTGTAGGATGTGGGAGGGACCGACATTGATTTGGGTGTCCCTTTTGTAACATGTGAGATCTCTCTACACCATTCTGTATATACAGTAAAACCTCATTATAATGCCACATTTTCCAGAACAAAGGGCTATGTATGGTTTGGGCCTGTTTTGTCCCCCAAATGCATCAACATTCAAAACCTTTAAATGAACTTTGAAATGACTGTTTCTTTAATTTTGAATACTTCCCAAATACTATTATGAAAATATTTATTTATATTTCTAATTATTGTTGCCATGGTAACAAGTTCAAATTTGCATAAATTAGAAAAAAATGAATATTCAGTAAATATTGTGATATTTTGCATAGTTTTTCTCCTAGAAACTAGAGTGCATGCTTGAACAAACTTAATATCAAAGGATAATGTGTAGGCATCTGTAATACATCTTTAGGAGAAATATAAAGTTTGTTCAAGAGTGCGCTCTATGGTAACTAAGAGAAAAACTAGGTGAAAACCTGTCAAAATTGACTGAATAATCAAATTTCAATAATTTATGCAAATATGACCTGGTTACCATGGCAGCCAAAATTGAAAACACAAATAAATGTTAGCATAATAGTACTGGGGAAGTATTCAAAATTGAAAAAACATTCGATTGAAAGTTCTATTGCAGATTTTTAATTTTGATGGATTTGGGGGCCAAAAAAGGCCCAAACCATACATAGTCCTTTGGCATTATGAAGGAGTTTGGTGATAAATTGAGGGAAACATATAAAGGAATTCTTAAAAAAATGGAGAGAAAACGGACCATGAAATACATTGCCAATAAGCTAGGTGGCACATGGAATGAGGGGTATTATATCGAGTTTGTACTGTATGTTATCTCTTCTCAGTTGTTACTTGTTAGGCACCAGAAATGGTGGCTTCTTTTCAGAATATTGGGACCAGGCTCCTCCAGAAAAAATATCCTTAAATATCAACTTACAAGGACAAACCAGAAATCAAAGTTGATATAAAAAAAAAATCAACCAAAATGAAAGTGACATGAAAACCTGTTTATAGTGATATCATAAATAAAACCCCATGGTATATCCTTCTCTCATGGTCAAGCTGCAATCAACTTTCTTGTAACTCTCTAAACTCCAAAAGTAAAATCTTGACATTGAAGATGGTATTCTGCTTCAAGGCTCTCCAAATTTCCTTGAAATAATTGGTAATTATTTATCATTTATCATTAGCAGAGCAAGGGAAATGGGTTGGAGCACAATATCTGGCAAGCTATCTGGCAAGGCATCAATTCTATTATTATGACCATATCCTCTGGTTATCAAAAAAAAACTGTTACTATCACAGAACATTCTCTGTCAACTGTCAGAGGGATTTTAAAGACAGGTTTTAACTTGTTTGTGGTAACGTCATTATGAATATTTCCTTTATGAAAAGTAAAATTGAATTTTTATCCCATGGCGCAGCATCCAGCGTCCAGCGTCCGGCGTCCGGCATTTTTTTCCTTTAAAGCGCTCAGAGGATTTTGACCAAATTTGGTCTGGAGCATCATTGGCCAAATTAAGGGTTCTCAGTTTTGTATAAACGGAGGGTATGGTCTCCCTGGGTGGCGGTACCAACTAGGGGGAAAATAGGGAAATCTTTAAACATCAACTTCTTCTCAACCAATAGAAGGATTTTGACTAAATTTGTCCTAGATCATCTTTGGACAAAGGAGACTCAAGTTTTTATAAATGGAGGGTGTGGCCCCTCTGGGGGTCGGAGGGGCAGGGTCCAATAGGGGAAATAGAGGATTTGTTTTCTCCTACTATACAAGTGAAGGGATTTAAACCAAATGCAGTCTGAGGCATGCTTAGGGACAAAATAATCAATTTCGTTTAAACTGAGGTGTGTGAACCCCCTTCTTTGTGGCAGATGAGTGGGGCCCATTAGGGGAAATTGAGGAAAACATTAAAGATCCTTCTCCTTCTGTACCGTTGAAGGGATTTTAACCAAACTTGTTCTAGAGAATCTTTGGGCAAAGGGAATTGAATATTTATAAATGGAAGATGTGCCCCAAGCCCCAGGCAGAGAAGCAGGGCCCAATAGGGGAAATAGAGAAAAATATTTTCCCTTCTGTACAAATGAAGGGATTAAAAACAAATGTGGTCTGAAGCATGCTTAGGGAAAAAAACTCAATTTGTTTAATTTGTATAAAAAGGTGCATGTGAGGCCCAATAGGGTAAATAGAGGAATATTGGGACATAACATGGAAACTCATTTTCTTGGTGTCTTTTCCACCAAAACAGATTTATATGAAGTTCTTTTGCAACTTTGTTTCTTGTACTCCTTTGATAAACCTGTATGGTACTCAGCTGGTTTTAAATTGAAAAATAAAATACCAGGTGAGCTATTAAGGCCCCTGGGCCTCTTGTTTAGTTATGGGTTAGCTCTCCAGATGTCAGTCAATCATGCAATTAGTCAATCAGTCATTAAGTGTGTCATTCTGTCACCTAAAGTAGCCAAATGTTGCATGAAAGTTCCGGTTGGAATGGCAGAATTTTGCCAAATGAAATCAAGTGTTGCACTGCAGTATAAACAGAGTTATAGCCCTTTGTTCATCATGTGTCATATTGTCTGCAGTAAATCTAATATACTTTATGACTAACAATAATACAAAAATTTGATGTGAGTATGGGGTGTACCTCTTTGGATGGCAGATAGTCACATACTCAAATCGTGTTTCATGCTTCATTATATACAGAGTTATGGCCCTTTGTTCTGAGTGCATCGCATTGTTCTGGGCATATCTCATTTACACAGTCATCATCAATTATCAAATCTTGTATGCAATGACCTCTTGGGACGGTAGAATGTTGCATAATAGTAATTGAGTCTTGTGTCCCTCTGTATATATATGCATACTTTGTACCTTTTTTTTCACTTTTGATGCCAAAATTTACCCAGAGGTGGGGGGATATGGATTGCTAACAATACTTGGCATTGTTATATATTGTTCAGTACCACACATTTATAACAATATATAACAATGCCAAGTATTGTTAGCAATCATTATCCCCCCACCTCTGGGCAAATTTTGGCATCAAAAGTGAAAAAAAGGTACAAAGTATACATATATATGCAGAGGGACACAAGACTCAAGAACTGTGTTTTGTTGAAAGGAAATACTCAAATATATTGAGTCTTCTAATATGATTATATAAGGTTGCAGATGACAGAGATTGCATTTCTTTGATTTTACACGAATAACATAATTTACATATTTTTGAGCCAGTTTTGAAACAGAACACACACGATGAGCACCTGTGCTGTACTAACTGTTGGATGTTTTGTTTATAAATATTTTTCTTGTTATTATTGTAAGCCAACAGACAACAACAGGTCCTTTGTTTGGATGCCAAATCATTAACAACACCGATCAGCTTGGCTATAACCCCTGTTTATATTGTCTGGTTTAAAGATGATTTTTCATTAAAATTGCATTGCTTTCAAAATAGAATGATTGAACAGTGCTAACAGATCTGTTAAAGCTCTTCCTTTCAACAAAACACAGTTCTTAACTCATTCACCCCTACATATTTAAACTGGACTTGCCCATTCATTTATTTTGTAAGGTTCAAATGTGATTTTAGGGGGGAATGGGTTAAAACATAAATGTTTACTGGGTATTTGCTGCTTTTGATCACAGTCTTCATTTTTTTCACCATTTCTTTCACCTGAGGGGTCAAGGTGGCTGAGTGGTAATTAGGGACATCTGACGATCAACGATCACTATAGCCCTCCAACACTTGGTCACTGGTTCGAGTCCTACATGGTTCATTTCTGTGTACTCCAATTCTCCTTCATCACTAAAACCTGGCTTGTCCTTAAATGACCATAGCTGTTATTAGGACGTGAAATTAAAGCTCAAACAAACCTGGCAATCCTTCACCTTATCAAAGAACCTGACTTATGCACCTTGAGTCGACAGCTGTTAACAACATGTAAATTTAAAAACTGACCAATCACAGACATGGATTTTTGGTTAGCCTTGGGTTGATAGCTGCTACCATTCTGTGAATTTAAAAAACTAACCAATTATAAACAAGGTTCGTGAATGGCTGGAGAAGCTACCGTTAGATATACAGTTCCTGGTGTTTGTTCATCAAACATTATTAGCTCACCTTGTCCAAACGGCCAAGTGAGCTTATATGTGGTGCGACGTCTGTCGTCTGTTGTCATTTAACTTTTTCCTTTAAAATGCTACTAGTCCTTAACAGCTCAGAGGATTTTATAAATAAGGAGGGTATGGCCTCCCTTGGAGGCAAATAGGTAAATCTTCAAGAATCTTCTTCTTTTCAACCAATTGAAGGATTTTGAAACAATTTGTTCAAGAACATCTTTTGATAAAGGGGCCTCAAGTTTGTATAAACATAGGGTGTGGCCCCCCTGGGGGCAGAGGAGTGGGCCACATTGGGGGAAAATAGAGCTTAATATTGGAAATCCTTCTCCTAAGTGATTGGAGGGATTTTAACCAAATTTGGTCTAGAGCATCCTTTGGCAAGTTGAATTCAAGTTTATATAGTGCGTGGCTCCCTAGGGGGAAGAGGGGTTTGGCCTAATATGGGAAATAGAGGTAATTAAATCAATAAAACTCTTCACCTTCCATATTAATTTAGGGGTTTTATCCCTACCCTTTAACCAAATATACAATTTCTATGCATGAAGAAAAGAATTTAACATGCCTCCGGTATTGGCCCGTCATCCAGACCAACCCTTGCAGACTTAGACCTAGCTCACTTAGACATAACATGGAAACTCATGTTCTTTGTCTCTTACCCACCCAAACAGATTTACATGTAGTTCTTCTTGAAACATTTTGTACTCCTTTGATAAACCTATATGATACTCAACAGGTTATAATTGAAATAAAATAAAATACCAGGTGAGCCATTAAGGCCCCTGGGCGGGCCTCTTGTTAAAAATCTAACTATTTGTCAAAAGACAACAATTTTGTAGAATAAGGCATGCAGACATAATTTGTTATTTATAGAAAGCTCTGTCTTTGATTGCTGTCATATATGTGACATGCAGAAGAAACCAGAATATGATAAAATATGATAAACAACTCATGTCATGATAATGATCTATTTAAAATGAGTTAATTTAAGACTTAAAATTATCATTTTTTTAAAAAGAAAATTTGAAAAGTACAGTATATGCCCCTTATTCTATGTCCCACTTCAAACTGACCGCCAACATATATATGTCAAAGTTGCTTTTTCTTTTCTTTTCTCTTCCTCTAGGAATTCCTTTATACATACCCCTCATTATATTAACAAAGCACTTTATAATGCCAATATTTCTCATTGCAAATGGCGTCAGTGTAAAGAAGTTTTATTGTTTAGATGACGTCTGAAGTGAAGACAGCACTTTAGCAGTATTCTAGAATCATGGCAAATCAGGTCAGGGATGGGGGGGGGGGGGGGGGGGGATCCATGTTCATCACATCATATGTTATCACTACACATCTAGAGGATATCAAGATAATTATGACTTTCATATTCAATATTTCACCCCTCACATACGCTGATTACCTCCATCACTGCTTGGCAGACAGGTTTTTTGGAAGGAAGTTAGATAACACACCCAGTTGCGGACATGTTTACACCCTGTTATTTAGCCCTGTCTCAGAACTTTCCTGTATTTATTACAATCTTGAGATGTAGTGTCCATTTGATATATAATTGGTACAAAACAGGTTTTTTTCAGGGACTGGCATATATGTTCAGCACGATTCTGGTTGTCGAAGCCAATTTCCTGTATATATATATAATTCCCCTATAAAAAAACTAATGGCTGAATACACGGGGCTGTAGAAGGAAACCTGTGTTCAATTTAATGATACAACAAAATGAAATGATTTTCTATGTAACACTTCCTGACAGATATGTTCAGACACTGAACAATATTATGTTTTATTATTTTATCATGTGATTACCATATTACTGTATAAGATATGGTCCCTTAGAATTAATTTCATGGATTTTTTTTTTTTTTATCTATTTCGCTGGATCTATTTTTTGCAGATTTCAGGTCTTGGGGTCATAGTACAATGTCCTATAAGTAAGGATGGGTATAATTTTCTGATTATTTGTCAGGTTGTATTGTTTAGAGAAAATAAAATGTTTCTGCAAATATTGTGAAAATAAAGGCCCCATGAAAAAATTAACAACCCATGCAGAGTTCATTAAACTCAACCATGTTGTATGTATACATTGTATACAAACTCCTGCAATATGAACTATTGACTCTCGGAGCTGTTAATGGTCCACACCTGTACACAACCAGGTACAAACAGAATCAGATAACAGTCTCTAGCATGAAAACGTGATTATACAACCTCTAGTGTTTGTAGTGTTCGGAATGAGAAAGAGGATGGGACTCTCATAAACGAATATGTCCCTTTAAAACAGATAATTTGTGAGTTTATGAGGCCTGTTAATGAAAGTATCAGTTAGCTTAGAGTTCATATGAAGGCTGTAGAAGTACTTAAGCCTAAAAATAGGGTTTTCATAACTGAATATTGGATGGATTATAAAAAGAGTGTAGAACTTGTGTTAGTTTTCTAAAATGAACAAATGCAAACAGAGTAGTTGATCTCGGTGTTAGAATACTTTAACAGTAGGTTTATGTAAACAATTGTGGATGTAACCTGGAGGTACGGAGCACCATGACTTTTCTGATGTGTGCATAGATTGGAAAGTTATGTCCCTGTTAAATTCATGTTATCTTCTTTTATTCAAAGACATGTATTGGATGCTGAGGCAGGGAGCTAAAACTTCTCAAAGTTTGTAAAGAATTGACATAAATGTTTTGCACATTAGATAGTAAGCTTTTTACTCAAGAGGTATGGGGATTAAATCTCTGAGACAGATATGTTTTCGTTGGAAGAAAAAAATGTAAATATGTTTCAGTTACAACTGTTTGCTGCTGTAAATGCCTATATAAAACTTCAAAGTCAGAAAATTGCCAACAATTGGAACTCTTCTTGTTTTGAGTTACAATACTGAGTAGCTCATTCAGTTTTCACCCCCTAAAGACACATTTAAACTCTTCCAATTCAAAGGTTGGAATAGTTCATTATGAAATTTCAGGGGTGAATGAGTTAGATTTGAATGATGCTTCATAGCAGCTGTAGTATGTGTTAGCTGTTTTTTGCGAATACATAGTCATTTGTCAACAGGCAAGGAATATAGTAATTGAACTTCAGACTTTATAACAAAGTATGATGGTTACAAATTTATTTTTTACTTCCAAGGGGATTTGTTCTAAACCTGTTTTACTATAGAAAACTAATTCCAGAGGTACCCTAACTAGGTTTTATTATTTAACAAATTTTACTGTATAATTATACTAGTATGTTTCAACGTTTCAAACTGTTATACATTTAAACCAGCCTGATAGCTAGGAAGTAACGTTGACTGAACAAATTAGACCAAAATGTAGATTACAAAATTCTGGAGTCCATGTATAGTTTACAATGCTGCAAGTCTGTTAGTTACAGTATGAATGCGGAATGAGATAAGTGGATAGAATTTAGATTGAGATGTTGCGGAATATAATGGTCATTATCAACAATAACGTTGCCACAATCTGTCAGCAGAATTTACACAAAGTATATCATATAGGAGCGATGATGAATTGTTTTCTCTTTAATGTACAGTACATCTAAAAGAAAAGTAATATCATTGTATTAAGAAGACGATTTTGCTGCAGGTTATATACTTTACGGTAAATTGATTAGCTGTGTTAATGTTACGAACAAAGCCTTTTTAAACAATGCATTTCTTAACGGTGCACATCAAACGTGGATACAATGATGGTGAGTGTTACGGACGAGTCTGTACAATCTTAAACCAGTACAGGAAGCAAGTGCAAGTAAGATGTTTACAACAACCTGAGAATGGGTTAGGTGCACCAATACATAATTTCCATCATATGTTCAGCTAAACCTTTTGTACTGTAAAGAGTTGACCAATATATTGACGGGGCTCCTGATTGAAAATAATGGGGGGGAAAAAATTTGGAAAATCGTGATAGCAAAAGAGAAAGAGAATGGGAGGGAGTGGTCCTTGTGGTCAGTACATATGCCTTTGAATTACAGAAATAAAAACCACAGTATTTCTAAAGCTTCTTTGATAATTTGCCTCCAATACTTCAGGCTGGGGTCCTTCCCCAGAAACTTCTTTCACAAAATCTTGGATCGTTCCACAACTGCAGTAAAAAAAAGATAAAGGGTGAGAGGGAAATGGTGATACAGATATTCTGTGGTTACTAAACAGAGATGGCCTATAAAAACATATTGCAGTGTTGATATGTCTATTTCACTTTACATCTGTTTTCCATGATCTGTCATAAATCATCCTCATGATTTAAAAGGACATACCAAACTTTTTTTAAATTCTGTAGAATTCCATACAAGGACATCAAAACAAAATTTGCAAAAATTCTACACTTTTTCTAATTACTTGTCAATCAGCATCATAAAAATTCTATGACATTTATTCATATTGCACAATTGAACATATCACCATTAATCATACCGTCGTAAAAGGTAAAATATTCTCACGATTTAGGATAAGGTACACCAAATCCCTTCCTTTTATATTTATAAAATTTGATAATCTTACGGAGTACAACTTTGTGAGATTATGTTGCGACAATTACTTGAAATCGACATGTCATAGTCGGTGCCCATCACAAGCGACATGTTATTACGTCATAAAGCCTGGTATCTATAGTACAGAGATATACGTATCAGTAATCTGGCATATGTTGACCAACATATCCCTTTATCTTTAAGTCAAAACTGGCCACAAGTCTCGATGGCTATGACAGCCGAAAGCTAGAAATGTCACAGCCAAAACCATGAATCTGCCCAAGATGGAGTCGTACAGGGCAAGTGACGTAATGGCGACCGTATCAGTTTGGTTCCCTGGTGACACCCTGACTAGCCATATATAGTGTATACGTAGTACAGGCAAAATTGATTGGACAGCTGAATTCACATAGCAGTAAGTTACTGCAGAGTTGATATTTAATCTGTTAACATTTTACTGTAATATAATTAGTATTCCTGGGTGTAAAGGAGGTGTGGGAGTGATGTACAGTTCCATATCCTGAATTAATGTACTGGTATGGTCAATGTCACACTCCAAACTGACCAGTCCCTCGTAATTTATTGACCATACAGAGGTTGTTCAGAGCAATGTCTCCTCTATTAAAAGGCATGTTGGTCCACCACAAGTGTATGCTTCCCCACATATGAAATAATATCCACATTTTGTGGGTATGGATATTTTATACCAAACTTCCGCTCAGTTGAATATTTTCCCTTCACAGGTAGAATCTGATTTTTACTTTTCACATGTAATTAACATACATGATATGCTATATATAATTAATATTGTCTGTCATGTAAAATTCACCCTCATTACAGAGGGCCAAAAGGTCTAAAAGTAGAACTGGGGCAAAACTTTCCTGGTTTGCATGACTATATGTTCACAACGGAAGTAAAGATTATCCATTATCTTACTTATTATCATCTGCTGAATTTATCCAGCATTGAGCCATGCCTGATAATAACCCTATCCCCTACTTAAACATCTTTGATAGTGTGTGCCGACTCCTTCCAAGGGTTTATATTATTGCAGGAAACTTTCAAGAAGTTTCAATAACCATGAGCACTATACAATGTACAAGCAAACAGCTGGAATATTAGGATTGACCTTAGGTATTGACCTTGAAATGATCCTACAAAGACCCATTCACTGGTTTAAAGCCATTAGCCTTATTCTGTCAAACACAGGATTCCTGCTGAGTAGTTTCAGGAATTATCAAAGCTGTTTGGCATGGTCATCTGTTTACTGTAAACACCTGGACAAACTCACCAATGCTGTTACTTAATCAAAGACAAGGGTACACTTAGTGTCGTGTCATTTGCTGTTAACGATTTTAATTAAAAGATATGCCTTTAAATTGTAAATGTTGGCACTGAAGAAACTAAACTTGGTCTACAGCTCCTAGTTTCAAACATTTCTATCTTTCCTCTCTGATGTGTTTTCACCTGGTTAGTTAAATGTCCTCCTTTACGCAAGGCTAATTTTCTTTATGACGTTGTTTGTACCAATTAAGCCACATAAATCACAAACATCTTTTTACCAGTTTGTTATCATTATCTCCTTATTACAATCAACTGGTTTCTGAATAGACTTTTATTGACAACAAAATATCTATTGCCCAAAGTTTGAAAACTTAATACTTTTTGAGAAGTGTTTCCAGTAGTCTGTACTTTGATGGAGTTCAATAGGAGCAGTTTGTGTACAGTACAGAATCTAAGTTATGTCGTTTCTTGAGCCTCTTGGTAGTGGTATATGGTATTGATCCATAATCATCTCTCCTTCCTTAGTTTTAATTACATTTGTTGGCATTTAACTATTTAGACTCTTGTTAGAATTATTTATCAGAAGAATGCAATGAAGCCTAGTAAACGAAATTATTATTTAATCTCGTTGCATGGTTCAATTATCATCAAGATTTTCATGGTCTTATTCCCATGGTGATCGCTGAAATTGATTACATCCCCCCTGTTGACATTGGTGTTGGTCTTCACGTTAGTATCCATCAAGAATTCATCATTGAGTTCAAAATAAACCCAACACATCAAGCAATGAGCCTTTTTGCATGAGATTGAAATACAAAACTATGACATCACAACGTCCCAATGTATGTAATGGTATATTGGAAGAATTGATTCCTGGAGATTAACAGTTCCTCTTCCCTCTGTGTATGAAATTGACTTCCCGGACAGCCTGTTGCGTTATGAATTAAACCGGAGAATCTATATTCAACAGATAAGTGGTTATCTTTGCAGCGTTCCGCCATCCCAATAGTGACGATAGCACATGGTAGAGCCAGCGTAGGGCTCTCTCTGTCACTTCGGATACTTTTTTACTTTGAGTGACACTACGTAGGATGTAGCCTTATATCCTTAAACGTTTTTGTTGGACTTGTGTTGAGCAGGTGGGGGGCCAGTGCATACAGGTCTGTACTGGTGTGTGGTGCCGTGTGATATGTAACATTCAGGGCTATAGACACTAGGAGTTTATATGTTCTGCACAGCGTACACAGCATCCAACAGCTAATCCTACCACTGTGTAAATTAACCACCGATACATTTATTTACAATGTTGTTGGATATACTATATAACGCAATGTAACAACCATCGGCAAGACAATGGCTACCAGTGTTTGTTAGTACCTGCAGATCGCCATTAGACAGCTTAAATGCCAGGGAATGGTATCAATGGATATTTCATACATGTATGATTGGATAACTGTTTCGTTGAGTGTTATAATTCCCGCTCAATTTCAAGCAAATTCAAATCAATATTTATCAATATCTGTAGACAAGGTACATGTAATTATTTGTATTGTTTTATAGGACTCTCTTCCTCGGTCAGGATATTTCGAGACACTTTTGGTGTTTAAATGCATTGCTGTGGACATAGTTAAATCCTCGCTAATGAAGATAGTAACTAGTGAAAATCTGTGTCTGTTGTCTTCAGCGTAATTTAAGTATCTCACAAAATTCACAAAACTTTCCTGTCATATTATTATTTAGATTTTATATCTCTAGATCTGCCAAAAGCAATTAAACAAAATTAGTCAATTTTCCTAAACATTAATTTTGTGATATTGTCACTCAAGTCAGAAACACATGTCACACGGATAATAAGCTTCCTAGTGATGGATTATCGAAGCAGAGCGATTAATTTGCATCATCGCACGACAGGAAGGGATTTATTATTGATCAAGTGTTAGGAGGTGCTGATGTTGATAGGAGTTGTCGATGCATGTGTATAGCCATGCAGTCACGCAGGTGACAAAGTCGTACAATGGTTGACAGCGCAGCGGAGGTCAAACATTCAAGGATCAACCTTTATTACTGTATATCAGACTTTTATGATTTAAAAAAAAAGATCCATGAGAAAATTATTTGTGAAACTGGATGTTAAAAAATCGTTGCAGATATAAAAAAAATCAAAAAATCTCAGTTGCATAATTAAAGTTTGTGACATCAGGATTTGTGATGACTATTGACTTAGGCAGGAAGATATAAAAGCAGAGGTGTTTGTGATTGTACATTTGTAAGGAGGGAAATACTTGCTGCCTACGTAATGAATTTATTACTGCGATAAACACCTGATGAGGTTGCTGATTGACAGTGGTATTGGTGATTGTAACAAGTGTACAGAAAAGTTAGGGCAGGCGGCTGAACAAACAGAGACGACAGGGGAATACACGCAGATCTTCCGCCAGCTGATATCAACATTTGTTAAAGACATCACAACCATGACTACTGCCTTAACTTCTGTACCTAGGGTCGTCCATGACTTATGGCTTGTAGTGTCTCCTGGTGTGTCTTAAGAGTGTTTTGGAGAGCAGATTCTGTGTCGGTATATACAGTACTAAACTGAGACCTTGGACATACGTCTGTTGGATATATATTTACAGGACAGTAAGGTACGCTACATTAGACATTTCTTTCTTTTCTTTTAGGTGACATTTCTCTCTTTTACAGGAAGAATGATCTTCTGTAACTTTGTAAATTCTGGCTTGAAGTGAAAAATGTTCCTAATGTTTAAAAAATGAAAATGATATAGCAAAATATCAATGGGTCGCTATTCTTGAATTTAAATTTCTTAAAAGAGAAACACATTTTGTTCAAGTTGACACCATTAAGGTCCGAAGAGGTTGTCCTTCATGATCAAGTCAAAAGGTCAAAGGAGCTAAAATTCTAGTGAGGTTGATGTTTGGGTTTGATGTATATTAGACACACAGTAGGCAGAGGTTGATGTGTTATTTTAGACTTCACAAGCACACAGTGTAAGGAAGTTGGCCCTGTCGTATTGAATTGGACTTGACACACTGTCTAAGTCAGTAAGGCCAAAAGTTAGAAGACAGAGTGTTACTGACCATCTTTGAGGGAGACCTGATGTATTTAGAACTATCTCTCATTGATACATGTTCAAGAAGAACGAGTGTAAGCTCTGTGGGATTTACTCCAATGAAGGAACAACGAAACAAGAGTGTGTTTGTTACCTTCCCACCAACGGAGCCACCGATCCGGGCGGAACACGACACTAAACTAGCCCACGATGCCATCAATACTACGCGATTCAGCAGGAGGCGGTCTGCCATCACGGAGGTAAATAGATTTCCCTTAGGGGTCTCTCGAGGTCATTCAAAAGAGTCACTATAGTCATCTGGTAAAAAATGTACCCCTTGTAACTATATATGTGTATTGTAGGTCCTTACATTTCCCTAGCTTATGGGATTTTATATACTGACACTTAAGAATGGTGACAGTCAGTGTCCTGGACATGACTTAATGTCATTTGCTGTTACACTGTATTTCCCCTGGGGTCAATATCCTCATTAACTGTTTGTATGCACTGCACATTAATGGTTATTTGTTTTTTTCAGAAAATGAAATTCCATAAAAATTATGAAAGGAAATAAATCAAACAAATAAGTCATAAAAATATTACTGCGTGATCAAATATTAAGTTTCATTATACTGCCACTAGTTCTGATCTCATTATACTGCCACTAGTTCATTTAATTAAACTGCCATCAGTTCATTTCATTATACTGTCACTAGTTCAGATATTATTAAACTGTTAGAATTTCAGATCTCATTATACTGCCACTAGTTCCGATATCATTTAACTGACACTAGTTCCGATATCATTATACTACCATTAGTTCGGATCTCATTATACATGTACTGCCATAAGTTCCGATATCATTTAACTGCCACTAGTTCCGATATCATTTAACTGACACTAGTTCTGATATCATTATACTACCATTAGTACCATTAGTTCGGATCTCATTATACATGTACTGCCATTAGTTCCGATATCATTTAACTGACACTAGTTCCGATATCATTATACTGCCATTAGTTCAGATCACATTTTACCGCCATTAGTTCAGATCACATTGTACTGCCATTAGTTCAGATCACATTATACTGCCATTAGTTCTGAACTCATTATACTGCCATTCATTCTGAACTCATTATACTGCCATTAGTTCTGTTCTCATTAAACTGCCACTACTTCTGATCTCATTATACTGCCAGTAGATCTAATCAAAATATACTGCCACTTTATCAAAGTTCATTATACTGCCACCAGCATATATTTCAGAGTTTTATTCCCTCCAGCTAATTATTAAATCACTGAATTTGAATAAAAAACCATTGAATGACCTTCTGGCTGTCACTTTAACATTATGATGTCTCATTGGAAACCATAGACATTACATCAATGCTGATATGGTCATGTGATGTCATAAACAATAGACATTGCATCAATGATATCTGAGAGGTGACCCTAGGCACTGTCACACTCTAATGAATGTAGTATTTATTTTATCATACTGAAAGTAGAAACATGGCAGCTGAAGTGAACCAAACACGCATCTTCTTTGCGTAGTCAATATTTTGCACTGTTATACCACACTGTCTCTGATTGCTAGAGCGTTGGAAAGCACCCTACCATTAGCTCAATGTTAAAGCGAATGTGACAGTGTGAAATGAACAATTTGTCTTGATCAATCAGATTACAGGATTTGCAGTAGCGGTATAATAAATCAAAATGGAAACCTTGAAAAATGTTGGTAAGATAGGCACAGTGGCATATAAAAAGGGTGAAGGTTGTAATAATGTTGCAGTCCGGAAAATTCTCATATGGGCATATATTGGATCATGTCTTACCACTAAGCATTGCTGTTGGTATTTTTTTCTGGATGTACAATGTATAAAACATCTGGATTTGTGTGATCAGTTTTGATGAGTTCTTGAGTTAAATATGAATCCCCGATATTTGTATCATCAGTATTACTAAGAGAGTATCACTTAGAGCGTGTCACTTAGAGCGTATCACTTCGAGAGTATCACTAGAGCGTATCAATGAAACCGTTTCTGTTTAACATGATAGTCACCCACAACTGATCAAAGAAACACATTTGTATTCTGTTTTAAAAGCTAAATAACATCTACTTCCATTGTAACTGAATACATGACACACATAATGATCACATAAAACAAATTTCACCAATATCAGAAATTTAGAAAATACAAAAAAATGTCAGATTTTGAAATAAAGATAAGTAAATTGACTTGTTCGATTCAGTGCAGCATTTATAGAATAAATCCTGGCTGACCATTGACATGAATTGATGTGGTCAGCATACATTGCAGTATCTATAGTCACTAGGTCGCTAGTTTAACTCGTTCTTGGACGAGCGTACAAAAAATCTCTTTCCATATAGAAAGATTATGTTAGGATGATGATTCAATTGTGTGAAGTTTTTTGACAAAGTGACCACAAACTCATCGGTCCATAATGGACTCTGCTGTGATGGTGGTTGTATCTTTGTAGGTCTTCACCATTTCACCATTGTAGACCATAATGGACCCTTCCATATCAATGCATGATATAGTCTACTAGAGTTACATAGGGGTGAAAGGGTTAATGGCCAATATTTGGTAATGGTAACGTCGATTTTCAGAATATGTTTTCCTTTATGAGGTTGGGAACAGTTTAGATCAGTTGACTTTACTGCACCTTTAATGACAGATGTAACAGATTGGTAGAATGAAGTATGCACAAACATTTACCATATTTATCCTGCAATAAGCCCTGGGGGATGATGTGCATTATAATGGACCATGCAATAACACTTGTTGGCATTGATCTTCTAAGCTGCAATAGATATAAGCAGCACTATTGCTAGATAAATATTGGTAAATAGGGGATAATAAATGATATAGGGTTCAGATGCTGAAACATGGTTGGATCAAAGAAAAAGGTATTGAAATTGTAATTCATTTCTATAGCTGATTTGTGGACAAGAAATAAGAGGATGTGAATTTCTTCAGAAAGAAAATTATGATTGGATTAAAGATGAAAATTAATGGTCATTCCCATTAAATTTCATTGATTAATTTTAACATTGCTATCTGGTACAACTAGATATGCCAATATGAATTTTGATGGGTTTGTAAATCTGTCTGTGTCGGTAAATGGCTCCCTAATAGATGTCACTGTCACTGAAATGTTTTGACATAAGATCAATGAAAGTCGTCAGCCGCTGGTAACCAATTCACTCCTTAACCCTTTCACCCCTATGTAACTTTAATAGACTCTACTGTGCATTGATCTGGATGAGTCGATTATGGTCTACAGTGGTGAAAGGGTTAAGTCACATTTGAACTTTACCAAATCATAGAGTGGGCAAAAGTCCAGTTGTAGGGGTGAAATAACAGACTGTGCTCAGCTACATTGTTCACATTGTCTCTTGGATAACCAGCCAGAAGCTTTTTCATTTTCATCATTGGATGTGTTGTCATTTTAAGCAGATTAAGTTTAGATGCATCCTTCAAAATGTGGGTGTCAGTTGATGTAAAATACACCACCAGATGTAGAGGGATAATTTAATGACAGCATGATGTGAAATGTGATTGTTTATTAATGAACAAACTCCATCATAATTGTCACGAGTGTTCGGCTGAACTTTGTGTGTTAAATTCAAGCATTTTTTCTTTTTCTGTAAGCCTTAAAAGAAGTGTCTGTGAAAGTTTCCTTGTGGAAGTGATGCAATCTAGCTTTGCCTAAAAACCGAAGTAGATGATAGGAAATCTCCCATCTAAATTTCATTTTTCTGCATTCAAAATTGTAAACAAATACTGTACACTCATGATCAGTTGATTCTGAATTATTCTAAAAGGAAAAAAGGGAGATGATTCTATAACACAAGGGAGAAATTTCTATTATGTATGGGAGATAATTATTTGATACTGTAATATAAAGGAAATAATTCAGTAAGTGAAATATTTCTTATTTAATGGAGATAATCCTATCATATGAAGCACTAGGATATTATTCTATAAATATAAAAAAGTCAGGTGTTTCTATAGCACAAGGGAAATAATTCTGATACAATTCACTGTTATAAGAATGTACCATCTCCTTAAGTTACTGAAAACAAGGTGTAGGTAGCTATTAAAAATGCTAGTACTTCTTTTACAAACAATATATGACAGTCTGTTGCTAAGTTATCATCCCAGAAAGACAAATAAGGGAGATAATTCTAACAAAATGAATGTACTTTATATCCTTAACCCTTTCACCACTGTAGACCATAATGGACTCATCCAGATCAATGTATGGTAGAGTCTACTAAAGTTACCTAGGGATGAAAGGGTTAAGTTACTGAAAATAAGTTGCAGGCAGCTGTTTATAATGATTTGACAACTTTTTTTTAACTCACTAAACAAGATAGATTGATAACAGTTGGTTGCTAACTTTTCATCCCAGAAAAGGCAAAAAAGGGAGATAATTCTAACACGGTCGTAAGAATGTACCATATATCCTTAAGTTACTGAAAATAAGTTGTAGGCAGCTGTTAATAATGATTTGACTACTTCTTTGTTTTAACACACAAAACAAGATAGGTATTAAACAATCTGTTGCTAGGTTTTCATCCCTGTCTTACAATACACTTATAAACACTTACCGATGGTAACTGGCACTGCTCAGAGATTAGATGATGCTCGGGAGAATAAACAATGCTTACCATTCTCTTACTGACAGATAAACTAAAACCCAAAGACTTCCTAAGAGGGACGTAACAAAATCCATCCACTGTTGATGCGTATCATTTGTATAATAAAAGAAAAAACATATACAAATTGAAAGCACTTAACTGAACAGAATGGCTTTTTGTTTGGGATTTGTTATACGTATTGTGTATGTTTAGACTGTTTCAAGGTGCCATGTTCCCCTGGAGAATTTTGCTGTTTGTGATCATCCAAGTTGATCCCCAGTATTCAGACATTTACTGGCAGTTATTGACCCATTATTACATTGAAATCTGTAGGGGATGTCAATAAAACAAAATTTTAATGTTAGTGAAGATTTTCTCACACGTTTGTTTTCAGATCGAGCTCAGCAAATGTCTAAGCCTGCATATACCATTTTACATAGAAATTTTAATTTGCATATAAGCTGCAGATACTATGGTATTTTTAAACCGATTGGTCTTATTATATAAACTCAACAATGTCAGTGCCATACTGTTAGTCCGAGACTACTATTTAAAGGTCATGGTTTATGAATATATTTGATATTAATTATTTTTGATTTCAACATATATTGATATGTTTATACAAGTTTCCAGTCGTTATATGTGCAATATATTTGATATTAATTATTTTTGATTTCAACATATATTGATATGTTTATACAAGTTTCCAGTCGTTATATGTGCAACGTTCGTTCAAAGTATTACCGTCCATGATGGAGCATTAAAAATACATAAATAACGAAAACTTGAAATTGAATAAAAAAAAACACACTGAAAATTGTTGTGTTTATTTATTCCAAACTTATGATATATTTATTCCCAAACCTGTACAACTGGGAACACTGAAGATATTTCCAAATTTTTGTCAAATGCCAATGATATTTTCCCAATTCCTGCTCAGGGGCCCTTTTCCAAAACAGCTGGCAAAAAACCCCGGGCCGATATCAATTCAATCCTCTCGGGTTGTTTCTGTATCTTTTCAGGCCAGTTGGCTTTCCCAGGCTGAAGTTAAAATAGTCTTTTACTCTCAGTTTCTTTGACATCAAGCATGAGAGATACTAATTAAGTTATTTAGGAAGTCTACTTCACACTTTGTTTTTGAATTACTGTAAATTGATGTAGTTTTGGGTACATGTTTAAACCATATAGTTCTGAAATGTTTAGAATTTTAGTATTATACAAGATGAGTAAACAATTCATTTGAAATTCTTCCACAAAGGGTTGAAAAGTTCTTGCATCTTGTTTCAACTCTGGGAATTAACATGTTATAATATGGGTTGAAAGTAGATAATTGAACCAATATGTTTGTTATGTGTTGAGTAATTGGAAACTTAAAGCTTCAGTGTGACCCTGATGACTTCCAAGTTTCAAAGTGATCCAGATGAAGCTTCAAGCACGCAGTTGAATAACAGTTATTGTTTACCTAGGAATCACTGACCCTCTATGTGATGATGGTGAAACAATTGTATTGGCTTGCTTTAACATTTCAATTGTTTTCAGCTGTTATTTTCCCAGCTGATATGCAATTATCTGCAACATTAAAGCCGTTTTACCTATATAATAGGCACTTAGTATTTTTTTTCATTTCAAAACAATTTCAGCACCTGCTGTATCACAGAATATTGTACATATGTAAAATTCTCTCAACGCAGAAAATAAACATGGTACTTATTAATTAAATATTTGCATTTATCAATTTATGCTTCCATTACAAATATGATAATTTTTGCAAGCTAAATCAATGACTCCTCATCGAATTGCAAGCTAAATCAATGACTCCTCATCGAATTATTGAACAGTAAAAACATATGTTTACAATTGGAATGGAGCCTTCTAACACAGCAGAAATCTCCCATCCAGGCTGGCATTCAGCCAAAGGTTGTACTTTTGTATTTAGTACTAAAAAATAAATATTTAATACTAAAAAATAAAAAGTGAAAAAAATGGGTTTTCGGAAAACTATACCTTTAATTATTTCTGAATTTATATGAAGTGATATAAATATTATTCTTAGAAGGAGATGAAAACAGACTTTCGGTAATTGATAAATCATGGTAGTATTCTGAAGATTATTAGTATTTGTAAAAATCTAAGTGATATATAGGGAAAGAGTCTTGCTTGTCCTAAACACAGGTAAATTTTCTCCCTGATTCTCGCCATTAGTTGCCCCGAGACGTCACACAAGATCCGTTGATTAAATTATTATTCTAAATCTGGCTGTAACATTAGCATATATGAGCCTCGGTAAACTCTGTTATAGCCTCTGTTCAATGTTTTACAAGACAATTAGTAAAGTGCAAAGTGTCTACAGCCGTAGGTCTGTGTTTTAACATCTCAACAGTAACAACATATCAACAAAAACATACTCGACTTATTTTAACAGAATTTAGAAGATGTAATTTCTGTTATTTATAATTAAAAAATGAAACAGCCTCTCATTATTGCTTTGTGCCAACTTATATATCTTGTTCTCAGAAAACATTGGTTCCTTTTCTTAATTGATTTAATGTACTTGTAAGTAAATATATTGTTTGAATTATGAAAACTGCTAAGTAAATATATACTGTGATATTTCCTTGATAAAAATATCGATATTGTTTTCATTGATATCTTGGTCAAATCAAACTCACTACTGCAAAACTGTCTAGTTTGCAAAGTTTTTGATTGATTTTTGAATAGATGTTTTTTTGTTTCGGGGGGGNCTAGCAACACTGTCAAAAATGTCCCTACTTCAGAAAACATTAAGTCACCCTACTTTTGTGTTCTGAACCATCACATGTTGGAGTGAATTCAGTTGGTTTCTGTGTAGCGTTTGGCTCGTCCAATTAGCAAAGTGCCACTGATGATACAGCTGTGGGAGTATGTTTGAACGCTATTGTCAGGAACAGTCCTGATAGACAAGATTTTCCTACACATACAAAACATATATTGATGAGATTAATATCTATTCAGTCTCGTAATAATTGCTTTATAAGGAAATTGATATAATATTGAAAAGTGTTAATATCAATATTTGTGTTCAGAAATATCAACAAAACAATATGTTTTTATTCCGTACAGTATAATGAACCTTTAGGAAAAAATATATTATGTTGTGTAAATATTTCGTGTATGGTGAACAGCATGAAATGCTATTTTCTAAAGTTCACATACAGAGGTATTGTATTGATGTGTCAGCTCAACAGAACACGTGACAACAAGTACAATCTTTGATATAATTACATCTACACAAGTAAATAAGTAAATTGACTTTAATTAAACATGAAAAAAATACTTTAAAAAACAAGTTTACAACATTTGTTTGGAGAAAGCAAGTTTGACAAAAGTAAAACAGTTTTTAATTGCTAGTAAATGCTTTCTTCTTCAAGTGCTGAACAAAAATAAACACTATTTTTTACATTTTTTTTTAAGGCTGTGTTTTAAGAGTTCATGCAGTCAAGTTGTTCCTAATACTGGGAGACCGTTCTTTACAGGACTCCAGGGTCCAAAAACTGTCAAACAACCCTAATACCTGAAGGTAAAACAGGGCTAGTAAGAAGTTCTTAGCCTAAATGTCCAAGAGAAGTTGGTCCATATAATGTAGATTTAAATACATAACATGATAATTTCTAGGAAAATGATTGGATGACTATCTTTCATTCTATTTGATAATTTTCCAGGCCTTCAAGCTTCCTTTATTATGGGATCCTGATATATAAACTTCGCTGTTAGGCCATGAATTTTGCTATGCTATTAATTCTATCAAGTATTGCACCCATTGCTGTGGTTTACTGTATATTCTACTTTCATTTCATAGTTTTTGTCCTCAATGGTGTCAAGATCATGTAACATTTGTAACAGAAAATTTAGACATGTTTACAGAGGTATACGTACAAAAAATCATAAAGAGGAAAAGGGCAACAAAATTCATTGTAATTGTATTCATACAAACATTGACAATTGGACGATACAATTCAATCATTATTGAGGTGAGCTGCTCATCGTCAAATTTCGAACATTTTGCCAATGTTGGAAGCCAAATGGGAGTAATATGATCCAAGAGATCACTGACCGTAATCCGACAAGATTTAACTCATTTACCCCTGAAATTTCATAATGAACTATACTACCCTTTGAATTGGAGGAGTTCAAATGTGTCTTCAGGAGTGAATGGGTTAAAAGTATGTGTGATGTACTGAATCTATGATTGCCCTTTCCCAAGGGAACAATTCTATTATAATGTTGACTGGGGAGGTAGATCAGTGCCGGAGTTGTTGCAGATCCAGTGGGAGAAGGTCCATATAGATTAATATCAATCATAGTATTGAACAGCACTGAACAGACCGTGAATATTAGGGCATGCCTCCATAGGGGGCTGAGAATGGTGGGCTGGTGGCATGGGCTCTATATACTTAGATCATGTGTTATAGTGAGGTCTGTGATACTGTGGCTATAAACTTAGAACAGACCGTGAATATTAGGGCAAGCCTCCATAGGGAGCTGAGAATGGTGGGCTCTATATACTTAGACCATGTGTTATAGTGGGGTCTGTGATACTGTGGCTAAACTTAGAACAGACTGTGAATATTAGGGCAAGCCTCCATAGGGAGCTGAGAATGGTGGGCTCTATATACTTAGACCATGTGTTATAGTGGGGTCTGTGATACTGTGGCTAAACTTAGAACAGACTGTGAATATTAGGGCAAGCCTCCATAGGGAGCTGAGAATGGTGGGCTCTATATACTTAGACCATGTGTTATAGTGGGGTCTGTGATACTGTGGCTAAACTTAGAACAGACTGTGAATATTAGGGCAAGCCTCCATAGGGAGCTGAGAATGGTGGGCTCTATATACTTAGACCATGTGTTATAGTGGGGTCTGTGATACTGTGGCTAAACTTAGAACAGACTGTGAATATTAGGGCAAGCCTCCATAGGGAGCTGAGAATGGTGGGCTCTATATACTTAGACCATGTGTTATAGTGGGGTCTGTGATACTGTGGCTAAACTTAGAACAGACTGTGAATATTAGGGCAAGCCTCCATAGGGAGCTGAGAATGGTGGGCTCTATATACTTAGACCATGTGTTATAGTGGGGTCTGTGATACTGTGGCTAAACTTAGAACAGACTGTGAATATTAGGGCAAGCCTCCATAGGGAGCTGAGAATGGTGGGCTCTATATACTTAGACCATGTGTTATAGTGGGGTCTGTGATACTGTGGCTAAACTTAGAACAGACTGTGAATATTAGGGCAAGCCTCCATAGGGAGCTGGGAATGGTGGGCTCTATATACTTAGACCATGTGTTATAGTGGGGTCTGTGATACTGTGGCTAAACTTAGAACAGACTGTGAATATTAGGGCAAGCCTCCATAGGGAGCTGGGAATGGTGGGCTCTATATACTTAGACCATGTGTTATAGTGGGGTCTGTGATACTGTGGCTAAACTTAGAACAGACTGTGAATATTAGGGCAAGCCTCCATAGGGAGCTGGGAATGGTGGGCTGGTGGGCTCTATATACTTAGACCATGTGTTATAGTGGGGTCTGTGATACTGTGGCTATAAACTTAGAACAGACCGTGCATATTAGGGCAGGCCTCCATAGGGAGCTGAGAATGGTGGGATCTATATACTTAGACCATGTGTTATAATGGGGTCTGTGATACTGTGGCTAAACTTAGAACAGACTGTGAATATTAGGGCAAGCCTCCATAGGGAGCTGGGAATGGTGGGCTCTATATACTTAGACCATGTGTTATAGTGGGGTCTGTGATACTGTGGCTAAACTTAGAACAGACTGTGAATATTAGGGCAAGCCTCCATAGGGAGCTGGGAATGGTGGGCTAGCTGGGCTCTATATACTTAGATCATGTGTTATAGTGGGGCCTGTGATACTGTGGCTAAACTTAATTTAGAACAGACTGTGAATATTAGGGCAAGCCTCCATAGGGAGCTGGGAATGGTGGGCTCCATATACTTAGACCATGGGTTATAGTGGGGTCTGTGATACTGTGGCTAAACTTAATTTAGAACAGCCTGTGAATATTAGGGCAAGCCTCCATAGGGAGCTGGGAATGGTGGGCTGGTGGGCTCTATATACTTAGACCATGTGTTATAGTGGGGTCTGTGATACTGTGGCTGATCAGTGTATACATCTGTGAGGTAAACATTGATGTACAGTATATGTGGGTGTCCTCTGAGATTATCAGTTATCAGTATATCTGGACATGGTAACAGGATTGTTAGCTAGGGCTACAGACAGCCATACAGTACTGCTGCTCGGGCCCCAGAAGATAGACATAACAGATTACTGAAGACCTTGGGGAATCAGGCAAATCAGGAGCAGGGCATCTGCACAAGAAAATCTTCATTCACAGCAGTGATTGCGTAGAGGTGTTATTTTAACAAACTATTTAGTCGTTTTCCAACTTAGAATTTACTGGTAGTTGCATTTGAAATAAATCTACATACCCAAATTTATTGATCGACAGCCCAATATTTCTGAATAAGAAAGAGTTATTGTTCATGTATCACCTGTGTGACGTCACAATGGAACAACATTGATGTGAAGTCACGAAATTAGGAAAATTCTGATTCTACAATGTGGAAATTTCCAATGTCATGAAATTTAAAACGGAAATAAAACATTAACCTTATAAGTCAGAAATATGGGATAAATTTATTCTGCGCAAAAGTTTGGCAAAATGAGATAATTGCTAAATACCATGACCGGTTAGTTTTATTCCAACCCTTTGACCCTGTCAATTTCTAAAATTGGGTGAAACCCTCTTCAAGCCTCAGGTGAAAAACTCCTTAGTTGTAATTTTCCCTCTCCTATACCCCTGGACATAATTAAAAAAGTCGTTCAGGGATGAAGGTTAAGTAATATATTCAAGGAAAAAGGCCTTAACTAACACATTGGTTCTGTCAGATTCTTGAGGAATGGAAAAAAGGGATCCTGAATCTTTTTGTATATAAACACATGCCCAAGTTCATGTACTCTCCATGTGAAAAGCTGCATTGTACCAAAGTTGTTTGATATATATGTAAATATATACCTAATTACAAAAGAACAGGACATTTATTACGTCTGTAAATATATATATATATATGTGATCTTGTAACCTTGCGGAGAATATTAGGCCGTTTATACATGTAAGGTGTAGCTTTGTAACAGCCATGTAAATACCATTGTAGAAAAAACCAGGATTTTCCCTTGGCATGGGGTCAGCAGTCTCAGCACCTGTATGTGTGAACAATTATTGAAGCATGTTAAGTACGTTCCTATAACAGGAATTGGGCAACTTCTAATGAAGGGATCAAGGATTATCTAGACTCGACCTTGATGTGTGGTGTAAGGAATGTTTCTTACTGAATTATATGCATAAATAAAGGTCAACTACAAACTTATGTAGATGAATATCTACAAGACATTTCCCTTTTTCTTTGTACAGGGGATAGAAGGCAACATACATTATCCTATCAGCTGACAATGTAGGCATCGAAGAAATTTTCTTTCATCAATGTCACCCAGATGCTTGACATTAGGTTTTGCGAAAAATTTCCATCTACATATTTTCCTAATTGTTAGATAACTAAAGAACGTGTAAGCATTTCTTTGTGCAATACATAACCAGATAGCTGACATTTGATCTTACAAAAAATGTTCTTGTTATCTCTCGCATAAGCTTGAAGGAGCCCTGGGGATCATCATCTATACAATGTTTGTCATGTGTACAATATTTCACAATCTATACAATGTTTGTGGCTATCTGGTGTTAGCTAACATAGACTTTCTTCTCTTTTTTCAATTGGGGGATGACAAATCATCAATTGTAATGATAATGATAACTAAGGAGGCATGTAGAGGTGATTGAGTAAGCCAGTATTTTCAGAAAAGTTTGTTATCATCCAGATTAGATCTGATTTGCTTTCGGTGAAATGAGGGATATATTAATTCAGGTGTGTCAGGCTTTCCATATTTCTGTCTGTCCATTCCTCTGTCTGTCTATCCCTTAGTCTGCCTATCCCTCAGTATGTCCATCCCTCTGTCTGTTCATCTCTCAGTATGTCCATCCCTCAGTCTATCTATCCCTCAGTCTGTCCATCCTTCAGTCTATCCATTCTTCTGTCTGTCAATCCCTCAGCCTGTCCATTCCTTTGTTTGTCCATCCCTCTGTCTGTCTATCCCTCAGTTTGGTTTCTCCCCCTGTCTGTCATGCTTTAATGGTTCATGTGCAAGAATTTTCCTACAAATTGTTAAATTTCAAGCAAATTTGGTGTGCACATTCATATTGGTAAGTGTCAGGTTAAGTTTGATAGCCAATTCAATGTTTGCATATGTTTGCATACCTAATTAGGCTATAACCTTTCCTGATTGGTGAATTGGTTTCTCGCAATGTAAGTAGTCCCCTAACTTTGGTTTAATTTCAACCAAATTTGATGTGCTGGTTGATAATGGCAGGCTCAATGTGATTGCTAGTTTGATGCTGTATATGTACACTTAATTAAAGATGCTTTCCATGCCTGATTGGCTATAACTTAAAGATGCTTCCCACGCCTGATTGGCTGATTGGTTTCTGTGTTATTAACTCCCCTAGAAATGGTTTGATTTCAACAAAATTTGATGTGGATATGCAATTTAGTTGAAGTCATTTATTCCTATGGCTGAGTTTTCAAGAATCTACAGGTCATGCATGCTATACAGTATCTGTATGTACACATCAAACTTTTGTAGTAAAGTTGGAGAGTTTCCTAGCATGTGTACTAAGAGTTCTCCTTCCAATTGAACAGTATGTTGAGAAGATCTCCATAAAACACCGATAATGAACAGCAATCGTCCTGTGTGCAAGGAATTTTCAATTTCACAAATTTGCTCATTGGGTGTATTTCAGTGAAAGATTACATAGAAGATAAAATTTTGATCATCACGGCCGTATCATTTGATGCAGTTTAACTTTAATTCTTTATTTTTCACCCTTTGTAATAATATTTAAAGTCTACAATATTAATGATACACTGTACCTTTCATATTCATACGTATGAGTGGCTAAATTACCACTGCAGGGTGAATATGGATTGTATGGGTGAAGGGCAAAGGGCAAAATTCTGACTTGGCGAAAGTTTCCTGGTCAGTATAGAAAATTAATATGTATCCTCTGTAGTAGAGGTATATGTCTGAATGTCTAACTTGTGTGTGCACACACTCAGGGACTGAAGTTTTCAGAAAGAACAATAAATTTGCAGTATTTGCTAAGACATGTCATTAAAGGAGACATTTTCCTTGTTTCCCCTGAAGTACAGTGGTGACTAATGAGCTATGTCTTCTCCTGTTGCTATTGACTAATTGTTTACTGTTTTCTTCACTGTAATTAGAAGTCCTAAAGCAGTTTGTGAAGTCTTAATTAGACTAAATTACCTCCAAATTGATATGCACTTTTACATATTGAGCATGAGGATAAATTGCTTGTAGCCAAAAGTATGGAGTCTTATAACTTGATTTGTTGTAGAGAATTAGTAAAATTATTATTTAGTGTGAAGGTTACATAAACCCACTATGATTTAATTATATATTTTGTCACATTATGGAGATTTGAGCTGTTCTTACGTGTGGCATAACTGACTGCCGTTTTACCTTCTTAACGGCCCATCAACAAAATAGGGTCATACTGCAGGGTGACTTACATGTAGTATGTTTGTTAGGACAGGCACAGAAGTAAAGAAATATTAGAAAAGGGTATAAAGTGACAAGTTTAAGATACAACTTATTTCATGAGGTGCAACAGATCCATTTGTATTTCTTAAATGTTTCCGCCGCAAATATTTAAGATTCTGCAGGGGGTACGTCACATTAGTCACCCTGTACAATCATGCAGTGTGATATGTAAGAGGCCAGATATTGATATAAATTTTTCATCATTTCTTTTATGCTATTCTCTGCAAAGATAGAAGATACCCTACTGCAGGGGGTGTCACATAAGTCACATTGTACAATCATGTATTTGGATATACTGGGGGCCAAATTTGTACATTTTTCATCAAGCACAAACCTTGTATTTTGACTTTTTTCCCCACTGCAGCAGGGACATGAAGGTATCTTTATCCCACTCTTAAGTAGAATTCCCCCATTAACGAAAAAGTATATCATTCTGAATGACTGCATTGGTCACTGTGTCGGCATATAAATCTAAATGGCAGTTTACTTTCATTCAATACACTTGTTACAACACAATTTTGGTGGTGAAAGGTTTTTACTGAAAAATAATCATATTTCTAGAAAATATACAAAGTCAGTAATTTTACAATAAGCATTCTATTTAATCCCTCAGGGAGCGTACTATTCAAGTAGGGCTCAGATTATGTTAAATACAATAGCTTATTGATATTGTATCCATGCATGATCATAATTAAATTACATTTCCGTCCCCATATCAATTTAATAACATGTGTTGGATGAGCTTTATTGAGGACCCATATTAATCATTCAGATCCCCTTAGAAATATCAAACAGGTATGTTTGTTATTGTATATACATCATATGACTTTACACGTATATAGATTTTGAATTTCTACCACAATATATGCTGTGTTATTCCACTCTCAGATCATTGTACAGTGGCAGATCCAGAGTTTTTTTTAGCTCACCTGGTCCAAAGGACCAAGGTGAGCTTATGCCATACCGTGGCGTCCGTCGTCCGTCCGTCCGTCGTCCGTCGTCCGTCCGTCAACAATTTCTTTAAACGACTTCTTCTTCTTAACCACTGATTGGAATTTAACTAAATTTGACTGGAAGCATCCCTAAGTGGTGGGGATTCAAAATTGTACAAATGGTGGGGCTGACCCCCCAGGGGGCTGAGGGGCGGGGCCAAAAGGGGGCAATTTGGCTAAACTGCTTTAAGCGACTTCTTCTCTGGAACCAAGTGATGGATATCAACCATATTAGACTGGAAGCATCCCTAGGTGGTGGAGATTCAAAATTGTACAAATGGTTGGGCTGACCCCCCAGGGGGCTGAGAGGCGGGGCCAAAAAGGGTAATTTGGCTATATTTCTACAAACGACTTCTTCTGTAGAACTATGCACTGGATATCGATCATATTTAATCAAAAGCATTCATGGGATGCAGGGATTCAAAATTGTACAAATTGTGGGGCTGACTCCCCAGGGGGCTGATGGGTGGGGCAAAAAAGGGGTAATTTGGCTATATTTCTACAAACGACTTCTTCTGTAGAACTATGCACTGGATATCGATCATATTTAATCAAAAGCATTCATGGGATGCAGGGATTCAAAATTGTACAAATTGTGGGGCTGACTCCCCAGGGGGCTGATGGGTGGGGCAAAAAAGGGGTAATTTGGCTATATTTCTACAAACGACTTCTTCTGTAGAACTATGCACTGGATATCGATCATATTTAATCAAAAGCATTCATGGGATGCAGGGATTCAAAATTGTACAAATTGTGGGGCTGACTCCCCAGGGGGCTGATGGGTGGGGCAAAAAAGGGGTAATTTGGCTATATTTCTACAAACGACTTCTTCTGTAGAACTATGCACTGGATATCGATCATATTTAATCAAAAGCATTCATGGGATGCAGGGATTCAAAATTGTACAAATTGTGGGGCTGACTCCCCAGGGGGCTGATGGGTGGGGCAAAAAAGGGGTAATTTGGCTATATTTCTACAAACGACTTCTTCTGTAGAACTATGCACTGGATATCAATCATATTAAATCAAAAGCATTCATGGGATGCAGGGATTCAAAATTGTACAAATGGTGGGGCTGACCTCCCAGGGGGCTGAGGGGCGGGGCCAAAAAGGGTTATTTGGCTATATTGCTTTAAGCGACTTCTGCTCTGGAACTAAGTGATGGATATCAACCATATTAGATTGGAAGCATCCCTAGGTGGTGGGGATTCAAAATTGTACAAATGGTGGGGCTGACCCCCAGAGGGCTGAGGGCGGGGCCACCATATAACCACATATACAATTGCTGAGTATAAAGAGAAGAATGCACATTTTCTTCCAGGATGGCCCTAGGGTCTGGCCCCACCCTTGGAAACATAGTCCTTGGGCCAAAAGGGGGCAATTTGGCTAGATTGCTAAAAACGACTTCTTTTGTAGGACTATGCACTGGATATCGATCATATTTGGTGGGAAGCATTCATTGGAGGCAGGGATTCAAAATTGTACAAATGGTGGGGCTGACCCCCCAGGCTAAGGGGTGGGGCCAAAAAAGTGTATTGCCTGGAAATGGTTGAGATCCCCACCATATAACCACATTTACAATTGCTGAGTATAAAGAGATGAATGCACATATGCTTCCAGGATGGCCTTGGGGACTGCTCCACCCTTGGAGACTTAACCCCTGGGTCATAACTTTGAAACGGTTGAGATCCCCACCCCAAAACTATATATACAAATGCTGGGCAAAAAGAGACAAATGCAGTCATGATATTTGAATTGATCCTGGGGTCTGGCCACAACCGTAGGGACCTAGTTTCTGAGTCACAGATTGGAAACAGTTGAGCCTCACCCCATAACCATACATAAAATTGCTGGGCATGAAAAATTGAATACAGATATATATGCTTCAAGGATTGGCCTTGGGGTCTGGCATATTCCCATGGATCTCATTTGGAGAATATTCTGCCATGATTGCTTAGATATCCAGGTGAGCGATACAGGCCCTATGGGCCTCTTGTTTGGGCTTCAGGAAACCCCCACTCTGATAATTTTCTTTAAAAATCATGTATTTTCACCATTTTCCTCAATTTTTCCCCACATGGACCCCCCTCCCCAGGAAATTTGACCCCCACCCCCGATAGGTCTCTGGATCCGCCACTGTTGTATAAACATGCAGACTGTTGAATAAATATGAGTTATACACCACACATGGTATATGACCTTCCGTAGTTTTGATTGGTTGTGAAGATGAACCTTGACCAGACGACTTTTTAAAAGGGCTTTTTGCCGCGTGCTGTTTTGTTTACGTCGTCAACATCCGGCAAATGTTGATGACTTTTGTGAGGTTATGTGATGGGAAAAGGGGTTATTAAGGCAATACCAAAAGAAGATGATGCTTAAAGATTTGATCGTTAGTGTCAGGCAAAATTGCTACAGACGCTCAATATTGTTTCGACGCCATACCGTCACGTGTCCAGGTCGTTAAACCCAGAGACGTAATATATATATGTCTCTGTGAAACCAAAACAAGATCTGTAACAGTGTCGGAAAATATTTCGTTCTCCCCATGTCCCGTTATCAATATGTTGAGGGCCTGTCTATGGCGGAACTCTAACTATAAATGTCAATCATAGAACCTCACGAAGAAACATCCCAGGCCTATGGTTTTGGACATTGACTGCGATTAGTAAGTCTTCATCACTTACCCACATATAGTTCGCGGTTAATTTATATTAATTAATGCAATATTGCATACTCTCAATATTTAAAGTTGTTCATCTTCTTTATTTTTTCAGAAAGATGTTGCTGAAACATTAATTTTGAAAATTATTAAATATGTAAACAAAATAGCAATTTTTGAATATTAATGAGTGACTTTTGGGTTATATTACTACGCCAGCCTTGTCAACAAAATGTGTGTATGCTATTCAAATCAGGAAATACTCCAGATGTTTCTGACCGAGAATGTGGTAGAAACAGATCACACGAATTGTGGTTGTTGAGTATGGTATTTATTTCACTCTCGTTAGTTAATATTCAAAAGTTACAGAAGCCTCTCGCTAAAGCTTGTGTCTTTTGTGACTTTTGAAAATTAACTAACGAGAGTGAAATAAATACCATATTCAACAATCACTCTGTAACCTCTATTTAACAGACCATAAACAATTCATGTACATTTATCAGTTAACTTATTTATGTGATGAATGTATTAGGTAAGTTAACACCCAAAGATACTGACAAAAAAATGAATTTTTAAAGGGTTTTTTCATAAAATGTCAGAATATTTCTGTGTATCATTTGAAATCTGTTACTGATAAACGATCTGATGAGAATTTACAAAACGAGGTAATGAAACAATTCCCATGATGCAAAGCTCGTTTGAATTTGCCGTAAAATGATGGACGCGTCACGTTATACAGACCATAAACACAAATTAAGTAATAAGAGACTAATTGGTGTAGGAGTTGATGGCTTTACTGTCCACTGTTCCTATCTGTTGGTAATGCTGTAAAAAACCTGATTATGGCTTTTAATCTATAGGTTGCTTTCTTGTTCTGGTGATGAATATTTGCCATTACCTAGAACAAAATGCTGAGGAATACTGCAATATAGTGAAAAATATACATGAGCCAAAAGTTTTGTTCAGGATATAATGAAATGTATTCATCTAGGGTGTTGATGATGACTGTTTTATTGAGCGAGAAGCTGCCAAGTTACGAGCCTGTCCCTCAGGTACAGTAAATCTGCGCAGCAATTTTCCGACCCCTTGCCTGTGCATAAAAATTCTCTTGATTCTAGGCTGATCGAGTGTCCTATATAGCTAGCTGGCAATGGATCTGATAAAGCTAACATTTTGTATAAAACCTATTTTTGAAAATTGATTTCAGTTGAGAGTTGATCTTATCAACAGGTGGTAGTCAGCAGCAGATGTTTCATTTTATCACTGGTTTAATGTTTTAAAAAGTTGTGTGATACTTTTAATAACACAGTAGGGATATGAAGCTATGTTTTACAATTTATCATAGACCTAAAAGCAATAAATTGTTGTAGTTTAAGTGACACAATAAATTTAAATCTTTTGTGTTCTAAAAAAATCTACTTTCCATATACTGAAATTCATTTCATTTTGAGACTGATCAGAAAAATAAGATGGCAACCAGGTGCCCATCTTGAATTTTGAAAGTTCAAGTTTGTGATATATTAAAAATGTGAAACTTTCATAGAACTAATGAAGATCTGAGGATGGTAGGTGCCAAAATATCTTTGGGATCTCTTGATTTTATCTATTCATGAAAAATAACAAACTATTGGCTCAAATTTCAGTTGTGTTTATTATAGCAGATTAAAAAATGTAAAGATGGGCAGCTTGCTGTGAATAACTCCAAACTTACCTGTTTTACAATTGATATCCTCAGAGAGTTTATAGAATAATGATTTTTTTTTAAAGATTATCAAATGCAGGTGATTGTACATACATTCACCTATCTGACATATACAGATAAAAGCTTAAAAGTACATGTATAAAATACTTGATGAGGATACGGATCTCAGCAATCTATTACAACAAGACCAATTTGAACTTGACTTATTATGTAATAAGATACTTAGTTACATTTGACTGTGAGACATGACTGCTCGAATGATCTGATATAATGGTGCCACTAGCATCCTTCATCCTATTTTTAACTTTTCTTTTGAATACTACTTTAACCAAATAGGACCAGGAGTATTTTTGTGCAAAAGGGGTTTGACATTGTATAAACTGATTGGAAGGCCCAATATGGAAGGATGTTACACCTTGGGACAAGACACAAGGAGCACGTCCCTTAGGCCCAGCCCTAGTGGGGAAAAGGAAGGAGCACACCCCTTTGGACACAGGGAAGGGGCCTAGCCCTAGGGGGAGAGGGAAGGGGCCCATCCCTAGGGGGAGAGGGGAGGGCACATCTCTTAAGACTCTGGGAAGGGGCCTAGCCCTAGGGGAGAGGGAAGGGGCCCATCCCTAGGGGGAGAAGGAAGGGGCACACCCCTTTGGACACAGGGAAGGGGCCTAGCCCTAGGGGGAGAGGGAAGGGGCCCATCCCTAGGGGGAGAAGGAAGGGGCACAACCCTTTGGACACAGGGAAGGGACCTAGACCTAGGGGGAGAGGGAAGGGGCACATCCCTTAAGATTCTGGGGAGGGGCCCATTCCTAGGGGGAGAAGGAAGAGGCACATTTGGACACAGGGAAGGGGCCCAGCCGTAGGGGAAGAAGGCCCGATACATGGAATAGTTTAATCTGTTAGACGTTACTTACACCTTCAATACAGGTTTAATTTTTTCAGTCAGAAGTATCCTTCGGCCAAGGGAGGTGGAGCTATTAGGGCCTCAATTGTTTTTCTTCTCAGTTTGTCCTGGCTCTTAGATAGAAATAATCAATAGGAAAAGACAGCCATTTTAACAGTGATGAAATCTTTAAGTCATACAGGTCACCTCTGTAACCAACCTATCAATCAGTTTGTACGGAATCGGCCTGTTTCCTTGTATCAGAGGAAGTGGGGAGACCGACTTTTCTATCTAATTACAGACCAATTTTCTGTTACTTGTGTGCCCTTACTAGCACATCACTGTCAATTTTGTCTCAATCAGAGGTACAGAGAGTAAGCTGTTGTACTTGCGGTAGATAGAAAATTGCCTGGAATTAATTCGAAAATGGACCAGATTATTGAAAACTGAGATTTCCTGGTATTTTCTATCAACGGTAGAAATACCATCAATCAGAAGGAGTCTATTGGTTAGGGAGGGTCTCATTGACCAATATTTACAATAACACATGGGACAAAATATCAATGGTATATGCCTTGATGAAGACTTGCATAGTTTATTCATACATATATTTGTGCATAAAAGACTGCAACAATTTTGGTGGGGTGAGGACATACATATAAAGGACTGTCACTGAAATGTCAGGAGCATTCTCGGAACAAGGGAAATCATTATTGCATAAACAAGGTGTATATTCACTTAACTCTTCCTCTTTCCCAAGTGTTTGTATTATTTGGGTCAGTAAAAACTTTAAAATGGCCACCATTGTCTCAAGTAAGTAGAAGCATTTTTAATTCTTGTTTATAAATAGTTTAGATAAAAATAGAAACAGGTGAGCAAAACAGGCCATATGCTAGTAGTGGCCTTTTGTTCATTATCTTTACCTGTTGTATGGTCTAAATAACAACACAGATTGCTCTCTGTCAATGGTGATAGGTATTTGCTCACAGCCCGAGTCAGCAGAAACGATTTTGTCTGATATTGTCAAACCCAGTTGTAAGGGCAAGTGAGCTTATGTCATGGTGCGGCATCCGTCGTCTGTCCCTCCGTCCGTCGTCCGTTCGTCCTCGTCTGTCAACTTTTCCTTTAAACAACTTCTTCTGAAGAACGGACAGGCCTAGAGTCATGATATTTGGCTGAAAGCTTCGTTTGTAGGAGCCCTACAAAGTTTGAGAACGAAAATGACCTTAACCTGTTTTCAAGGTCACAGGGGTCAAATATGTCAAAAACTTCAAACTACTTCTTCTGAAGAACTGAAAGGTATAGAATCTTCATATTTGGCTGATGGCTTCCTGGGATAGAGCCCAACAATGTTTGAGAATGAAAATGACCTTGACCTACTTTCAAGGTCACAGGGGTCAAATGTGTCAAACACTCCGAACGACTTCTTCTGAAGAACTGAAAGGTATAGAATCTTTATATTTGGCTGGTGGCTTCTGGGATAGAGCCCAACAAAGTTTGAGAATGAAAATTAGTTTGACCTACTTTCAAGGTCACAGGGGTCGAATATGTAAAAAAAATCCAACGACTTCTTCTGATGAACTAAAAGGTATAGAATCTTCATATTTGGCTGATGGCTTCCTGGGATAGAGCCCAACAAAGTTTGAGAATGAAAATGACCTTGACCTACTTTCAAGGTCACAGGGGTCAAATGTGTCAAACACTTCAAACGACTTCTTCTGAAGAACTGAAAGGTATAGAATCTTTATATTTGGCTGGTGGCTTCCTGGGATAGAGCCCAACAAAGTTTGAGAATGAAAATTAGTTTGACCTACTTTCAAGGTCACAGGGGTCAAATATGTCAAAAACTTCAAACGACTTCTTCTGAAGAACTAAAAGGTATAGAATCTTCATATTTGGCTGATTGGTTCCTGGGATGGAGCCCAACAAAGTTTGAGAATGAAAATTACCTTGACCTACTTTCAAGGTCACAGGAGTCAAATGTGTAAAAAGCTTCAAATGACTTCTTCTGAAGAACTGAAAGGTATAGAATCTTTATATTTGGCTGGTGGCTTCCTGGGATAGAGCCCAACAAAGTTTGAGGAAGAAAATTAGTTTGACCTACTTTCAAGGTCACAGGGGTCAAATATGTCAAAAACTTCAAACGACTTCTTCTGAAGAACTAAAAGGTATAGAATCTTCATATTTGGCTGATTGGTTCCTGGGATGGAGCCCAACAAAGGTTGAGAATGAAAATTACCTTGTTCTACTTTCAAGGTCACAGGGGTCAAATGTGTCAAAAGCTTCAAATTAATTCTTCTGAAGAACTGAGAGGTATAGAATCTTTATATTTGATTGATGGCTTCCTGGGATAGAGCCCGACAAAGTTTGAGGAAGAAAATGACCTTGACCTTCTTTCAAGGTCACAGGGGTCAAATGTGTCAGACACTTCAAACGACTTCTTCTGAACAACTGAAAGGTATAGAATCTTTATATTTGGCTTGTAGCTTCCTAGGAAAGAGCCCAACAAAGTTTGAGAATGAAAATGACCTTTACCTACTTTTAAGGTCACATGAGGCAGATATGTCAAACACTTCAAATGACTTCTTCTGAAGAACTGGAAGTTATAGAACCTTAATATTCGGCTGGTTATTTCCTGGGAAAGAGCCCAACAAAGTTTGCGAATGAAAGTGACCTTGACCTACTTTCAAGGTCACAGAGGTCAACAACATTTTAATGGATTTGTTCTTAAGAACTAAAAGGAATGGATTCATAAGATTTGGCTGGTAGCTTTTGGTATAGAGCTTACAAATTTGAGAAGGAAAATGACATTGACCTACTTACAAGGTCACAGGGAAAAATATGTCAAGCAACTTCTGAAGAATCAAAAAGCATAGAATTTTGTAATAATATTTTTCTGGTAGTTTCAACAGATGGAGCCAACAAAGTTTGTGAGGGAAATATTTTTAGTGCAATATAATATTTAATGAGAATATTTTGCTATGACTGCTTAGATATTCAGGTGAGCGATACAGGCCCTCTTGGGCCTCTTGTTTATAATATCCTCTAAACCTATACGCTAAGGAAATTATCTGTTTTTATAATGTTCTCTTAACCTGTACGCTAAGGAAATTATCTGTTTTTAAAAGGCTGGTAATAGCTTGTCCCATAGATATTGCTGGTTTAATGGTCTACAGGGATTAATGAGAGAAAGATCAATGGGAGGGAGGATGGTTTGTGTGATTGGCTGATTTTGTTAGGTAAGCCTGAGTTTATGTGCTGAGAGATGATCTAGCTGTGTGAAGGAGACTGGTTTGTGTGATTGGCTGATTTTGTTAGGTAAGACTGAGTTTATGTGCTGAGAGATGATCTGTGTGAAGGAGACTGGTTTGTGGGATTAGTTGTTTTTGTTAGGTAAGACTGAGTTTATGTGCTGAGAGATGATCTGTGTGAAGGAGACTGGTTTATGTGATTGGCTGATTTTGTTAGGTAAGACTGAGTTTATGTGCTGAGAGATGATCTTTGTGAAGGAGACTGGTTTGTGTGATTGGCTGATTTTGTTAGGTAAGCCTGAGTTTATGTGCTGAGAGATGATCTGTGTGAAGGAGACTGGTTTGTGTGATTGGTTGTTTTTGTTAGGTAAGACTGAGTTTATACCATTCCTCCAATGTTACAAGTTAATCCATTCACCCCTAAAGTCACATTTGAGCCTTAACAAATCAAAGACTCTGGGCAAGTTTAGATATGTAGGGGTGAAGATGTAAAGCTCTCTCAGTGCAGCTGTACTGCTTTTAGTATGAATAAGAACTATTTAACAAACTAGGTGCATGGTACTGACATACATTTTCCCCTCCAGCCTGTCACCAGAGGTTTAATTATGAAAAATCCCTCTCCGATGATCCTACAATATGGAATAGGAAATTTCTACAATTCTCAGGAATGGAGCACTTTACATTCCTTGTATTTGTTGTAGCAATTTTGAAATTATCTGCAGGAAAAAAAAAAATATATTATACAGTCAAAAACCTGTTTATGCAACTACCAGAATCCATTAAGAGATCACCTCAATTAAGAGACCAACTGTATTGAGAGACCACCTGTGTTAAGGGACCACTTTTAATGTTTACCACCAGAGTGGTTACGTGATGTTACTGTGATTTGACCCTGTACTGGGAACCTCCATATTCTCATTACCATACAGCAGCTAGTCATACGCTTAGACATCATGCACTCTATTGGGAGACCACTAAAACTTGTGTCTTCCCTTAGGTGGTCTATAATACAAAATTAACAGTTTATATGTTCACATATCAGCTGGAAAGACGCACAATGTAAAAGTTTGAACCATAGAAATCATAAATTATTCTTGTATTTTGTATTATTGTCATTTATGGCATAGCTTGTACTTTCAAGAATTACCATTAAGTTGAAATCAAATATATAAACAGGAAGTACAAATACATCTTGTACCTATAAAAGTTGCAATCAACACTCAAGCAGGAAGTAACTTCATGAACACCATAATGCCATATAGGTGTCAATTTGTCTTTCTACACCAGATCCCACTCAACATTTGACATTTAACTGGATTCAGGAAGCCTCCGAAGTGAATTGATGATAGACTCAAAGATGGGAAATTGAGTGGAAACAATTTCTTTATAGTAGCAAACAGTTGCCATCTTTGACAGTTAGTGCATTGTAAAGGCAGGAGATTGCATTCCTGTCAATATTTCCTGTCTTCAGGTATTTTAACTCGCTGTAACCTATTATCTGTTTACAGCCAATATTTTGTCCTCAGGTATTTACACCCACTGTGTCCTGTCCTTAGATATTATACTTGGGCATCACTTAAAAAAAAAGTTTGAACGCTACTTTTAGAATTCCCCGCTTTGCCAACCAACTTGCCACTTTATCCTTCCATTAGGTACTTACAGCCACTGTATCCTCTTGTGAGGTACTTACTGGTGAAGGAGCTGGAATTATTACCTGTGCTTTAATTAATGATGTTTTTGTTCTTCATTAAAAAAATCTTTGAGACTTACTTGTATGTAATTTATCCTTTTATTAAATAGCTTCAAACCAAAAGTACCACAGAATTCGGTTTGTCAGCTTCATGTATATATTGTGACACACCTTAAATCATGGCGTCATCCGTCCATCCTTGTGTAATCTGTCCATCCTTGTGTCATCTGTCCATCCTTGTGTCATCCATCCATCCTTGTGTCATCTGTCCATACTTGTGTCATATGTCCATCCTTGTGTCATCCATCCATCCTTGTGTCATCTGTCCATCCTTGTGTCATCTGTCCATCCTTGTGTCATATCCTTGTGTCATCTGTCCATCCTTGTGTCATCCGTCCCTCCTTGTGTCATCCGTCCCTCCTTGTGTCATCTGTCCATCCTTGTGTCATCTGTCCATCCTTATGTCATCTGTCCATCCTTGTGTCATATCCTTGTGTCATTTGTCCATCCTTGTGTCATCCGTCCATCTTTGTGTCATCTGTCGATCCTTGTGTCATCTGTCCATCCATGTGTCATATCCTTGTATCATCGTCCATCCTTTTGTCATCTGTCCATCCTTGTGTCATCCGTCCATCCTTGTGTCATCTGTCCATCCTTGTGTCATATCCTTGTGTCATGTGTCCATCCTTGTGTCATCCGTCCCTCCTTGTGTCATCTGTCCATCCTTGTGTCATCCGTCCATCTTTGTGTCATCTGTCCATCCTTGTGTCATCTGTCCATCCATGTGTCATATCCTTGTGTCATCGTCCATCCTTTTGTCATCTGTCCATCCTTGTGTCATCCGTCCATCCTTGTGTTATCTGTCCATCCTTGTTTCATCCGTCCATCCTTATGTCATCCATCCATCCTTGTGTCATATCCTTGTGTCATCTGTCCATCCTTGTGTCATCCGTCCATCCTTGTGTCATCTGTCCATCCTTGTGTCATCCATCCATCCATGTGTCATCTGTCCATCCTTGTGTCATCTGTCCATCCTTGTGTCATCCGTCCATCCTTGTGTCATCTGTCCATCCTTAACCATGTTAGTGTATATAGACATCATTGATAAGTGAGTTTGATGGGCACATCAAGTTTGATATCATTCCCTATGATGTAGATAGTAAGGCTTCCTCCACCCTGGAGATTACTTGTTAGTGCTGTGGGCAGTGTTTGTGGTACATGTTGAAGATTTGTCAGAAAAGATGCATGTGTTTTTGAAATTGATGACTTTGACTTTCAAGGTTATTGAAGATGTGTGTGTCTATATATTCCGCAGTCTGTGAGACTGGGGTACAATTTACAAACTAGGATGTTTAATATAATACCTATAACCAATTACAATTGTACTATGTCTGAGCTAATTATATTATATGTATAAACATGCTATTTCTGTCCCTTTGTGAATATTTTAGCCAATCCTGGATCATTGTAATTCAAGGTTCAAGGTCTGATTCTGAATATCTGACTTAATTAAGTGATCTCCTGATGTCTCTAACTAGTTTTTACCATCTTGAACGAAGGTTATAGTGATAAGAATCTTTCTGTTCTATTCAATGAATGAGAGAGAGAGCGTTCTGTTTTGATGTATTCATTTTTTGTTTTAATTTTGCTTTTAAATGTTTTGTGTATTTTTTCATTATTCTGTTTATTTATATATATATTTTTTTTTTTTTTTTTTTTTTTTTTTTTTTGTGANGTTGAAATTCTTTAACTGGATTCCAATAATGATAATACAATCAAAATGATCTGATTTCATTAATAACAATCCAATTTAATAATTTATTGATTTATTATATTGCTTTAATTCAGTTCTTTTTAAAGTAAAGAAATTGATCGATTTGTTATGAATATGTTTCAAATTTCAGCATGTAATTTATCAATGAATTGGTTTAATATGATTTTGTATGAATTAGTTTAATTTAATCACAATTTTATTTAATTTATGAAATTATTTTTGTATTGCATGCAATTTATTTTTGATTCCAATAAACAGGACGGTGCCAAAAAAAACCCTATGGAAGCGGCCTTGTCATTCTTCAAACAACAACAAACAGCCGTACGCACCTCCATTGGGAAGAGTGGACTCGTACGTGTCAAACACATACGGTAGACTAGCTGTGTGTTCACTCACTCTAGCTCGTAGATAAGATAGAAAACAACTGTTTCACCATTCCTAAAAATATGCAATGTTCTGCTCTTTGCAAATTGTAGATTCCTGAATGTAGAATACAAAATTTGTCAAAAAGGGCTGATAAATAGTACTGTTTTGAAATGTGAAGGTCAAACCTAAGATAGCTGCTATAAAGGTGTGTTATATTGCTGGCAGTATATATCCGGTAGCTATAAAGGTGTGTTCTATTGTTGGCAGTATGTTTATCCGGTAGCTATAAAGGTGTGTTATATTGCTGGCAGTATATTTATTCGGTAGCTATAGTTAACTGTTGTGGGGTTCAGTGTTCGGTACTTTTCTATGTGTTACTGTTTGTTGTAGTTGTGTGATTATATAGGGGTGTGAAAAATGTCACTTTACAAGAACTGTTTTCCTAATGGGTTGCTGTGTCCTGTCAGCGTGACCATCATAAAGGGGAAAAGGTTCCATATCTTTCCAGCACTGAAAGTCCCATATCTGGTCATGACAAGATATCTTATAATATCTGGTTACACTGCATTACAAACATTTTCAACAACCCAACAATAATATCTTCACAGAATCTGCTTTTTTGCTACCTTAATTGATATGTTGTGGTATTCATAATGTTTGTTAATTTCATGAGAAATAGTTAAAATAGCCCGTATTGTAGACATTTTGACAATTGTTGTTATGTGGCAGCAAAATAAATCGCAAGTGCTAGTGCTACATTGGAATATCCCTGTCTGGACTTGAGATAATAATTTCTGAAATTTTTACTCCAGATCTGGTCATATCTGATCATTTTGCTGAATATCTGGTGAAAACAGTAACAAGATCAAGGTTACGACTTTCATCAACTTTGTCATTATCTGAAATATATCTGGTGTGACCAAAATCTGTCAACTCTGCATTGAAAACATGTTTCTGGCCTGACTAAAGCTTTGACGACTTATTTGTGTACAGAAAAACCCCACCTTGCATAAAATATAAACAAAAATGATATTTACAAAAAAACTAACTGAGTTCAGAGTGTAACACAGTATAAAAATGCAAATGGGCTAGACCAGGATTTGGAACTTGACCTCCAATGATTATACTGTCACTCTTAACCATCAAAGCTATCTGGTCAATTTTAATACTCTGGCTTAGTCAGGGTACATTTATAAATATCAACAACAAAATGAAGGGGAGTTAACTGTATACATACAAAACTACAGTGGAATTCTCCAGTTGTTCTGTCTGCAGTGGGACAGAGATCCTTTAAGGATACATTGTGACTAGTTTCCATTAGAAAAGAGTTCCACATTAAGAAATGCATAAATTATATGTAATTACTCATTCACCCCTGAAAACACATTTGAACTCTTCCAATTCAAAGGTTGCAGGGGCAAATGAGTTGAGCTTGAATTGTATAGAAAGGTACACAAAAAGACAGGATGCATTGAGAATGCCGAGGTATCCCTGATCTATTAGAAACTTTTAATTAAAAGGTAGGGGAGACAACTTCTTCACACATTAATATGCAAGGAATACAGCTCAATTTGCTGAAATATTATTCCAGTAGACAGAGTTATTTATATGCAGACTACAAAAACAAGATGAAAAATAACACAAAATCCAATTGCCACTTAAGAGATACAGTTGGTGTTAGCAACGTTTTGGAACTTCAGAATTGAGCTGAATTTGACCTGAAATCCTCCTGGTAAATATAAGTGAGTGATAACGGGCTCTACTGATCCTTGTAGACCAAACAGTCTGAAGTGACAGATAGAACAACTGCAAAACTATAATAAGACAATCTGTGTCAGAACTTCAGAAGATATGTGGTATGCATTTGTTACATGCCTTTCCTCAGTATAATTATGTAATGATGGGGAAGAAAAACTCTTTGTGTACATTCTTATGCAAAATCTGAAAAGGTTGATTTGTTTTCTATATGATATTATGCATTCATTGCCCTTGTTGTAGGGAAATAGGATTATTTGTTTCCCTGAGATAAATCATGTTTCATTGGATGAAGCCAAGGTGAAATGTAATAAATCGAGAGGAAACAAATAATCATGTTCCCTTCAACAAGGGCAATAACTATTTTATTGTTCCGATATAGAATAATAAAGCAACTGAAAAGATGACCAGGCTTACATCCAGTGTTGTCATCTGCTTCAGTCACTTAGATCTAGGATGTGAGGCCTCTTGCTTATTTCTAAAGAGAGGCTCTCGATGAGGGAAATATGACTGGGGAAACTTGATCAAGTGAGGGATATATTACCACTTATTTCCCTGTCATGTGATAAATATAATTCAATCGGATTCACTTTATTATATAGCTGATGTATATTTTTGTAAATGGTAAATGGCTCTAATACATGAGCCAGTAAAAAATAGTGAGTAAGTGATTATCATGTTTAATGAATTGTAAGTCAGTGATAGAATTAAATGGATGGTAAGTTAACAGTCAATTTGTGCGATCGATGCAAATTGTCTTAAAATCTGCTACATAGCTCTCTATACCAAAGACAGTGTCCGACTGGAATTTTAGTATTTCTGGTTTTAATCAGATTGTTCGTTTGTGTAAAAATGTGTTTGTATTTAAAATTGGGTAATATAAACATTTGTCTCTTAAGTCTGCTAAAGTAGAGTACTCCAATAATACAGATTGTTCATTAATTCAATAAATGGGAGAAGCATGCATGTTTCATTTCAATATTCTGACATATTTTCTTAATTGGAACAAACATTTCAGGAATATTTAGCCTTAGGATGGCGTGTATTGATTCAACTCTTTTTATAGAACAACCTCAGGGAAGACAATGGATGCCGAATCATTAGGCACTGCACACATATATAAAGATGCAAAGAAACTTCATGCCAAGATAATTTTTTCAGAACTAGTTGGTAGATGACGCCCATCATATGCCGTGTATTTTAGAACTACATGAAGGGGCGTGTCATCTTTATGCAATATCCAAGATGTGGGAATGACCTAGCTACCTTCTACAGAAATCTCCTCTCCCTTCCTTAGGATAATTGGTTAGCAGGGCTGATTAGGGGAACAATGCATTCCTGATTAAATCAAGTATTCCCTGTATTGCATCAGTAAAATGGGATGTATTACAATATATACTAAATTAGAATTTTGTGTTATTTTCAGATGAATGGACATTAAGTCTTGAAGTGTTTGGGTATAGCCATTGTTTGCTTACTGACTTAACCGAGATATGTGTATACTGTTTTACTTAAAGCATAGTATATGATCTACTAAAATGCAGATCTCCAAGATGAATTTATTTTATTGCTTTCAATAATATATCAAAAACACTTTTTCCAAAACCTGGAATGTCTCCGTTTAAGGATTTGGTATAGTGTTTATGTTTTACGTCCTATTAATAGCTATGGTCATTTAAGGACATGCTAGGTTTTTGGTGGTGGAGGGAATTAAGGTGAAGTACCCAGAAAAAAACACTGACTTGCTGTCACTTGTCCTACATTGACTGTTTTAGAAATGAACACTTGTCCTACAGTGACTGCTTTAGGAATGAACACTTGTCCTACAGTGACTGCTTTAGGAATGAACACTTGTCCTACAGTGACTGTTTAAGGAATGAACACTTGTCCTACAGTGACTTCTTTAGGAATGAACACTTGTCCTACAGTGACTGTTTTAGGAATGAACACTTGTCCTACAGTGACTGTTTTAGGAATGAACACTTGTCCTACAGTGACTTCTTTAGGAATGAACACTTGTCCTACAGTGACCGCTTTAGGAATGAGCACTTGTCCTACAGTGACTTATTTAGGAATGAACACTTGTCCTACAGTGACTGTTTTAGAAATGAACACTTGTCCTACAGTGACCGTTTTAGGAATGAACACCTGTCCTACAGTGACTGTTTTAGGAATGAGCACTTGTCCTACAGTGACTTATTTAGGAATGAACACTTGTCCTACAGTGACCGCTTTAGGAATGAACACTTGTCCTACAGTGACCGCTTTAGGAATCAACACTTGTCCTACAGTGACTGTTTTAGAAATGAACACTTGTCCTACAGTGACTTCTTTAGGAATGAACACTTGTCCTACAGTGACTGTTTTAGGAATGAACACTTGTCCTACAGTGACTGCTTTAGGAATCAACACTTGTCCTACAGTGACCGCTTTAGGAATCAACACTTGTCCTACAGTGACTGTTTTAGGATTTAACACTTTTCTTACACTGACTGTTTTAGGATTTAACACTTGTCCTACAGTGACTGTTATAGGAATTAACACTTGTCCTACAGTGACTGTTTTAGGATTTAACACCTGTCCTACAGTGACTGTTTCAGGATTTAACACTTGTCCTACAGTGACTGTTTTAGGATTTAACACTTTTCTTACACTGACTGTTTTAGGATTTAACACTTGTCCTACAGTGACTGTTATTGGAATTAACACTTGTCCTACAGTGACCGTTTTAGGAATGAACACTTGTCCTACAGTGACTGTTTTAGGAATTAACACTTGTCCTACAGTGACTGTTTTTAGGATTTAACACTTGTCCTACAGTGACTGTTATTGGAATTAACACTTGTCCTACAGTGACCGTTTTAGGAATGAACACTAGTTGTCCTACAGTGACTGTTTTAGGAATGAACACTAGTTGTCCTACAGTGACTGGAGAACCAAAGTTAACATGACAACAGCAGTAGAGCTGAACAGTAATTTTTGTATCATTGATTGACCAGAGAATCCATGTTTATTTTGTCTGTGAAGGCCGCCAACAGAAAACATGTAAATGTCAATAATGAGTTGGCTTACACTAATGATTCACCAGTACAAAATCTATGACAGCGACACGTGTAATATGTCTTAATTGTTTACCCTATCTTGTGTCATATATCCCATAATACTCATCCTCGATACTCCAGGGTTACGCTCACTTACGTTCTACATATATGTATGTACCCCTGGAATATGTCTTAGCAAAATCAAAGACATACAGCTTGCTATTTGATTGGTCTCTGGTAAATTTAAACAACTGACCAATTGCTAGGTTGATACAATTAAATGTCCTTTGAAGATTACAGAGGAGCTAGGACACCTGACTTCAAAAGGCAGTCTATTTTACCATTACGCTTCCGCTGGATGCATTTAATGTACAATAAAGGATTAAACTCTTCCTTGTCTCATCCACAAGGTGTCAAACACTGAGCCTTCAGTTTCATCATGACATATATGCCAGGGGTGCAGAAAGCACATATGAGGGTATCCCCTGAATTATCGAGGATACATAATGTTATATGCCCTAATGAATGTCGTATTTCCCATAATATTGCCTTATTAAATGAAATATATATCATACTACTATACCCAACTGAGTGTCATATTATATCCCATTGCTACCATATGGTCTCAACAGCTTCGTTATGCGACCACCTCCATTAAGAGTCACTTGTGCACTTTCAGTGTTTCCCATTGTAGTACGTGATTTGATTGTTAATTGAACCTGTATTAAGAGACCACCTGCACCAGGAAACCAGCTGACTTTCTGGCTTGTTTATATTTCAAAGTTCTGTTCTATTTTACAATGAAGAGGAAAGATGGGGGACCAAGTCAATTTAATTCTGTTCAATGTTTAGATAAAATAATAGATTTATTTCATGCGTTCAAGTCAATTTCCAAATTAATTTTAAATACATAATACTGATATAGTCCAGTTTCATGCGTTATGAGTTTTTTCTGCTGAAGAGGTTTTTTTGTCTTGACCAGCAATAGGCCGGCTAGAGCTATTGATTACCTATGTATAGAATGAACTTGTGATTACACAACATACATGTATTTGACATCACAAGGGCCCCATCCCTTAATGAGCACCCCAATGATTTGTCCAATTTTTTCAAGCATCGCTATCCCTTCACTATTTACCAGTTTACTTTAAAACCTATTTACCCTAGCTATACTTGGAGAGAAGTGAACAGTGTTCTCAACCTCCTGAGCACCTAAGGGGTGTTTATTAGGTTGTGGAGAGCTTATCTGTAAACAATATCAGCATCTTTGAGGAATACATACCTCTTTGATAAATATAGACTGTTTGACCATAGTACACAGTGCAATAAGCCTACATGCACATGTTGAATCAGAAAATTAGAAGTGAATGGAAGACTGCTTAAACGTTCTCATCACCATACGCCTCTGTTTTACGTAATCACTCGCAGACTTCAGCATGAATCTATTTCTTCCGTGATGTATGAACCCCGAAAATGTTGGTAATAACGATCCGAGTTATCAGTGTGTTTGTAGAAGACTTGTGGATTGGTATCACTATATACAGACCACACAAGCTTCCGACATACTTACTGCACACCAACCAATTTAGTACAGCCTTTGGAACAAGGGTAGACTTCGACCTGAAGTATTATAACGTTTGAATCTGAGGATCTATATCAGTTTTATGACTATAATTTATTTTAATGTGGAGCTCAAGCTGTGGAATGATGGAGAATAGCAACAGGAAACGATTACTACCTGTTTTCACTGCAATTATGAGAAATGCAGATATTTATCAGTGAAATATCTCAAGATTCATTATCGTAATATGCCCTCGCATATTCAAAACTTGTAACTATTTGAAGACGTGGCAATGTTTTGTTGGAATTTTCATCGTGGAATAATGTCCTGAAGCAAATTTGTTTGAACCATGTGAAGAACAGCTATTCACTTTATCCAATAAAAATTGGAACACATTTCTAAAACAAGTCATTTGTTTTCACGGATTTCTGGATCAGTTTTAACTTTGTTTTGGCCTGGAATTTTATCGAAAAAATATGAATGCCAAAAATGTGGTGTTGATGACTTCTGCAGTGACAGATGAAGAAACATACCTACCGGAGGATCATCTCCAGGTAAACAATGTTGTTCCTCAGCTATCATTGGTTGATATGAGGTGTTTTATGAACTAATTATTTAATGAGCCAGAGACTTTGATCAAAAATAAAGAAAATATAGAATTTATGTTTGTTTTGAAAAATGCTTGGTTTTCATAGGTTAGTGAATATTTGGGTTTGAATTACAGTTGCTGATATACCTGTTTGTCTTTTGAAAGGTAATTGAAAATGATATTTCATTTAAAGATACCAAATATAATTCTCATTTACATTTGGAAATTTAGTGAAAAGAATGTTTGGTTTTGAAATGTTAGTTAAAAAATATTTGGGTTTGATAAGGATAAAAAGATAGTGAAAAGAAGGTTTGGTTTTGATAACAGGTACTGCAGTATTTCATAGGTTAATCACAGGTGTTTTTGTAGTATGCAGGTAATTTAGAAATACACAGATTATATAAAAGCTTACAATATACAGGTATATTAAACCTCATCCTGTTAATGTGTAATTTATCATCAAAACATTATTAGATATCTCTGGAAACAAAATTTACATGAGTTACAAATCTAATTATTTCTGAATCCAATTCAAATGCTATCAGCTTGAGTTTTTGTAATTAAATTCTTCTGAAACCTAAGCTACATGTTCAATTTTAGTGCTGTTTATTTCGTTTGCAGAACAAAAATATTTGCACAAAAAAGGTGATAAGGTAACTTTAAGTAGCCAAGTTACCTTATCACCTTTTTTGTAACCATGGTAACCGATGAAAACATCAAAGGAGTTATAGTGTGCCTGTGTTACATTATGTCTTAGACAACTGGTAAGCCGATTTACTTTCCAATCTTTTCCAGAAGCTTTGGATCAAAACAATTTCTACTAAATTTACCAGGACTTTATGGTTCTGGCTTCAATAGACATTTGATGATATTGATAACTAGCTTGGAGGGTTTAGACCCAGACATTTATGTGACGTTCACTCCTAACAAGTTCAGACTTACGGTTCGCCTTCAGTTTGATGATGTAATGAATTATTCTTAGGCACCTCTAGTTTAAGCTGTTGTCAGAATTATTTTTATCAGGTACTCAGGGTTGCAATGCTGGCCTGGACAGGTTTTGACATTTCATTGAGATTGCACTTTAAAGTAGTCATTTTAAGTTCCCCCATCATCTTTCGTGGAAATCATCTTCGACCAGCTGTTTCAAGGGTGTAAAGGTCTGAACCAAAAGAAAGGCAAAGAAATTATATATACATTCTATTTAATTTCATTCAAAAATAATAATTAAAACTGGTTTTTTTTTCAAAGTACAAACCGTAAATGTCATAAATAAAAAAATCAGTATGCAAGAAATATTATAAGTGTGTTGATGTTTGAAGAAAGTTGTTTTGAAATCAGTACATTGAACAATACAAGTTTGTCAGCAATGTGATAAAATGTCTAAATCAGCTCAGTCCAAAAAAAAAAAAAAAAAATTGGAAACATCTGTGATGAGGCCAAGAAAATGCTTTGTAGTTTTTATCCGTGGTGAATTTGTTGTATGGCTTGTATATGAGGATTGTATTTGTAGGTGATTTGAAAAGGTGTTCACACCCAATAAAATGTCAGAATATCTAAGGTAACTGCTTCAGGTGAGAATGTCTGTTAAGTGCTTCCTGGCAACCTCTAGCACTAATTCTGTCTTGACAACTTTATTCACCTCAAAATGAAGCTGGCACTGCCAGTTTATGGTAGTGTCGGAGGTCTGTAGGGAGGTCTGCAGGTTTCAGCATCAGATAAGACCGATATAAATGTCTATACTACATATCTGAGGCGATATATCTGGCTATCCGAGGTAGCATCAAGGGTATTATCAGGAACATTTTATGGTGGAAGCTTGTTACACGTACAACACAAGAGATTCTGTGAACAAATGACTTACAAGTATAGCCCTCCCTGACGAATTCTGCTCAGCCTCTATTCAATGCCTTAAGGATATAGACTAACTTACACATTATGCTTGTGATTTGTGTAAGAGGTATCTCCCTTTAACTCATTCACCCCTACATATTTAAACTGGACTTGCCCAGTCCTTGATTTGGTAGGGTTCAAATGTGACTTTAGGGGTGAATGGGTTAACAGACAAGCTATTGCTTCTGTTTTCTCAGAGTGGAACTTAGATGGACAGAGATTTTTGTTACAATAAGGTAGCATATTTACTAAATGTTCGAAATTGAAACAACAATACTTAAGTGACAATGTATTCATAAGATTAACTTTCATGCTGCTTAAGAATGAACCTCATGTAAGGAATTAACTCATTCATCCCCGAAGACACGTTTGAACCCTTCCAATTCAAAGGTTGGAATAGTTCATTATGAAATTTCAGGGGTGAATATTAATGTGCATCATAAAAGTAGAGAAATATACCTCATGACATTATAGAGAAATGCTATATGACATTAGAAATATACACTTTCATATCAATACATGCACAGGACAAGGAACATGACATGAGGTAATCATACATTTTTATCTTGTTCAACTTTCCATTAAAAAAGGTTTCATTTCTATTTCTAATTTACAAACAGATAATTAAAGAATATGAGCAGGTTGATGCATCTTTTTTTTTCTTCATATATACAATAAAAAGCAAAAAACAGCTGAAGGTAATTTTGTATTATTTTATTGTTATTTAAATGCAGTTAAGATCTAAGATGAAATAAGTGAAACCTTATTGCCATGAACTCAAAGACGTTAATTGTATTCCAGCGACTTATTTCTGACCCATAAGTCAGCACATGTATGAGGATGTTTACTTCAATGTCCTATCTATTTGATCCTCCTCTGGAAGACTTAAGTATTTTTTTCTCTCGTAAAAGCTTTCTCTATCGAAGCTAAATAATTATATACCTATTTAATTAGCTGTTAGTTTTTCTCCATCAGGCACTACAAATTTTTGGGGGTGAGGTTTAAAAGTTTGCAAACATTTGTTATAAATCTGGAATCGTTCCCAAATAAAAAAAATATTCCCATCTGGATTTTCTTTATCTTAGTCCTTGATATTGATCTCAGGGGACCCCTAAAGGGGAATATAGATCAGTCATTTAAGAAGAAAAAAAGAATATTGTTCAAACATTCGAAAAATGCACAGGTGTTTTCTTTTGAGAGGAACATTACAGAAAACGTGAAGTGTTTCGTAACTTTGTGCAGTACAAAGCTGCTAATTAAGTATCATCCGTCCTGCTACAGTTGTAGTGATAATTTGGACAGGGATACAGAATCTTCACACATTCACGCTCAAGTCATGACGCTAGCTGGCCTTTCTCTGGTGGTGAGTTTATTCTTAAATTTTACATGCCTAATTTTAGACTGGTATAATTTTAAATTGTTTGGGAAATCTCATTTCGTTGACTAATTTTGCTATATATAAACTTCAGCTGATGTAATGTACTATATATATGCAAAGTGCAAGAGTTTTGCTTGATAATACTATGTTCAGAGTTGTAACTGAGTATTTGTGACTGAGACTGAGTAAAGGTCTGAGCCAGGTACAATCAAACCTGTTTAAATGAGACCACCTCTTTATAGAGACCACTTGTATTAAGAGACCACCTTAAGGTACCTGTTCATGTGATTTTATTGTGAATTAACCTGTCGAAAGAGACCCTGTGTTAAAAGACCCTTTTTTGGACTTCCAAAGTGTGGTCTTTTCATAAGAGTTGACTGTATTTTTAGGTTGATTAAAAGACAGGTGTGAGCCCGCTAGTACTTGTGACTAAGACTATTAGACAGGTGTGAGCCTGCTAGTACTTGTGACTAAGACTGTAAGACAGGTGTGAGCCAGCTGGTCCTTGGGACTAAGACTGTAAGACAGGTGTGAGCCAGCTGGTACTTGTGACTAAGACTGTAAGACAGGTGTAAGCCCGGTAATACTTGTGACTAAGACTGTTAGAAAGGTGTGAGCCAGCTGGTACTTGTGACTAAGACTGTAGGACAGGTGTGAGCCAGCTGGTACTTGTGACTAAGACTGTAAGACAGGTGTGAGCCAGCTGGTACTTGTGACTTAGACTGTTAGCCAGGTGTCAGCCCGCTAGTACTTGTGACTAAGACTGTAAGACAGGTGTGAGCCAGCTGGTACTTGTGACTAAGACTGTAAGACAGGTGTAAGCCCGTTAATACTTGTGACTAAGACTTAGAAAGGTGTGAGCCAGCTGGTACTTGTGACTAAGACTGTAAGACAGGTGTGAGCCAGCTGATACTTGTGACTAAGACTGTAAGACAGGTGTAAGCCTGGTAATATACTTGTGACTAAGACTGTTAGAAAGGTGTGAGCCAGCTGGTACTTGTGACTAAGACTGTAAGACAGGTGTAAGCCCGTTAATACTTGTGACTAAGACTTAGAAAGGTGTGAGCCAGCTGGTACTTGTGACTAAGACTGTTAGACAGGTGTGAGCCCGCTTGTACTTGTGACTAAGACTGTAAGACAGGTGTGAGCCCGCTAGTACTTGTGACTAAGACTGTAAGACAGGTGTGAGCCCGCTAGTACTTGTGACCAAGACTGTTAGACAGGTGTGAGTGTGACTAAGACTGTTAGACAGTTGTGAGCCAGCTAGTACTTGTGACCAAGACTGTTAGACAGGTGGGAGTGTGACTAAGACTGTTAGACAGGGGTGAGCCAGCTAGTACTTGTGACCAAGACTGTTCGACAGGTGTGAGTGTGACTAAGACTGTTAGACAGGGGTGAGCCAGCTAGTACTTGTGACCAAGACTGTTCGACAGGTGTGAGTGTGACTAAGACTGTTAGACAGGTGTGCGCCAGCTAGTACTTGTGAACAAGACTGTTAGACAGGTGTGAGTGTGACTAAGACTGTTAGACAGTTGTGAGCCAGCTAGTACTTGTGACCAAGACTGTTCGACAGGTGTGAGTGTGACTAAGACTGTTAGACAGTTGTGAGCCAGCTAGTACTTGTGACCAAGACTGTTAGACTGGTGTGAGTGTGACTAAGACTGTTAGACAGGTGTGCGCCAGCTAGTACTTGTGAACAAGACTGTTAGACAGGTGTGAGTGTGACTAAGACTATTAGACAGGTGTGAGCCAGCTAGTACTTGTGACTAAGACTGTTAGACAGGTGTGAGACCGCTTGTACTTGTGACTAAGACTGTAAGACAGGTGTGAGCCAGCTGATACTTGTGACTAAGACTGTAAGACAGGTGTAAGCCTGGTAATATACTTGTGACTAAGACTGTTAGAAAGGTGTGAGCCAGCTGGTACTTGTGACTAAGACTGTAAGACAGTTGTGAGCCAGCTGGTACTTGTGACTAAGACTGTTAGACAGGTGTGAGCCAGCTAGTACTTGTGAATAAGACTGTTACATTGGGATTGACTCTTGTTTTTAAAAGCAGTTGTTTTATAATGCATGTGCTCTTGAGTAAATCTTTAAGCAGATGTACACAACTTTGTTTATTTCATAGTGTGCGCACTGTTTATCTCTTGTCATACAATGTTGATGAGTTCATTTAGTAACAATGTATAGCCATAGCAAGACTCAGAGCATTTAGTCACAATGTATTGACATGGCAAGACTCCAACCATTTAGTCACAATGTATGACCATGGCAAGACTCAGAGCACTTAATCACAATGTATTGTCATGGCAAGACTCAGAGCATTTAGTCACAATTAATATGTATTGCCATGGCAAGTCTCCGAGCATTTAGTAACAATATATGGACATGGCAAGACTCAGAGCATTTAGTCACAATGTGTGGACATGCCAAGACTCATAGCATTTAGTAACAGTATATGGACATGGCAAGACTCAGAGCATTTAGTCACAATGTATTGACATGGCAAGACTCCAAGCATTTAGTAACAATATATGGCCATGGCAAGACTCAGAGCACTTAATCACAATGTATTGTCATGGCAAGACTCAGAGCATTTAGTCACAATGTATGGCTATTGCAAGACTCAAGAGAATGTAGTCACAATGTATGGCCATGGCAAGACTCAGAGCATTTAGTAACAATATATGGCCATGGCAAGACTCAGGGCATTTAGTCACAATGTATTGCCATGGCAAGACTCAGAGCATTTAATCACAATATATGGTGCATAGCAAGACTCAGGGCATTTAGTCACAATGTATGTCCATGACAAGACTTAGAGCATTTAGTCACAACGTATGGCCATGGCAAGACTTACAGCTAGCAGTCAAAGTCACCAGTGATAGTGCTTCATCTTCCTGAGTAATGCTTTAAACTTAATCAAGATAATTAGTTTAGCATTTGCAATGATGTACAAAGTTCAAAGTTTTGTTAATGACCAGTAAAGGAAGAGTTATTTATTCATCTCGTTATAGTTTATAAGTTCAAAGTTGTTCCATATTTGTCTGTGTTAAAGTGTTTGTTCTAATCAAGCTATGCATGTCCACAAAACATGATAAGGGGCTGAATGAGTAAACATGATACCCGTCCCCCTGACTGCTTGCAGCATTAGAGTACTATTTGGGGAAATTTCTTTATGATTTAATCTGACATTTGAATCTCACTGTCGGCTTAGCAAGTTGTTTTCAGCGGTTGAGAGTCGAGACCCTTTTTGCTTGACAAAGGAAACAGACGCTTTTGAAAGCTCGCAAAATAAGTTTTCAATTCCTGTTTGTGTTTGAAACAGACTTTGTATTCATGATAAGATAAACAATATTCTAGTTTTTAATTTGGTGGAGGTTATAATGCACGTTTTTGTTCATGCTTACATGCTACTGTAAGTTTTAACTTTCAAAAGATTTTCAGTGTCAGTTTTGACGTTGGAGGGATTGCAACGACACTCGATTGCGACCATAGAAGATATTTCCATGGTTAGCATTGGCTATCAAAGAATTGTGTTATTTTCACCTTTGGTCCTTTGGTCACCTTTTTTCAATGAAAGCACTGAATTTCAAAAAGGCTTTCTTTTTCTGATTTTCTTGTCTGAAAGATTTAAGTCCAGTCCTCATAATTCATACTGTTGACCTCTAGCCTGTAAAACTGAGACACATAATTTTTAGCTCACCTGGCACGAAGTGCCAAGTGAGCTTATGCCGTGGCGCGGCTACCGTCGTCCGTCCGTCGTCCGTCCGTCCTCGTCCGTCAACTTTTCCTTTAAACAACTTCTTCTGAAGAACGGACAGGCCTAGAGTCATGATATTTGGCTGAAAGCTTTGTTGGTAGGAGCCCTACAAAGTTTGAGAACGAAAATGCCTATAGCATGCTAAGATGAAGGGCTACAAAGTTTGTTCAAATAAATGACCTTCACCCATATTCAAGGTCACAGGGGTCAAATATGTTAAAAATGCCCTGGATGATGATATTTAGTCAGTAGCATACTAGGATCAAGGGCTACCAAGTTTGTTTAAATGTATGACCTTGAATCATATTCAAGGTCACAAGGAGCAAATATGTTTAAAATATTTTAACAACTTGTTCTGAATAACCAAAAGGCTCAGGATGTTGATATTTAGTTAGTAGCATATGCTGGGATCAAGGACTACTATGTTTGTTAAAGTGAATGACTTTGACTTATATTCAAGGTCACAGGGGTCAAATTTGTTTAAAATCTTTAAACAACCTCTTATGAATAACCATGGGTCCCAGGATGTTTATACTTTGCAAGTTGCATCCTGAGATGAAAGGCTATACAATGTGTTCAACATAATGACTTTGTTCGACTTTCAATCACAGGGGTGAAATGTTTTTAAAAAAAATAACAGGGTCTTTTGAACGAATTTTAATCATAAATACTGATATTTTGCCTGTAGCTTTATTTTAGATCACTTTTAAGGTTACAAGTGTGAGTTTTATACCAGGTGAGCGATGCAGGCCCATTGGGCCTCTTGTTTATAGCATGTCATGATCAGCTAACCACTCTTAGAATGATGCAGATCTTATTTCAATGTAAGAAAGTATATAACACTATATGGCATTCGATGGGCGTATATTGTTCTGCCCCCTGTACTCTTGTTAAGACTGTAATCAAACCATACATGTGGCCATTTTTAAGCTTACTTTGAGAGTTTATTAACAAAAAAAAGAAACAGTATTTGCACATTTAACGTACTATGGGTTAGTATAAGCAAGGTTCATGTTGAACTCAAGGCAGACAAGTGGGAAATCAAGGGGTTCTGGCAGTTGGAATTTAAACCGAAACTCTGCTGAAACAAAATCAGATATCATATCTTGGCATATGAAATTCTGGAAACGGAGCTTGGAAAAGCTCCAGGTGTTTGCATCAATATTGAAAATTGTATTATCGGGTTTCTCAAACCATCATGAGCTATAAGGTGATAAAGATTCAAATAGATAGTCATGGTAATTGATGATTGATATTAGAATAAACTTTGACCAACATTGCTAGTGGTCTTTTTAACTAGGTTTCTGAGAGCTGTGTGGTTTCATTTAAGAATATTACATTGTACAGATCTTGAGTGCAATCAGAATAATTACTAACAGGCATTCTAAGCCTATACAAGCCTTTCCTTAAACTATGTGGTCATACACAAGGTTCTGTGAAATGTCTTAATACACAGGGTTCTATGAAATGCCATTATACACAGGTTTCTGTGAAATGTAAATATACACAGGTTTCTGTGAAATGTCATTATACATCTGTTTCTGTGAGATGTTTTTATACACAGGTTTCTGTGTAATGTCGCTATACACAGGTTCCTTAAAATGTCAGTATACACAAGTTTCTTTGAAATGTCATTATACACAAGTTTCTAAAAAACACAGGTTTCTCTGATTTTTGTGGTATCTATAAGACAGGTTTCTCAAATAAATGGGCTCATTGTAGACCACATTTTGTGAACTACATTTGTGTGTCATCATACTAGAGAGGCCTGACAGATAGGCTGCTGTAGAAGGATTTGCAATATACTCTATGCTATATACATTTACATTCCATAATGCTCACAGAATGATGATCATGCATGCATTATAGATAAAGTTTTATGCAATATTTAAGTGAACCAAATGGTTGATATGGCCAGGCATGGACCTGATGATTGGTTTTAGTAAGGCAATGATGGCTAGTACTGTCCTTAGGTACTGTGGTATACGTTTAAATGGTACACTGACTGATTCTGAATTGATTGAACAATAAATTAGGGCTTTGCCAGTGACAATGTTGACATAGGATGTCAATATTTATAGAGATGGGCCAATAACTTTGTCGTCGAAGTCAGTCTCACCGCAGCTGAGGAGGCTGGGGTGGACGGCCTAGCTGGTATATATATATATTACACCATTGCAGTGCAATGGACCAGGAGGTAAATGAGGCTGATTATTGGGCGGTGTGAGGTGCACGTTTGCATGGTGTGGTGGAAAATTCTGTGGTGTTGACAAGGGGACATATCTTTAATGTATCTCGATCCAGTTTAGACTAGCTGTCATGTAATTGTATCATGACCTTTGTCAAACGTGGAACTTTACAGGGTTCATGTCATGACGGTTTCACGAGTTCGTCTGCAGCAGAGGTAAACAAATATCACTGCACCATATATCTATCTATATATATACAGATGTTCACAAGCTTTGCCATAATAAGATATATGCACCTTATAGTGATACTGATGCTGTTTCAGATATAAAATTACTATTTTTTCCCAACCTTTATTAGAACAATTATAATTTTTTTCGTTTTAAGTATATTTATTAATTCTTGGTGGTAATTGGTTGTTGTGATAATAATTAGATCCACAAAATCAATCATAAATATCTGCATTAGCAGAAATACAGATATCTTTACCAACGGAATAAGAGATACTGGTAAAGAGTGGCATGGACACAGCATTTCTTAATGATGTGAACATACTAGTTATTTTTACTGTTTGAGAACAGAACACTTAAGAAAATGATTTATGTATGTGTGACATGCTCGATAAAAGATTCCATTCAAGTGTATTGTGAAACTGCGGCTGATTGTAATAAGATATGTACTCACTGGAGTGGGTAATTGTGAGGAAAATAAAACAGTATTGGGATTGAGCTGAAGCCATTCATTCTCTTCACTTGAAGTGTTTTGAGTCATATATCTATAACAAATTTTAAAAATTAAATATCATTATTGTATATGGATATCATATTTACATATGTAAATTAGTTTGCTATGTATCAGTTTACAAAAACAAACTGACAGATGGCAGGATTGGGTCAAAAGTTCATCAAGCGGTGAAGTTGATCTACTTCCTGATAATATTGCCATAGTTAATCATTGTTAATTAGCTCATTAACCCCTGAAATTTCATAATGAACTATTCCAACTTTTTGAATGGCAATAGTTCAAATGTGTCTTCAGGGGTAAATGAGTTACTGTCAAGAAGTTGTAGACATAAATTGATTAAGAATGTAAGTTAAACTTCACTGCATGTGCTGCTGCTGCTGCTGCTGCTGGGTGATGATGATGCTGATATAGATGACAGTGTTATCTATATTGAGGTACAGAGGCTGCATGAGTAGGTGTGTATATAGAGTTGTATATGCTCATAATGCCACTGGTATATATTCTGCAAACATGAGTAAGATAATATCCAATATCAGAATAAATTCATATTTCTTAAAAGGCATTGTATAAAAAAAATGTCTTCTTTCCGTGTGTTATGTAACAGAAAGAAATTTTAACAAGACTCAAAAACTATTAACCCTTTCACCCCTATGTAACTTTAGTAGACTCTACTATGCATTGATATGGATGAGTCCATTATGGTCCACAGTCGTGAAAGGGTTAAAATCCTGAAGATTTTAAATGTTCAATTATGTATCAATTTGGAAGATATTTTTGATTGTTACATAATTCATTGCATTACCTCTCCATTGTTTTGATTAAGAATTGTTTGTAATAAAGTGCTAAGAGTAACAGCTTCTATAGCTCATTTACATATCAAAATGATGTTGAATTGATCTATTTCAAGCATTGACCATTACCAGGATGAAGTGAAACTAACTACAAATGTAGTACTGATTTTGGGGCATCCTTAGCATATATAGCTTAAGGTAAAGGGTACCACTGCAGAAACCTATAGATACGAAGAAGAGTTCAACTTCTTTTTCTATTTTGAGTTATCTCTTTTGCATAAATAAGACACTTAAACAGCTTTCATTTTGATCTATTGTGCATTTAAAATTCTTTGATATTAACATTGACAAAGTGCTGAATTGGGCATGGGTAGGTCCCGAGTTTGACCCATTTAATTTTAGTTTATTTGTTTTATTCATTCCGTTTTCATTGTTATAGAAGTGTTCTCCTATTTCAAGCGAAAGTAATTCTGTAAAATGTATTGCATCATGTCTTTTTCTACAGCTGTTACATAGAAAATGGCTTCAAAAAATGTTGCTTAATTTTGCAAATGGTAGTAATACATTTTAAAATTGGCGGTACTTGTTTCCTAAGTTAATCCAGACCATTAACTGTAGGGATTCTCTAATATTGTGGAGATAGTCTGACTGTTTGTTATACGGGTACTATAACCTGTATCTATCTAGTATCATACCCTATATAAAACTGATATCATGTACAAATCTATACAAAGATGGTCCTTGTCACAAATGATGTCTCCTTGTAGTCTAGATCTGTGATTGAAATTATATTTATTTTGATCTATGAAATGAAAATTTTCTGTTCTTTTCTATGGATTTTTGTCAACCGATGACATTGCCAGATACTACATGTATATACATAGAGTATTGGAACCATCAAGACCTCTGCAAGGGGATGGTTCTGTGTTGAAAAAATTGTATGAGACGTTATCCCTGAGTATACCAAAGATCCTTTCCTTACAGCTGTCTTGTATTAACTGTTTCTTCTCCCTTTGTTATTACACATGTGTATGCAACAAATTTATAGGTGTAACTTTCCTTAAATTGTGCTAGAATGTGATGTCATCCATATGGAGTTATGTCCCCTTCCTTTCTAGGTGATATTCTGTTAGTCAAGTAACACAATATATTCTGGAGTTGTCTCCCTTATGACCAGGAAGTAGAAGCAATCTTTTACAAGTAAATTATTGTGGAACAAAACCTCCTTTTTCCTGTAAAATATTGTGTTTAATTATCTCCCTTCCCTTCTTATATTTTACAAAATGTATGTGATTTGCAGTGTAGAGTTATTTCCCCTTCTGTATAATGTATGAAGTTTATAATCTCCCCTGTGTATAAATATTGAAATTAAAACATCTGCTTCTGTTACGTATGCTGTAGGAAGTTATTTCCCCTGTCCTATTAAGTGTGTGAAGTGATTTTCCCTCCCTGAACATTATGAGTTATCTCCTCCTGGCTGCTTTCCTGTGCCATATATATATAGCCACATATAGCGCTATGTCTGTCCTGTGGTGCAGTGAAGGGTCTTGTGTATGTGTTGTTGTCTACGTATTTGTCTATCTTGTCAAGTGAAGTCATGTGGGGTAAAGTCTTCTATATCCGTTATGTATTTCTTTTAAAAACAGTTGCAAGATTTGTTTAAAATATTCAATGATATTTAAATAAATTCAAATAAATAAGAATTCAAGTTGGTTTTATACATTAAAATATATTCTCATTAAGACTTTAATTTCATTAAATTGTGAAAGTATGATCAGTTAAAATGGTATTTAAAATTTTAATTCTAAGCTCTTTTGGTTATTATTGATACTGTTACCTGTAAGTCAGATTTTAATTATATTTTTTTTTTTTTCTATACAGGCCATATTCAATAATGACCTTTTCAAAAAAAGCTTCATCTGTTATTTTGTCCCTTCTTTTAATTTCTATATATGTTGTGAATCTTGTTTTGCAATTGTGAAAAAAAATCCAAAGGAGAATTTTTACAGTAACCTTAAAGATATTGTTTTGAATATAACATGGAAATTTACAATGCCATTCAAACTGTGAAAGAACCGTTTGTAATATAAGATAATAATAATTATCTGAGCCTTTCTTTAAAGAAAACTCTGAACTAAAGCGTAAAATGAAAATATCTATTGGTCAGTAAATGAACCGTTTGAAAAAAACAAAAAACATTTTGATTGAATAGTAATGCAATCAGATTTTGATCATTTTCTAAATAACAATAAAAATTCTATTGATTTAAAAAAAAAAAAAAAGTCAAATTTCAATTAGAGCCATGTTTTTAAAATTGTTTCATTATTTTTCAGGTATTGTCTCTGGGGGCGGATGTGTTGCCAGAATACAAGCTTCAGTCACCCAGAATCCATCGCCTCACAATCCTTCATTATTCTCCGTTTAAAGCCGTATGGGATTGGATAATTCTCCTTCTTGTTATTTACACGGCTATATTCACGCCCTATGCGGCAGCGTTCTTACTGAGCGAAGAAAATAATCGGAAAACTGATGGTAACAAAAGTATTGAGGTGCGGTACCAGAATCCAATGACCATCATAGATTTGATCGTTGATATCATGTTTATAATTGACATATTGATAAACTTTAGGACGACATATGTAAATAAAAACGATGAGGTGGTCAGTCATCCGGGCAAAATTGCTGTGCATTATTTCAAAGGATGGTTTCTTATAGACGTGGTAGCGGCCATTCCCTTTGACCTTCTACTGTTCGGATCGGAGACGGACGAGGTGGGTATTTTTTGAAATTATTGTTCTCCACTCCATCATTAAGCTGCGCTACAAGATCTTGTTAGCCTGGCCTATAGGTTGTATGCTATTTTAAACTTCGCCTATTCTTTGAGTTGTCTCACAATCTTCTAGGTTAGAACAATGTTTAACATGATCATTTAAGTGATCCTTTTACTAGAAACAGATCTCCACACCATCATCAGCACCAATACAAAGTAAATCTTAAGTTTTAGTTTAAACCTAGCAACCATTTCATGGGCATGATTTCTGAATATCACATTGAACAATTTGAGAAAATTTAGCTTTCTCTAATTATGTTTGATACTGTGTACAGTGCAATTTTTGTGGCAGCATATTTTCTAGGTTCATTACTTGGAGCCACAAACACTGCAGTATGGCAACAAATAAGTTAGATACCAGTGTAGACCTCCTTACTTTCAAATCAACCTGCAAATTTATGTTTCTAACGATAAATGAATGAAACAAAAACAGGACTTTAAGTGAAGGCTGAGTAGAGGAATTATTATTTGTATATCTTAAATATTCTTTTTTTTTTTCATATATAATTTCCTTCGGAAATAGATGACAAATGTTAATGTATATTTGATATAATTTAAAAAGTATTATATTTATGTATATGTTATTGTTCATGCATGAACTCAAATCAACTTAAATAAATTGTTTGAAGCGTATTAAATAATGTAAAAATTAGAATTTTCAAATGTCCAAAAATTTACAGTGGGTTTTCTCTTTCATTAAGACCCACTCTTGCGCTAACATCTGGGCCAACAAGAGTGAAGAGTGATTAATATAAGTTGTAAAAACTTGTTTCATAATTGTTATAAAAAAATATAGTTTATATTTAAAGATTTACAGTCAGGACCCAATGATAAAGAAATAGTTGTGGTACTCTCATTTCATAAAATTATATTTACTTCTTTTCATGATAGTTAAGATGAATAGTGTTATTCGAAAATTAAAAATAAACACCCATCACTAAAAAATAATAGTCTTATACAACAATATGGACACTGTTGAAACTTTTATATATTGCCCTTCCTTTCACTGTCACCTAACTTACTACTTACATATCAAGTCCAGACCTCTTTATAGTGCCAACAGTATGCAGGAGAAGTAGTGGCATTATAATGAGCTTTTGATATAATTGAAATTAAGGATCAAAGAAAACATATTTTGTTGTATTTATTAGCCAATTAAATCATTATAGACCATCAGCAAGGTATCCCCATAACTGAACCTGGAGGTGATTTTCATCTGGAAAAAAAGACATCATGTATGATTTAAAGTGATGATGCTTTTAATGAAATGAGATTTATTAGTCATTCAATAAGTATTTTTTTAAATGTATTTCAAATATCTGCAAAGCAATTTCATACTGTATTGTCTGTTGAACTGTAACAACTTGCTTAAACGATAGCGATTTGGTGTTTAGTTGATGATGCCAGGGGGAAGTACTTTACAGGTAGGACACTAGGAGGTAGTGTTTATGTCTACCACTCTAAGTACTGATAAAAAACTCTTGTGTGGGTTATCAAAAAACCCTTACGAGTAGTAAAGGTTCACGGCTCTTTGTTAGAAGTATACAATTCTCGTGTGTGGATTATACAAGTCACTAGTAAAATATATAGGTCCATCACTGTCTGAGAGTGGTATAAGGTTTCATGCTGGACATTGTTTTTGAGAGAAAAAGTGTTGCGCAAATTAGATATGTAAAAGTTTTGTTCAAGCATTTTTAGTTCTTAAAATTAGTACTTGCACAAATTAAGTGCACATATTACACTTGTATTTTCGATAAACAAACAATAAGGTCCACAACCTTTTTAAAAGTATACGTGTACTAGAATACATATTTATATACATGTATAACAACAGAGTCAACACAGTTTCTAGTAAGGGAGCTAACTCCCTGATTCCTATCTAAAACAACTGTGTTTTTATTTCTGTATCCAGCCCTGGGTAAATCTGACACGAGTGCTGTGTTCTGTTCTTGTGAATTGTTTTCTTGTTTGTATAGTTATCATGGCCCAATAAAACAATAAGGACATATATATGGCAACTGTGATGCTATAAAAAGTGTTTCTTTTTAACCAAATGAAATACGTGTTATCAATTTCCTTTTTACTACAGTGAAACCTGTCTAGCTCAATAAATGGAGGACCGTTTTAATATTGAAAGACTTTTTATAACTTACATAGAAATACTTGCACCTACATTGTAGTGTGGCCTTTGAAGCTAAGGGTCTAGTTTGTAAAGGTATTTAATGATTGATTTAGACAGGTTTCACTATATTAAGGTGAGTATATAGCACAGGTGTATTGACTGATTTTCTCATGTGTTTTAGTTATGTGTAGTGTTAATTAATTAATTAATTGATTATTAAAATAAATAAGTGTATAACTCATTTACCCCTGAATACACACTTGAAATCCTCCAACTCAAAGGTTGGAATAGTTTATTATGAAATTTCAGGGTTCAATGAGATAATACATGTATTGCAACAATTAACCAGTCAAGGTGTACATGTTTATAAATTGTGGGTATTACTTAATTAAATGATACAACGCAGAGTGGCACCTCACAAATAAATTACTCAAATAAATAATGACCACTGACTATAGAAAAATTATAATGTTATTACAATAAACATACGAAGACATAACATTTTATTATTTTGTAATGAGATATTATTTTTGTGTTACTGAATGAACAAATTAAAGAAATCTAACAAGTAATGGAAAATTTATTATTTCAGTCTGTAAAATTTGTTAAAAATTGAGGAAATGATATCTATACGAGTATATCAAAGATAATTTTTTGTAAAACATCCAGGTGGAGCGTTTGATAACAGAGTAAATATGTAAACTGAATTTCTTACCAACACCATTATCTTTGATATCAAAGATAATTTTTTGTAAAACATCCAGGTGGAGCATTTGAAAACAGAGTAAATATGCAAACTGAATTTTAACCAACACCATTATCTTCGATATTAAGCTGCGTATGGTCTATCAGTGTTTATTCAATGAAATTATGATGAATAAAAAAACATGATTCATGAATTGATAGATTATACACTTTTTGTACAAAATTCCATAAAGGAAAGAGAAATCACAAATGTAATTTGTGATTTTGTTTGTGATATTTGTGTGTGTGTCTAACGACTGATAAAGCAATGAGAAAAAATATGCAAAGCATATGTAAAGCTCATCAGGAGAGTTTGGTTTATATCCTTCTTTAAGAAATAACATTATCACCAAAGAGAAAAGATGTTATATATCAAACCTGGTCACCAGATCTGCATGTGTGCTGATTCCTCCTCCTTTATACATGTCCGGGGGTGGGGGGGCGGGGTCTGGGGGGCCAACAAATTAAGGAGGAAGGCCGAGATATGATTACATTTAAATGTTAAAGATGTCAGCAATTAATTTGTCTTTAATTTCCTTCTCCAAAGCGTAATAGTGGGATTTTCTCAGTATGCAATATTTTTACCCTGTGTGCAATGATATTAAATATGAATGTTTTTAAAATCTGTTTCTACCATTTGATATAAGATCTGAAGAATTCATTCTTTGAAGAATTTCTAATAATGGTGCTTTTTTTAGGCCATCTTTTCTGTAAAACTCACTTTGAAAGTAAAGTAACAATAAATAAGACTGGATTTAGAACTGGAGAACCATCTGAGGAACATAGCTGTATGTAGATGTGAATGAAGGCCATAGTCCTGTGAATGAATGAACATCAGGCTACATATTTGTTTACAAACAATTTTTCTTATCTCTACTATTGGTAATTTAGTCAAATATGCCGACTTCAAAGTGTTTTATTTGATAATGAACCATTAAATTCACTAATGAATTCCTAATGAGTGCTCAAATTCGTAAGTATACATATAGGTTGTTTTTTTATAGGTATTTCAGCATTTTTTGTCATTTTCTCCAAAGTAACATTGACTTGAAAACCCATTAATTAAAATAAGTCCTAATGATACATTAATGCATTACAGAAGTGGAATACTTAAGCAAATCTTTTGAGTCGATAAAAAAAAAGCTATGAAACATTATGTGATTGAAATTAATGTATGGTGATTAAATCATTTACCATCGTTATTTCATAAAAAGATACGTAATGATTAGAAGCTGATTTATAATTACGGTGGGACTGTTCCCTTTAACTGGGCTCAGGAGCATGAAAACCTACTGGAAATCCTTCAAGTGGCATCTCAGCTGAAATTTGCTTGTAGATTTAGGCCGAAATTTTGAGAAACATTTCTTTGTTCACTATGCCCCACATTGGAGGACATTTCATTGACCCACTTATGTTTTATTCATTTGAAGTTATATCTACTTTAAAACAATATGGCTATGTCATTCACAATTTCATTCAAGTGACTGTTATGGCTGACCAGCCTGTTGTTCAGGTTATGATGGTTTCAAATGATCACTGACAGACAGGTAACAGAAAAAAATCTATTTTCAGTTTTACATTTAGAACCTTTTAAACAGTAACGATGTATAATTTATATTTTGTACTGATTTACAATGATATTGGAATAATGCATGCAATTCATAACCAAATATATTTTTATTACAGACAGCAACACTGATTGGACTATTAAAAACAGCTCGTCTCCTCCGATTGGTTAGAGTAGTTAGGAAATTGGACAGATATTCGGAATATGGTGCAGCTGTGTTGTTGTTGCTAATGGCAACATTTGCACTGATAGCCCATTGGCTAGCCTGTATATGGTACGCCATTGGTAATGTTGAGAGACCTCACCTTCCTCCGCCAAAGATCGGTTGGCTGGACCAGCTAGCAGAACAAACTCATCAGCAATATGTTAATGGAACAGGTGGACCAACCATAAAATCAAAATATGTGACTGCCCTATACTTCACCTTCAGCAGTCTGACCAGTGTGGGGTTTGGTAATGTGTCTCCAAACACAAACTCTGAGAAGATCTTCTCCATCCTCATCATGTTGATTGGATGTAAGTACTGCCTGAGTAACGGCAACCATAGTACCTGACTGTGACATAAAGGGAAACAACTGTAGTATCTGACTGTGATATAAAGGGAAACAACTGTAGTATCTGACTCATATAAGGGGAGACAACCGTAGTATCTGACTGTCATATAAGGGGAGACAACCGTAGTATCTGACTGTGACATAAAGGGAAACAACTGTAGTATCTGACTGTGATATAAAGGGAAACAACTGTAGTATCGGACTGTTATATAAGGGGAGACAACTGTAGTATCTGACATTGATATAAGGGGAGACAACCGTAGTATCTGACTGTAGTATAAGGGGAGACAACTGTAGCTTTGATTTAAGATGAGACAACGTAAGTTCTGAAAAAAAAGGATACAACTGTATCTCATATATAAGAGTATACAAATTTAGAAGGTATTGTTTAAGGGGAGACAACTGTTGTTTTCATGTAAGGGTAGACCAGTGTAGCTCTGAAAAAGGGGAGACGACTGTATTTCTCGTATATAACATTTAAAACGTCTTGAATAAGGGGAGACAATTTTTTGCTCTCGTACAAGGGAAGAGTGCTGTTATACTGGGGACAACTGTTGATACACTGTATGATGTAAGGGGAGACAACTGTAGCTACACTGTATGATGTAAGGGGAGACATCTAGCTCTGATGTTGAGAAGACAACTTTAGATACACTGTATGATGTAAGGGGAGACAACTGCAGTTTTGATATACAAGGAAACAACTGTAGTTCTGGTATAAGGGGAGACAACTGCAGTTTTAATATAAGAGGAGACAAGTGGTTGCAGCACTATAGCTGTGATATTAGGGGAGACAATTTCAGCATTATTGACTGCTTCCTCTACTGTCATTGTTATGCTCATAAATACCACATTTAAGAATTATCTCAATCTAAGTTTGGACCCATCTGTAGCTAGATCCTATATGACATACAGGTGACAGTGATATTCACAATGTGGATATTTATCAAGAATTCATTCCTGATATATCTTACCAGAGAACCCAATCTCTTCATTACAGCATTGATGTATGCCAGTATATTTGGTAATGTATCAGCAATAATTCAAAGATTATACAGTGGAACAGCCAGATACCATACACAGATGCTACGAATCAAAGAATTCATCCGATTCCATCAGATTCCGAACCCACTCCGACAGAGGCTTGAAGAGTACTTTCAGCATGCATGGTCATATACAAACGGGATTGATATGAACATGGTTGGTATTGACTGCTAATTATTTTCTTGTTAGGGAGAAGATTATCACTCGTATATTAGATTATATTAGACCTGTATTCCATACAGTCTTATTTTTCACCTTTTTCCCCCCAGCAAAATGAATCTTCAAATTCAACTGCTAGAAACCCTTTCTGGTTTAAAAGTAATACTTGATCAATACTGCAAGTATATCGCTGCAAAGTCTTTTTTCAAAAACGTTTATCATATTCACAGGAAGATATATAACACTGCTTGCGGTTGACTGTGTATATTATTTCAAATAATGTTATTTTTCTGCTTTACTACAGTCAAAACTGCATTTTCATTCAGCAGTAAATTACAATTATTGGTGCCTGTCATGAAATATTTAAAATTTCAATGCAAACTAAACGTAATTGAATTGAAATTGAAAACTAAACCAATCAGCAAGCTGTAAAAAGCAGAATAGCATGATTACTTCTTTTTCCAAACTATGTTCGATAAATTATGGTATTCACAATTTTGCTGACTGGTTTGTTTTCCTCATGGTTTCTGAGCTAAATATGATTATTGGATGGAGAGAAGAGTGCTCTTTCATACAGCTGTGTACAAGGCATAAAAGAAACAGAAATTTAACCTGGAGCCCCATGTCTTTACTTTATTTGCAAACTTTGGAATTTCCCGATTTAACCCATGCACATGAAAGAGTATTTAGTCTAAGATATCAATATATTGTAAGACTGCTCTTTGAGCCCTGATTCTCAATACTGGAGATTGACTTATTACCAGAAATATTGATGAGACGCCAAGAGGCAATTAACTTGGATTGAACACTTTGTTTTTCATCTAACAGGTACTGAAAAGTTTTCCAGAATGTTTGCAGGCCGATATTTGCCTGCATTTGAATAAAACATTGATCAACAATTGTCAAGCTTTTAAAGGTAAGATAAGAGTCACTGTTGATTCCCATACTTACCTGCACTTTACCACTCATAAAGCCGTTCATTTCTTTGTTAACAGTTGGAATGGCGTTAACAAACCATGACTGCAGCTAGATCGATGTGCTGTTGATGGAACAGTGTATTAAAAAATTGTTATCGTAAATATGGTCTCTATGACATAAAGAATGAACATATAATTCTGTTTGCCTAATATCTACAGCAAATTTTCATCAAAACTTCATCAGCTTTGCAATAGTTGATAAGTCAGATTTTCAAGCAATCATTTTTTTAAATATCTGCTCAAAGCTGACAAGGAGTTCAGAATAATCAAGAAGGATTGCCAGAAATTTAAAGAGCAACAAGATCGTTTCACGCCCTGCATGTACAGACAAATTTTCCAAAATTCTATGGCCGATCACAATAAAACTTTCTGGGAGTGATCCATAGGGGAAAGCTTCACAGCAAATGGACAACTTTTAATTTATGGGAATCAAGATGGCTACTATGGCCTCTGATTGACTCAGTCAATCAGGGTTGAGTCAATCAGGGTTGTACATGTAACTGATACCTTGTGGGAGAAATACATAGGGAATAAACTTAACATTAATTAGAAGGCTTACTTTTAATTTTTCAACTTCAAGATGGCCACTTTGACCTCTGATTGGTTGAGACATTAAAGAGTTCAATGGTTGAGCAGGAGGTTTCAGTATGACTATGTTCAGTACATTCTCTATAAGCTGGACCATAGTAGTGATGTACTATTAGAATTTAACTTTGTTTAATTGATGTTGCTTTACTTTAAATATTTAACAAAACTTGTAGACCACAGCACAACCATCAAACATCTGTCTTTGTATTCATTTGAATATTTTGGGGGGGTATTACGTTCTTGTTTCAAGGCCAGCAAGTGTGAAATGATAGAAATAAATTCTTTCCCCATAAAACATTTAGTGATGAGTCTTTTTTAAAATTCAATATGATCAGTTTTATTTTTATAATGATCGTTGGTTTTATTTTTTGGAACATTTTAAGAAGAATATGTTTGCCAAAAATACCAGTTGGCAGTTACTTGGTTATAGCTAAAATATTTTGCAAAATCTAAACTAAAAATTCTACTAGGACCCAACCTTTTGTCCTTAACAGACAGGTTTTAATAGAGATATTGTGACCAAGATCTCTATTGTTTATTTAATGTACCTGAAACAATTTTAATTTTAGACAGATTTCAATGTAGTGTTAATTCTCTATCATGTTTTTGTCTGTTTAAGATTTTCTTAACTTTTGTTTTCTATTTGGGTATGATTTCTGTTTCATTTTTTTAAATTTAGTAAATCAATTAAAATGTTTAGTTTTGTATCACTAGGTAGAGTATCATTTGATAAGTTTATTTATGTAGGTTATATGTTTTTTTCATATGATTTATCTTAGTCAGAATACCAAGATACTCTTAAGACCACGAACTAGAAATTTTATTTAAACATTTTAGAAATTGTTTTTGACTTTTAAAGTGCTGTTTGCTCCGGAGTCAGGTAACTATGTATGATTTGGGAGATGCATGCTAGGGGGACATTATTCTTTCCAGCCTGTCCAGCATGGCTTAAATCTGACCAGATACAACCACTGGTCAGCAACATATATACCTTTCTGAAAATATAGATGGAAAACAATGTTTAATCTGAGTGAAGTTAGGGAGGAGAAATGCTTACTTTGAGTGTGGGTGGGGAGGGAAAGTTTACATGTGGTTAAAAAATTGTTAGGGAAAATTAAAAAAAAAAAAAAAAACATTTGTGAAAAACACTGTTTTATATGATAATTTTTGTTTGTGAATAACGCTGTTGTAATTTGTAGATTATTGCAATAATACTTGGCGTGAAATGGTAACATATCACTTTGTCCTCTACAAATATTTATTTTTCCGGGAACAATAACAGGAAAATATTTTCTTATTTTTTTCCTATACACTGTATCAAGTATTCGATTTATCTGAATGTTTCGCTAGCCTCAATGGAATTGACATAAGATTCGATCTTCATTACGGGAAAGTTGTATCAGCAGTGAGCTAAGTAACTTTCAACAATCAAAGGTCAGAAATATTTGGAGTTAAGATACATTATGGTTAACCGTTTAATGCTGAATATTGTTTTAGAGGAAGGAATATGTGTTCCTGAAAACTTGTGGTTGTTACCTGTGAGTTAGATTTAAGGTGTCCGGTCCCCGCCGTCTAGATCACGTCAGGGTAGGCATGTAATAAACCAGGCATTATCAATATAGACACAAGTCTCGGGACAATCAAACTTCACACAGCCAGTCACCACTCACTAGCAATGTATACATGTAGATAAAAGAAATCCCTGTACCTCATTTTTTTTAAATTTCACACCAACAACTATTCTTGTAAAATGTTGCATTACATGTAGATAGAAAATGAAAATGGTCATTGTATAGATTTTTAGATTATACTCACAGAATCCTTCATGTCACTTTTAGAAAACATTGAAATGTAAGTGTAGAATCATCTCCCTTTATTATTGACCATTTTCAGCCATTAAGGAGAAGGTAACTGTTGAAGGTTTAGTTTACACTTGGTCACTGTAGGCAAAGCATGTAACATGTTGTATCACATTTATAGACAAAGAAACCAACTCATTCAAATAGTTGTATGTTTAGAATTCAATATTTATAACTTCACCTGGCTTAACTCAGTTCACCCCTGAAATTTCAAAATGGACTATGCCAACTTTTGAATTGGAAGAGTTCAAATGTGTCTTCAGGGTTGAATGAGTTAAAAGGCCAAGTGAAATGATAGTGATGGCAATGATGTGTCCGTCCGCTGTCTGCCTTCGTCATCGCCACATTTTCTTGCACATCTGTACATTTTAAAAACAGAAGAAAATCTTTCAGAATGAGAATCATCAGTTTGGTATGAACAATAAATGCTAAGTTTGTTTTACACATAAATAGTAATTTGAAATTCATTTTGCAAGCTTTCATTTTTGCGTTTTTCGAAAGTTCGCAAAATATGTTTTCAATTACTGCTGGTGTTTTAATAGAAAAAAATCAGTTCTTTTGTGTCTCTTGTAAATAACCATCCACAGGTAAACATTGATTGGCAGTTTTCATTTTTGACAATTATTACTTATAAGTAAATGTACTATCAAGATGATTTTTGCTGAAATGAAGGGTTATCTGATTTCTTGTAATGCGTTATTTTGATTTCGTTTCAAGTTCACATGAATAATTTGTATCAACAACTTCTTATGAGCCACTATAGCTATTGGTCTGAAGTAATATCATTTGGCCAGTTGTTTTCCAGATAGACCTGTTATCAGTTTTGTTCAAATAAATGACCTTGACCTATATGCAAGATCACATAGGTTAAATGTGTTATAACATTCTAAAATCTTCACCCAAAGAACCATAACACCTAGAGTTATGAGATCTGACTTGTAGCTTAAATTGCTTCAATTGCGAAATGAAAGAGAATTTTTTCTTCTGACAATTTGAATACCTGGTATATGTTTAAGCTTTGGTGACAAATATTCTTCATAACAGGGTTTATTAACCTGTTTGGGAATTTCCTATTATCTGCAGTATATACTTAATGTACATGTACATCTGATAACAAAAAATAAATCCTTGCCAGGCTCGGACCAATAATTTCATATCTTAAAGTGCTGTGTAGTTTTCATTTTTCTAAAGGAAAAGAACGATTAGAACTTTGACAAAAATGTGTGTGTGTTTGGGTGTGTTTGTGTGTGTTTAGGTGTGCAGATGTGAGTGTGTGGAAAACAGGTTTTCAATGTCTCCAATGTTCTTAGTCTTTTCTGCTAAAAATAACATTCAGGATATCAAAGATGAGACAAAATTAAATTTAACCCTCAGTCTGATTGCTTTCGTAGAAAGAGTAAGTATGTAGCCACATGATTTCTGTTAGGTGGGACAGCATGAGCTCCGTCAAGGGAGGTAATAAGGGCTGAACTGTGTTAAACTGTGATGTGATACAATGATCGGTGAGAGTATTCAATATGTATACTAAAAGTATGTAAGTAAAACACATATATTAACATTGGTTTTACAATTAAAAACCTCAAATTAAAATCAATATAATAAAATAAGAACTTGCTACATGTACATTGCTATCAGGGAAATAGTGCTTATGACATGCTAGCTATATAGGGGATTTGTGTACAGTTGAAATATACTCGGCTTGACAATGCCATCAATCTTGCAAATAAACTACTTTGTCTCCTTAGGATGTCCTTAGTGTACTTACAAGTCCTTAATGTTGGATCAATTAAGTGTCCTTGGGATGTCCTTAGTCTACTTATAAGTCCCTAATGTAGGACCCAGTGTCCTAATAGGATGTCATTAGTCAATTTACAAGTCCCTAATGTAGGACCCAGTCTCCATCGAATATCCTTAGTCTTAACTTACAAGTCCCTGATGTAGGACCCAGTGCCCTTAAGATGTCCATAGTCTACATATAAGTCCCTGATGTAGGACCCAGTGCCCTTATGATGTCCATAGTCTACATATAAGTCCCTGATGTAGCACCCAGTGCCCTTAAAATGTCCATAGTCTACATATAAGTCCCTGATGTAGGACCCAGTGCCCTTAGGATGTCCATAGTCTACATATAAGTCCCTGATGTAGGACCCAGTGTGATGTAGACCTAGGATACTAAACCACTAAATTGCATGATTGGCTGAGAAAGAATGGCTCCATCATTTTGTATATGTCATTAGAGAGACCCTGACTAATGGCTATTACATCGTAACTTCTAGGCTATTAGATCACCCGGAGTTTGAGACAGAGTGTAGACTAAAGGCATGATGTACTTACCTTTGTATATGCATTTGTGCACATTATGAGTCATCTTCTACATATTCAATTTGAAGTTTTTATATCCATGGAAACAATTGGGGGGATATAGTAGTAACATGGTGTGAGATGCTTTACTTACTTTATAACAATCGATTGCACACGGTTCAGTTTGGTATCTCAATGGCCGAAGATAATAGGAAGACAAATTATTTTTTATTTTCTTGACTTGATTTGTCAAAGGTCAAGGTCAAGATCTCTGTTAATAAAGGTAGAATGCATGTCTTGAATCCCCAACTGATTTTTGACGCTGTTCATCTGAGGTCGAGGTCACGGTCACTTACTGAAAGTAGAATGTCCTTGTCGTGATAGTAGCTAAGATTTTTTTTTACTAAAGCTTAGATTTTGTGTGTTGGTTGCTAGATGAAAAAGTAGGAAATTCCTATTGATTTTGGGCATGATCTGCTGAAGGTCAAGGCCACTGTTAGTGTACTAAAAATAGAATTTCACAAGACAAATTACCTGTTTTCAATACTAACATCAGATTAAATAATCTCATAATGCTCACATGTTCTAGGAAAGAGAATTTTCTTTTCATATCCTTTCTTCAAAGTTAATGGTCACAAAAAGCTCCGATTTTGGTACTCTAGTTGTCATAGAAAAGAGGAAAAGCCCTTTGAAATTTAGGACTGTAACGTCAGCGTTACTAAAATTAGAATGTTCATATCCAGAACTAACTTCAGAATAAATGATCACACAAAGCTCAGACATTGTATGTGAGTGGCCCTAACCGTGAAAAACAACCCTACTGGTATTAGGAATGGTAGGCTAAAGGTCAAGGTCAATGTTACTGTAAATAGAATTGTCTAAAACTTCACATTGAGGCAAGAATTTCCAACTATAAACACAAAAGTCAACATCTTACAAGCACAGTCTCTTCCTAATAAAAACATTTGTTTTGTATCAACAGCTATTATTACTCACAATTTTTTAAAAGGGTATAACTTTTAGTTATCATGATAAGACTTGACACCACTTTCCAATGGCAAGCATACTTGCCAACTTTTTGAAATTTCCATGGAGGAGATTACCCATGCTCATAATTAAAAACATAGAAAGGTGTGTAATTATTCCCAGGGACAAATAACCCTTTCAGATTGCATCATTTAACCCTTCTATCAGATGAAATCATCAGATCTTAGAAAATAAGAATGGGTTAGAAAATTCACTGGAAAAAAATGCTTTATTTTAGGGTCCAAAATAGGGAGTCGCCATCAGAAATGGGGAAGGTTGGCAAGTTTAGGTAAATGATGACAGCTACTGTACTGTATGCAGGTGAGGCTGCAGTATTATTGTGGTTAATGTAACATAATCTCAACATTTTATATTTCTAGTCAATAATGAACTACAAGATGTACATGTGTTTTTGTTGTACAGGTGCCAGTCCTGGATGTTTGCGGGCACTGTCCATGAAGTTCAAGACAACACATGTTCCTCCTGGGGACACACTGCAGCATCGTGGAGATGTCCTAACTGGCCTCTACTTCATCTCCCGAGGCTCCATAGAGATTCTTAAGGAGGATATCGTTGTAGCCATACTGGGTAACTACATCTCAAAAATTGTATATCGTTTGAGGCTGAAATATACGCTCAAATGTCGAAACACCTTTTAGATTTATATAAAGGACAGCTTGGAATTTTCCTCAACTTCATATTTGTCAAGTTTCTCAATGTTGATATGAGATTTTAATCTTTTGTTGTCGTTTTTATATACCTGCCTTTGTCAAAACACTGTTTGTCCATCTGTATGTCAACTCATTCACCCCTGAAGACACATTTGAGCTCTTCCAGTTCAAAGGTTGGAATAGTTCATTTTGAAATTTCAGCGGTGAATGAGTTAACTTTTGGATAGTCTGCATGACAAGGGTTTTCAACCGAAGTGTATGAAACGTTACACAAGCATTAATAGCATCGATCTCTAGAAATCATTTAATTGTCAAGGTCAGAAATTCAAGGTCAAAGTCACAGTTACACAATCTTGACGTGATGATGGGGAGAATTTGATTGTCAATACATTCCCTGCTGAAGTTTTCAATTAAATTTGGTTGCATTCTCTCGATACAAAATGTATATGGAGGTACCACCTGAAAGAAGGCATAAATTGTTAAGAAAGGATAGAGGTTTCAAATGATCAGAGCTTTTTCTTCGGCCACTTTGGGGCGTATCCCCCCTACTCCGCCAAGGGAAAATGTTGTTATTGCATGTTTACCAAAATCTCTTTAAAAATTCCCAATCTCAAAAAACTAAATTCAAAAAATATAGATACGTGTGTTTAATGAGTCGCACCAGTCAGTCAAGCAGCAACCTTTGTAACGGTACCATAATCAACAATAACCAGTAAGACTTCAATGATTGAAAATGGCCGTTTTTATTATAGCGGCATAACATAAAAATACGTTTTATAATACATGTATTACACACCCTCCTGAGAAGGTGCGCCAAAAGTTAATGTGCACAATAAAATGGCTCAATGATTCAACCCCCACCCAAAAATATAATTTCTTTTTGTAATTCAGAGCTTGCATTCGGTTGACAATTCAAAAGCCTCATTTAAATGAAACAATCTTTCTTAGTCAGGACATGTCAAAGTAAGCCACTGTGTGTTGTTTATGTCTGTGACAGGTAAAGACGACGTGTTTGGGGAGAATATATGTAAACACGAAACAATTGGCAAGTCGAGCTGTAACGTACGCGCCTTGACCTACTGTGATCTACATAAGATTCATCGGGATGACCTCATGGAAATACTCGATATGTATCCTGAGTTTTCTGAACACTTCACCAAAAACCTAGAAGTTACCTTTGACCTCAGAGATGTAAGTATTTTAATCCTAATCAATATAGCGGAATTGGACTGGGTCGATTCCCGAGGACAAGGTAGCTCAATTGGTAGAATGTCCGTCTAGAGTTTGGAGGGTCCTGGATTTGAATCCTGGCCTGGCCATGCCTTTTTCCTCTCCTGTTACACTTATCAATAAACATGTGTTGACTGAGGCCATTGGGCCTGATATTAAGTCTTATTACCTTAAATAGGTATTAATAAAAAAAATATAAATGCCACTTTGTGAATGTTCTGAAAATTTACAATACAACTTCAGTTTTGAATATCAAAATATACAAGTTAGAAATTATGCATTAAGTTGTTGTAAGATAACCAGGCTTTAATTGACACAACTGGTCTGAAGTTTTAAAGTCTGATTCGCTTAAAAACTCATTAAAACACCCATTTTAAAAAATCTGATTTTCAAATTATCTCTAAATTTACAAATATTGTTTGTGGTTTTTTGTCTTCAGAGAGTCGTCCTTAACGGATGTACATGTAATTGTATTTATGAATTAATTTCACTTTTTATAAAAATACTAGATGAACATTGAGTGTTAAGATGTTGTTAAACTAACCAGACTTTTACAGTTGGGATTAGATTTTCAAAGCCAGCATTGTTAACTTAGCGACAATTTACCACAAACTTGCCATTGTCAAAGCTAAATTTCTATCTTTGTTAATTCAATATGGTCAACTTCAGACTGGAAACACTAAAACATTTGTATATTCAAGACAGAAAAAAACATATTTGAAAAAAATGTGTTTATAATTTGTTTAGCATAATTAGTCTTTTTACAATGGGCTTTGAGTTTTAGCTAGGTCCGTATATTAAGACATAAATTTGTTGTTGGCTTAAAAAAAACACTCAGTCCCTCAGGATTCAATTTAGACAGGATTGATCTTATTGCTATGGGGAAATGTTTCTTAGTGTCCTTTGTATGGAATTAGTTTTTAGGGCTATGTTTAGGTCCTTTTAAATTAGCCACAGGACTTGACAGTGAGTGGCAATCAATGCCACATGCACGTTGAGTCAACACTTCCGTAACACAATTGATGTTATTTTTTAGTGTAATGTTTGCCAACTAACCTTACAATGTACATCTCTGTATAACTAACATCTTTGTTTGTTGGCTTACCCATTATTAATTATTGATTTTTGGAGTGCTAATTAATTAGAAATTTCCACTAGTAGCTAAATATTTAAACAAGGTTTTAAAATGACAATTGATTAAAGTTTCTTTCTGATAGCCTGAGGTTTTGTGAAAAACTAAAAAAGATTTTTTACAAGTCTGTAAGAGTTACTTCCCTTACTCCTGTTGATCTTGGTTCCTAGGGGAAAACTGTTTGACTGGAGTCTGAAATACTATTAAATGATCAAAAGTTTTGTAGTTTTTTACACGGAATTGTTTTTAAATTTTACAAAAATCATTTTTAATAGTCTAGGTGAATTCTTGGAGGCAAGAAATGTGTGTGGCTTCTCCTGTTTGAAGAATTTTCTCTGGCTACAAATATGATTTATATTACAGGAAGATCTGGTGATTAGGCGGCCGGACAATGAGAATAGCTATGGTGCTAGACAGATGTTAAGGAAGAGACGATCAGTGAAGTCGGACCACTCCTCGGGGTCAGGGTCTCCAGGTAAGGAGGATGGTCAGCTAGTGTCTTCATTGTAACAACAGGTCTGATTTGTGCAAGTGAGCTGTAAAGCTAGAAACTGAACATACCGGTAACTGGAATTTTCATATCTTTTCAAATATATTTAAATGTGCTATAGTTAATATATTTGGTCTTTAAACATTGAAAATATAGACATGTTCCATAATCAGATCATCGTCCCAATTTTTGATAAAAAAAATACATTCATTTGAATGCGAACTACAAACCATAAATGTTTAGATTCCAGGCCATATGGTTCTTGAGAAGGAATTGTTTGACATTTTCAATAAATAAGAAAATAGGACAATTTCTTTCATTTGAATGTAGATCTGCTACATATTTCCATGCCAAATATTATGACAAAAATCCTCCTAATTTTGGATTTGTATTTTAATTTTTGAAACCCATTTTACCATAGTAACCTTGAAATTATGTCTATTTCTTTAAAGTGTGCCTGGAAAAAAATGAAAGGGGTAAATTTACTTTGCAAGGAAGTTCCGATGTTAGCTATTATTGAAGCAAAACTATTGTATATTTCAAGATGAGGCAAACAAAGAATACAAGTTCCGCCCATCACGTGCACGTCGGTTACGACGGCATGTTAGCCATTCGGAAGGCCAGATGATGTCCACGTCATTTGACTCCAGTGAGGAGGAAATCCAAGAAAGCGGGGCGGGTATCCTTGAGTTCTCGCCCAATAAGGCAGGTCATGACATCACTCCTGCCAACTTTGAATTTGATTCCAAAGATGATAAAAAGCGGCCAGGGTTCTCCTCCATTGCAGGTGATTTCCCCTTGACCGTATTCTACCAAGTACATTGTTTACTGTTTCAGTGGAGCTGAGGTGTGGGAGGGACACTTATTTTCATGTCAGATATATCTGTATGTTTTATTAAATTAACTTTAATGTTTATTTGTTAGAATTACATTGGAAATGTGTAGCTTTTGCCCATTTTTGGCAATCAGTTCTCTCCGGCAACCCCTATTCATTCATTTATCTACAAATGTAGCAATATCTTTAATGTCTTTAAACTACAATCAATGAAAATTAATTCTGAAAGTGTTACTTTTACACCAGTGCAATATTCTGATTGATCCCGCAATTGTTCAATGATCGCTTTTTAACACCATTTTGTGTGTACAATAAATTACAGTAAACAAATGACCTAGATATTGATTGTTTGGTGTAGTGGTATAGGAATTCACAGTAGTTGTATTTATATTGACAAGCTGGAGCCCTGGCTAACGTCAACAATCTCGTGAATGCTGTAACTGGACGCTACGACCATCAGGGCAAGAAAATGGACCAAGACACTGCACCTCTGTTACAGGACCAAAGCCAGAGCCAGAGTTCAGACACACAGGTACGTTAATGATTATATAAAGGTATGTTCAGGATTACAGGCAAGTATTTCAATGATTACCTACAGGTATGTTAACAATTATATACGGTACACTAACGATTATGTAAAGGTATGTTCAGGATTACAGGCAAGTATTTCAATGATTACATGCAGGTATGTTAACAATTATATACGGTACGCTAACGATTATGTAACAATTATATACGGTAAGCAAACAATTATGTAACAATTAAATACGGTACGCCAACGATTATGTAACAATTATATGTGGTATGCTAATTAACGATTATGTAACAATTATATACAGTACGCTAACGATTATGTTAACAATTATATACGGTACGCTAACGATTATGTTATACAGTACGCTAACGATAATGTAACAATTATGTACGGTACGCTAACGATTATGTAACAATTATATAGAGTACGCTAACGATAATGTAACAATTATATACGGTACGGTAACGATTATGTAACAATTATATACGGTACGCTATCAATTATGTAACAATTATATACGGTACGCTAACGAGTATGTAACAATTATATACGGTACGCTAACGATTATATGACAATTATACACGGTATGCTAACGATAATGTAACAATTATATACGGTACGGTAACGATTATGTAACAATTATATACAGTACGCTTACGATTATGTTAACAATTATATACGGTACGCTAACGATTATGTAACGATTATATACGGTACGCTAACGATTATGTAACAATTATGTACGGTACGCTAACGATTATGTAACAATTATATTATATGTGGTATGCTAATTAACGATTATGTAACAATTATATACAGTACGCTTACGATTATGTTAACAATTATATACGGTACGCTAACGATTATGTAACGATTAGATACGGTACGGTAACGATTATGTAACAATTATATACCGTACGCTAACGATAATGTAACAATTATATACGGTACGCTAACGATTATGGAACAATTATATACGGTACGCTAACGATTATGTAACAATTATTTTGGTACACTAACGATTATGTAACAATTATATGTGGTACGCTAACGATTATGTAACAATTATATACGTTACGCTAACGATTATATGACAATTATATACGGTACGCTAACGATTATGTAACGATTAGATACGGTACGGTAACGATTATGTAACAATTATATACAGTACGCTAACGATTATGTTAACAATTATATACGGTACGCTAACGATTATGTTATACAGTACGCTAACGATAATGTAACAATTATGTACGGTACGCTAACGATTATGTAACAATTATATGTGGTATGCTAACGATTATGTAACAATTATATACGGTAAGCCAACGATTATGTAACAATTATATACGGTACGCTATCAATTATGTAACAATTATATACGGTACGCTAACGAGTATGTAACAATTATATACGGTACGCTAACGATTTTGTAACAATTATATTTGGTACGCTAACGATTATGTAACAATTATATGTGGTACGCTAACGATTATGTAACAATTATATACGGGAAGCAAACAATTATGTAACAATTAAATACGGTACGCCAACGATTATGTAACAATTATATGTGGTATGCTAACGATTATGTAACAATTATATACGGTACGATAACGATTATGTAACAATTATATACGGTACGCTAACGAGTATGTAACAATTATATACGGTACGCTAACGATTACGTAACGATTATATACGGTACGGTAACGATTATGTAACAATTATATACCGTACGCTAACGATAATGTAACAATTATATACGGTACGGTAACGATTATGTAACAATTATATACGGTACGCTAACGATTTTGTAACAATTATATTTGGTACGCTAACGATTATGTAACAATTATATGTGGTACGCTAACGATTATGTAACAATTGTATACAGTACGCTTACGATTATGTTAACAATTATATACGGTACGCTAACGATTATGTAACGATTAGATACGGTACGGTAACGATTATGTAACAATTATATACAGTACGCTAACGATACTGTAACAATTATATACGGTACGCTAACGATTATGTTATACAGTACGCTAACGATAATGTAACAATTATGTACGGTACGCTAACGATTATGTAACGATTATATACGGTACGCTAACGATTATGTAACAATTATTTTGGTACGCTAACGATTATGTAACAATTATATGTGGTATGCTAACGATTATGTAACAATTATATACGGTACGCTAACGATTATGTAACAATTATATACGGTACGCTAACGATTATGTAACAATTATATACGGTACGCTAACGATTATGTAACAATTATATACGGTACGCTAACGATTATGTAACAATTATATACGGTACGCTAACGATTATGTAACAATTATATACGGTACGCTAACGATTATGTAACAATTATATACGGTACGCTAACGATTATGTAACAATTATATACGGTACGCTAACGATTATGTAACAATTATATACGGTACGCTAACGATTATGTAACAATTATATACGGTACGCTAACGATTATGTAACAATTATATACGGTACGCTAACGATTATGTAACAATTATATACGGTACGCTAACGATTATGTAACAATTATATACGGTACGCTAACGATTATGTAACAATTATATACGGTACGCTAACGATTATGTAACAATTATATACGGTACGCTAACGATTATGTAACAATTATATGGTACGCTAACGATTATGTAACAATTATATACGGTACGCTAACGATTATGTTAACAATTATATACGTTACGCTAACGATTATATAAAGGTATGTTCAGGATTACAGACAAGTATTTCAATGATTACCTACAGGTATGTTATGGTTTATATAGAGATTACCTACAGGTATGTTAATGATTACCTACAGGTAGGTTCACATTTAAAATATACAGGTATGTTAATGATTACCTACAGGTAGGTTCACATTTAAAATATACAGGTATGTTAATGATTACCTACAGGTATGTTAATGGTTATATATCCAGATATGTTCACAATTGCATACTGGTATATATGTTAACAATTATATACAGGTATGTTAAAGATTAAAAAATGTACCAAATTATGTGAATGATTGGTTACATACAGGAATGTTAATGATTATATTATGGTGTGTTCAGCATATACATACAGGTATGTTCACAATTATATGCATGTATGACAAACTCTGGTATGTCCTATATCGAAGGTAATACATGTAAATAGCATCTCTTACCAAGTATAATAGAAATTGCATGATAAGACAACATCAGCGCAGTCAAGCAAATTGTGGAACGGAAACTGCCGGCCAAACGGGAATTGAATTTGAATGACTAACTTTTGACAGAATTACCTGAAAATGTATGGGCCAAAAATAAATTCTCATTTATGGAAAGGAAATCTATTACACCACAAGAATATTATTGTTTAATGTAAACTTCCTGATTTGCACTCTACCTGAAATATCTGTTAAAACTTTTCTCGAACAGTCCTTGGTATCACTTCAAAAGTCTCTAAAATGCCTTGCTACCTATGTTTGTCTTTGCGTGAAAAGAGAGGAAAAACAGAAATTGAATAAAAAATGACTTTCTCGGGCCTGTAATTAGTAAAAAAAAGTGTCAGGACTATCTATATATTTACATACTTAATACTATACTTGAAGTAGTTTTCTTGCACACCACTAAACTATTGATCTCTTGAAATTACTTTCACTGTTAGAGTAATTATAATAAATTATAATAACTTACTTCAACAAATTACCTGTTTTATTACCATGTTTACCACTGATAAACACATACTCGGTATTGTGTCTCCCTCTGTAAAACAATGATTTTACCTTTAGCCAATTCTTGAAGCAAGCCTTTTATGTGCATCATCATTCACTAGAAAGGACTACATGCAATTATTTCCTTTTTCAGAAGTAAGTACCCCGGGTTTACTGTGAAATCACTTACTTTCGTGGGGTTTATAATTTCGTTGATTTCGTGGGTACTCTTCATGAACAAATGCATAGGTCAATGAAGTAATAACGGGTTTGACAGAAAGCTATTCCCTGTATGATTGGCTACTAATAATCGATGAATTCATGTACCCACAAAATAGGGCTTTCGGGAGGCAACCACGAAATTTGTGTCCTACAAAAAATATCTGATTAATCACAGTATCACAACCTGATAGATAATATATAAAAGTTGAATCCAATGTAATGATAAAGTTGCATTTGGCTTTGATCATGGGGAAGGACTCTCATCATTAGTAACCGTATTATAGATAATAAATTTGATGTTTAAAGCTGTGGCTATTCCAGCCCAAAGGGATGTCCAGTTCCAGTATGCCCAAGTCCACCTCGTCCATGACACTGCCTGTGTCCAGTCCCTCAACACAGTCCCAGTTTGAGGAGGCTCAAGGACAGACAACCTTCATTCCCACGGAGACCTGTCCAGGTGACCCCAACGATGGCCATTCCAGTCCTCAGGATGTTGAGAGACGACTTGAGGATTTAGCAAGGTGAGTAATCAGAGATTTAATTTCTGTAAATATTTCTTACATGATTCATGAGTTAGCGCAAGATGTTAAGCATGAAAAGCAATAAAATTGGAATACCACCAATGTATGCAAGTTCAAAGTATATAAGTTGTTAACAGTAAAAGATAGTGACTTATATTTTGGCTAATCATCTATCCACAGGCAGCTGACAAGACTAGAGAGAAAAATGGGTTGTGACATTGCCATGATCCTGAATATCCTCCGCTCACAGAATGTGGACGCCTCCCACTCTACACAGATACCCTCCGACCCACGTGTGACCCCACCCGATGGCAACCTCCCGCCTCCTCCCGACTACAACCAGATCCAGGAGGATGATGATACCTTTGGGTACCAGGAGGCCGCCGCGGACAAATCAGGGAAGCCGCAGGATTCCGCAAAAGACTCCAAGACGGTAACGTTGCTTCCTTAACATTTACGATCAACGTGATTCATTATGACACACATAAGAACAATTGCATATGGCAACTTATATCACAGAGAAAAACTGTTTTTTCATGAAACTATTCGATTTCATCAAGAAATATAAAACAGAAAACTAGCATAAACTGAATTATTACGTGATGTTAAAGCATGTTCCTTCGGCCAGCTAGTAGTAAATAAAAGTAATGAATACATCTACAAAAATAATTTATATTGTGTATTACCTACATGGAAGTGAAGTGTGAAAACTGTGCATACAAAAATTCTTTTGTCTGCACTGTTCCTATTACAGACGTTTGTTTGGATGAGGTACATATATTGGACCATACTTTGGCTACTATATGTAAATATGAATTAATATCCAATATTTTTTATGTAACTTCCTCCATTCGTCACATATATGACATGTAATCTCTCAGTAAAATAAACTAGTCATTTTCTCTGTAGGTGAGTGACCCTGAGGACAGTGAGGATGGGCCGTGGAAGCCCAGGACTGATTGTGATATTGTTTCTCCGTTATCAAATATTCCCACTAGTGACAATTCCATTTCCCCATGTGATCCAACAGACAGTACACATTCATCTTCATTCAGCCAATCACAAACTGTGTCTCCTCTGTCTGAGGCAGTTTCTCCAATCAGCCAATCAGAAGATCCAGCTCAATCTCAAATCAGCCAATCACAATCCTCCACACTGTCACCATCGACGCGTCGTCGTTTGGGTATACCTGATGGTGTGGATATGAGGAACACAGTTGTTTAGTTATTTTGTTGTTATTTCTAGTTGATAGTGGTTCTATGGCACTCCAACTTTAAAATTGTTCTTATCCAGACGTTGAACAAACTGTTGATTTACATGTGCATGGCGGTGTTAGATATCTATGTTCTGTTCACTACATGGTTAGAAACTTAGAGATATCATTTAATATTGCGATAATAAAAGTGCATGTTCTTTGAAAATAACAGTAATAGTTCTTAAAAAACCTGTGCAGTTATAAACAAGAAAATATTTCTGAGGCATTAAAATCACAAAACAATATTCTTCCAAATTAATATTAAAGATGTATTCTTCTGAGGTTGTATCTCATTCCACTTTAATGATTATGTATTGTCAAATTACTCCCATTAAATTAACGAACGCGAATTGATTTAGAAAAATACACAAACCTCTGTAAAATGTTTGAAAACTCTACATAATGACTTTTCAAAAACCTGGTCGATAATCTTCTACTCTGTGAACTTGTCTTCATATAAGAAATCCCAGACACCTAATCTTTGTTATTGCTATTTCAATGTTTCATATCAACTACAGACAGTTATTTAAATGTGAAATTTTTTTAAAAGCTCATTTCCATTTGAATTTCTCGTGCATATCTTGTGAAATTAAGAAACTGTTGTGATAAAAATGTTGAGATAAGCAATATGATATTTTAAAGATAAAGAAATGAGAGTTATAGACTGAATTTAAGACATACATTTTTCATATAAAATAAGGGACATGATCTAGTAAGTACAATTTAGCATTGTAGAAGAATTCTTAATTTAGAAATTAATTAATAATTAGAATTCATGGTTCCAATTGTTAAAAATATTTATCATATAGCAAGTACAATGCAAGAGCACATTTGATAATCTGTATTATAGTCAACTACTGAAAGACACTGTTCAGAATGAATTAATGTATTATTCCACAATTAACAAAAACATAGGAAACGGACACCATTACAATGCATGTATCGTGACATACTCACAAAGGTATGCAAGGAAAAAAGCAGTAGGAGAGATGTATATTTGGATAAGAGTAAGATTATTGTAAATGCTGTGCCACATTGTTGGTTTTACCGTTATGTTCAGTGACTTATACGTAGTCTCAGTTCATATTGTTTTGCTTAAAATTAATTACATTTGATTATTTGTTATTATTGTGCACAGATGTGAGCCAGATTACCTTTTCCCTTGTAATGTTGGGTAAACTCGGGGTTGATATCCACGATGATTTGAAACTAAAACAATGTAATTGCAATAAAAGACTTGCCCGACTATTTCAATTTATTAGAATAGGGCTCGATTTTGAAAACCTGCAAAGTAACTCAAATCATTCTAATTCAGCAGCCATAGACTTAAATAAATATTGCTCAACAGCCTTTGAAAACTAGGAAGACTATTTGCATTTATTAATTATGCCTGTTTTTAGGTCACCTGAGCTTTGCTCAAGTGACCTATTCTAATCGCTTTCCGTCCGTCGTCTTCCGTCGTGCGTAAACTTTTTACATTTTCAACTTCTTCACAAGAACCAGTGGATGGATTTTTGTAAAATTTGGATTCCTAACCCAACCCCAGCGACCAGGGCGGGGCCCCAAAGGGAAAATTAACCAATATTTCAAAAAAAATCTTCTTCAGACTCAGAGGTACTACACTCATTTTCTCTACATGGAAAGAAAGATCATCAGGGGCTTTACTTCAATTGTAAATTTCAGGAACCCCCAGCTATTTGTTCTCCCTTGGGGGAGGGGGTAAAATTTACTATAGTTTATATAGGGAAATAACACTTTTGGGTATATTTTGACAACTTTCTGTAGGAAATTATTTTTACTTGGTGAGAATTATCCTTGGAGGAAGATGGTTTTAAATTGTAAAATTGAAATTCCTACCCCAACCCTAGAGGCCAGGGTGGGGCCCCAAAGGGAAAATTAACCAATATTTCAAAAAAAATCTTCTTCAGACTCAGAGGTACTACACTCATTTTCTCTACATGGAAAGAAAGATCATCAGGGGNACATCTCCAGGGGCTAGGGCAGGGCCCCAAAGGGAACATTTACCAATATTTTCAAATTCTTATCCTTTGATGACATGACAAGTATTGTATTTCACTTAGTTTACATGCTGATTTCCACATCACATCTAGACAATAAAATAAAGCTACCAGTACGTATGATATAACTCAGGTGACCGCTAAGGCCCTTGGGCCTCTTGTAATTCAAATGTTCTGGAAATGTAGTTACATTGTTCCAGGTATCAAAGATAGCAACACTAATTTTTAAGTACAAGTTTCGCTACATGTTTCCATTTAAAACGCCAGCAAATAAGATAGACTAAAGAACTTAACATGCTATTTTGTTGTTCCGGTAAACCATTGAAACTATTTCCATTAAATGGATGTTGATATTTTTATCTAACGACTGGAAAACTAGCCAGACAGTTTAACAAACAATCCAGATTTTCAGAATAATACAGCTGTAGCTACATATGTATTCTGACGTTGCGATTTTAAATCCCTACAAAAAAGTCTAGTTACTCGCCATGAGCTGCATGACATACCTTACACTAAAATGTTGTATGTATTTTTTCTAATACATGTCAAGGTCAAATAAGAACCTTGAGAAGTCGGACATTACAATCTAACAAAATAATTAACTCAGGCTTTCAAAGTAACAGTTGTAAGCATTTTACCATATTCCCATCAGGAATGCAATTCTAATATCAAGACATACTCATAAATTGGAAGATAAGGACTACTTTAATGTGGATAGGATCTTAAGGAGCTCACATTGACATTGTTTAGGCTGTTTGATCTGGCTCACATCCGTGTTTTAGATAAGTGTATCTCAGGAAACGTTATGCAAAGTTTTGCATTTTCAAAGGATCCAGAGCCTGTGTGGCATGCAGGGAAGAAATATCTGTCGGAGAAAGGTTTCAGTATTATTTAAGCCATTAAAATTGTAGTATCACTTGTTTATTCAGATTTAAATTAAACCCATTTGATATTCACAGAACTTAAGAGGACAGATTCATCAATAAGTATTGACGTATTGGACAAAACTTTTTTTTTTATGAAAAACATTATGATTAATATCGTTTTGAACAGGTCACAGAATTATGGAACTTTTTAAAATATTTTATCAAAGCATTAACAAGAGGTAGAAGTAGTGTTGAAAATAAATAAAAAAGTGTAATTTTGTGAAAAAGCAATAGTTATTCTACAAAGTGAATTGATGGTAGTATCCTCTGTTGATTGTTTTTATGTGAATAAGAAGTCAAAAATGTGTTGTACATACATTGATATATTATGTTTAAACAACCGGCCTAAATTGTCATGTGATGATGCTATTACGTTTTGAAGCCTTTCGGTCATTCACCAATATGGTAACTACAGCTCAAAATCACACCCTCCGTCATAGAAGTTTGTTTTCTGCTGAAGTTCATTACACACCTAGTGTTGGTGGATGGTCGTAAGGTTAAATGATATTACTACATGTAACATATTCCTGTATATCTTTTTAACGCATGTCTCAAATGCAAGTAAAACGATATTTTCATAACGGATGAAGTCATTGTCACGATTCATGGTAGTTGTTATTAGTATGTCCAGAATCCCTCTCATCCATCCCAATCACCAGACACACTCGGTAGGATTTTTACTTACTTAGAGTTGAACTTTATAATATGCGTACTTCACTGGGATTAGTCAGATAGAAACATAAATTTCAGCTTATATGTACATATATCATGATATCGAGATGGAATGTGTAATACAATAAAAACAACAAATATCACCAATTAAACTTAACCTGGGAACAAACATGCAATATTTCTCTTGTGAATTAGAGTTCTTTGTCAGTTTGGTTAAATTTAGGCTACATAAGGTAGCCACATGTTCTGATGAGTTAAATATTTACCGCTTGATGGATTTATTGTTTCAGAACGATCCTTTTTTTGATTTGTCTTGTAGAGGTCCTATGGGTTTGAGTTTAGACCAGACATGTATAAGTAGAACTATTTTGACAGAATAATATCATAAATGCGTAAACACAATTTGCAAAATTATTTGTAACGGTGACTTACATTTACCATCCTTGGTGGAATTAAAATCTTAATTTTTTATTGTTCATTTTAACGATTTTCAAAATAAAAATTACATATTTATTTGGAAAACAAATAGCAGTCATAACAGAGTGAAATTTTAGAAACAGTGCTTGATAAATTATTGTAGTTTTCCATAGTAATACCCACATAAAAACAAATGCATCTTGCTATTTTATCCTGGGAAACATATGGTTATCTTCATATGTTGTTTAAAACAGTCTACACAGAGCTTATATGCCGCAACGTGGCGTCTGTCTGTCAACGATTTCTTCAATTACCTCTTCTGAAATATTGAACATAATTTCCCCAGATTTGACTTGAAATAGCCTCAGATGGTGGACACTCCAAATTGTTGGAAAGGAAGGCTAATCAGTATGGGGGCTGAAGGGTGGGACTAAAGGGGGGTGATTTTGCCATGTTGCTTTCAGTGACTTTTCATCTGAAATTATGAGATTGATACCTTATTTGGCGAGAATCTTTCTATGTTTTAAGAATAAAACGTGTTAGGCTGAGAGGTGGGATATGTTTCGCTAAATTACTTTAACCATCTTCTCCTCTGAAACAATGACTTGCAATGAATGCTTAAATATCCAGATGTGCAGTACTTGTTGTATGGACCTCTTGTTTTAGAAAATGATTTTATGATAAAACAACATTTTAACGGTTTTTCTGTGATCTGTCTTAATTTTCATAATAGATATTCCTCGATAAACGAATAATGTGAACAAATGAAACGAATTTACATCTAGTTGTTAGTATTGGTTTTAAGGTTAACTTTTATCATTTTCATCAAGCTGAGAATTATCTTGTGTATAACTGCGTCGAGGGTTTTTCAAGTATTTCTCATGTAATTGTTAAACAAAATCAACAACGAAAAACTAGGTTGTGGTAAATATAGAATTTAAGGATATGACTCATCTTCTGATTTTATTATTGATTTACACTTTCAGCTTTGATGACAACAATTAAAACAATGATTGAATCTCGTAGCAACTTTAAAATGTTCTGTTTGTTTCAGTTTTGTAAGCCTCCAACTTTGTATGTAACCTAGACAATATACCCACTGCCAGATACTCTCACATAGTTACAACGTATTTAAGTGGATTCTTTAGGTAAACATGGTTTTAGGTTTTGATAATGTTAACTGTCCGGGTCCTATGGTGGTGATGTGTGTTGCCAATGGTTACTGTTGATGTCATTCTTACCTTTAATAAGTTTCTATAGAAACGCCCCACATTCCATTTTGTTCATACATGATGTTTACAATCCACATGTCATGTCTGTTTAAACCAAGGAATATATTCTGCATTATTTGTTACTTGCATACCTTTTGAAATAACCAAACAATATGTTTAACTTTAAAACAACTATGAACTTGATTGTCTTACATATAATTTCGCAATTGTATTTTTGTTCTTTAACTTTTTTAAAACCTTTTCCCCTCACTTTGCCATTGAAAAATGCATTCTCTGCATTGTTGTAGTACTAAATTTACGGAGTGGCTATACAACACAGCAATATCAGGCCTAGCTTGGGAATATAATACAGTGATAGATTAGGTTGTGTCCGTCCTTGCATTCATGAAGCGTCCAAGTGCAAAAACCGAAAACAAATCATTGTGAATTAATACCATATTTGTAACGCCTGAAAGTACAAGCTCTTAGTAAATAATGCAGTATGTATTTCTTTAAATTGCCATTTCCCATAAAAGTTATTATGTTTGATGTACAAATGTGTTAACAATGTTTTATTGACAATAATTGACAAGTCTGCTTTCTCATTTTCTGTATATACGATGTTATCATACTAAGGACGGAAACACACTTTACAAATTACTAGTAGCAGAGTTGTGCCGGCATGAACAGTATCTCTGATTCATTGACAAATCTCCGATATTAGATAGTTTATGCTCTAGATTTGTTTTATAAAACCTTAAAAGGAATCGAGAAATATCTACAGAAAAATATATTGAATTTAAGTTTCACTTAGAATGATGATAAATGGGATTATGAGACATAAACCAATTTTCATATATCTAAAGAAAGACACCTGTTTTTATGTGTAAATATCATCAGCTTCTATGATATTAGGGTGCTTTGTATGGCGGTCATCAGATTCCTCCTAATTTATCAGTAGGCTGATGTAGTGTTATGCAATGACTGCCTAAAACGACCTGTGGTCACGAAATTGAGGTAAGATTTGTTTAACTTAGGTTTCCTGTCCAAAACAATCTTATTGAAAACAAAATTATTCATCAATTATCTAAAGAAGAAAACAACATTGGCTAAAGATCAAACGGTTACCACGTGACATAATATCATTTTCCTGGTCGAAGGTCGACGGTCGACAGTAATAACAATTTACATGTACTATTCATTTGTTGGTAATAATATTATTTGATTCCATCAACCGTGTTAGCTGGTTGATCACTGTTTTCCAGATTATTTAGCAACTTTTGTAACGTACTTTTCGGAATGCAAAATTTTCAACCATTCATTATATTAAGAAGTAGAACTCAACCACCATGTGAGGGGGAACATGTTGTAATTTTGACAGGTTGATATATTCGATAGACCAAGATACACTTTTGTATTCAGATGAGAAATAATGTTAGATGCCAATATATTAGGTAGCTTGTCATGGAATTTTAATAGTATTTTAATAATCTGTGCATTATTGGCGATATGTAAATCGTGTTGATCATTAAATATAGTATCATTATAATATGTAAATTAAAGTGCTTAAATGCACGATATTTTGCACGAAAATCCCTTGAACTTAAATCTGCAGTAATTGAAAACGACCTATAGTTATCAAAGAGTATGTCATTGAAGTGATATCACTACCTATGTGCACTTGTCAAAAGGTAGTTCTGCTATGCTAAATATAAATGATCAATCCGATGATACATGTAGTTATAGAATTTAATTAGAAGTTATCAAAACCTTGCCAGCATAATAGTCAATGTTGAGTTGACCCCTGCGAGCTGCCTCTTTTATTGACAAAAATATATCGCTATAAGATGCCAGATGTGCGACATTTCTAGAGTCGGAAAGGATTTTGACAGCCCTTCACCAATGGGCAATACCCTTTCATAACCCAAAAGACATGACGATGTTGTTAATGCGATTAAATGAAAATAAAGATACTTGAATTAACGTTCAACAAGCACAATTTAAGAGCAAAAAGTATTCATACAAAAAAAGACTTTTTAAAGTGTGAGAAAATTCATAAAGGATTAAAAAAAAGCACGGACTATATGTGAAAACCCGAAGCAAAATGAATAACATGTTACAGTACACCCTTGAAGAATGCCAATTTTTTGTTTTAAATTAAGTAGGAACCCTGGCTTATGCCAATTTTTTGTTTTAAATTAAGTAGGAACCCTGGCTTATGCCAGAGTTTGTACTTTTTTATTAGTTAATTTATCGGCTATGTCGGACAACGTACATTTGCCAAACTATGCAGGGAATACAATTTAACCAGGACTTGTTATTTGCCAAATTTAGTAGTTTGTTTTATTCGTTATATAATCACTTATCAGCCAAAATGCCGTCATAATTTGGTGTTTAGACACAGTTGACATCAGCTACACAGTTTTGTAATATTTCCACAAATTGTTAGTACAACTTGCAAAGATTTGGTCTATTAGCATTCATTTCATGCTGTTCCCTTCAAATATAGCATTTGGATGATTTCATCAAAGTCCATTTAGTAAATTCCGATTTCTGTAGAAAAATCCATTGACTTGTCTTGTGTAGATCTACGAGTTTCTGCATTAGAATTTGCTATGCAATTATGTATGTAAATAAATGCTCTCTTCATCCAGGTGTTCACGTCATCAAATTCTCGGATAAATATAGTGACCCGCCGCCGAAAATGGTGACTTTGTAACGAATTGATTAAGATAACGGATATTTCCAAAACAGTTGCAATTATTTTCCTCGGAAACGAGAAATGTATTTCAACAGAATGTTGACGAAAATTCAATTTATTGATGATGGATTATTTTCGTTGGAATGAAAAACAAAACGAGATTTTAATAAAAAAAAAAAAACGATGAAATATGATTTAATAATGTAACCCCAATTTGGTTGAAATAAATTGAAACTTGCAAATGCAACGTATATGAGGAAACTGTATATCTAGTCGGTTGCCAGGGTCTGCAACGGAATATGTAATACATATGTTGTATAAATAATACGTGTTTTGATGTCCACAATGTATCTTATTGTTGACAAATCGGCCATCCATCTACTGGATGAGAACGTTATAATGACCAATCAACTGAATGGTTATAATTCAATGACAACTCGGCTTATTGGTTACAATGTTTGCTACTCACCTGATGGGTCTCAATTCTGTTCACGTGTTTGTTTAATGATGAAGAATAATACCCAAGATTGAATCATGTCTGTAGAATCAATGGAGTCTGGACAGTTTTATAATAAAGTTTACAAATACTTCACTACGTTATCTTACTTATTTGGTTGGCTGGGGCAAACACCAATAATAAAAAATAGCCTCCGCATTATTTCATTGTAAAATGATAAAACAAAAATATCAATAAAAGGGGGCCCTTTATTGGAAGCAGTATTGCAAAAGAGAGCAAATCAGCAGGAGCTAACAAGATCTTAAACATGTTAACGGAGATCAATGATTGTTTCCAAATGTACAAGACTTGGAAAGCGCATAGGGAGAGTTAAACGATGATCTAAGTAGACATGCGCGGCCATTGCTGTAAAGCTATCGAACTCTGACGTGAAGAAACGCTTTTTAAGAACACTAAAAACATCGGTAGCAGTCCTTTATTTACAGGACATTGAGTCAGTAACGATTTAATAAAACAGGAAAGGGATCAAGAAAATGCAATGTGTTAAAGGGCTAAAGTGAAACAAAGTCGGGACACATCAGGGGAATTCTCGTAGAAAGTATGTAGGTAAGAAAGACGGTAAAGATAGGGGCTACCAAGACTAAACTCAAATTAAACAAAAACCAAAGCTATATTGTTTATCAATCAAAAATACACTGGATTCTTTAAATAGTAATGTCAACATTTCTAAAAGAACAATAATTGTCACACAGAACATCTTCCAAGGCATTGAATGTATGTATAAAAATGCCGGTAGCCTCACAGATGAATTGGATGAACTCAAGATGAGAACTGGATCAGCTCATATATACATTGGAGCTGATAGGATTACAAAGTATTGCTCAAGAACAGGAGGTAACGTTTAATTTTGTACTGAGAATTGTAGTATTGAGTGACCCTGTAGTGGTTTTTTCTTTACTATGTGTACGTACCCTTGGTCGCGATATAAGTAGTACTCTGGAAGTTCAGCCTAGGGTTTTCGGAGGGACATTCTGTCTCGTTTTACGAGTGTCTGCTTCGGTTATTTGAGTATTAGCTCACTTAGTCCAAAGGACCATGGTGAGCTTATGCCATACCGCAGCGTCCGTCGTCCGTCCGTATACTTTTTCTTAAAATCACTACTCGTCATGAACGACTGAGCAGATTTTGACCAAATTTAGTCAGGAGCATCCTTGGGGAAAGGGATTTTTTTTTTGTATAAATAGTTGGTCTGGCCCCCTGGGGGCTGGGGGGCGGGGCCCAATAGGGGAAATATAGCAAATTCTTTAAAATCCTTCTTCTTCTGTAGGAATGAAAGGATTTGGTCCATATTTGGCGTTGAGCATCCTTGGGTAAAGGGGAGGCATTGTCAAGAGAGACATTAGGAAGAAGAAAGTTATTTAGAAAGGAAAGAAGAGATAAGGTCCCAAATTTAGTCGCGTCTTACGATCATGCAATTGGGGGCAGCAGGTACAGTGCCAGTTTGAGTAGGAGTATACGTGTGAGTAGTTATATTTTAGTCACCCCTGGGGGAACCCCAGTGGGGACTATTAATTTTGGTTTCAGTCCCAGTCCCAGATTTTGACCTCTGTTAAGAGGGCTGTTGAGTGTCGGAATATACCAGGCGCTAATAAGAAGCTCTTGGATAACTCGGATATCGATTTCCTTTTTTTAAACAGGAATAGGATAAAACCTTAAGGCTTGCCAAATTTCCCACGGGAATTACATATAACCCAAAGATGTTCCGAGTATGAATCAGGCACCTTTGACGTTCCCGAAGGGGTAAACTGTCGTTTTATAAATTGCTATTGACTGATTTAGATATTTTATGTCTCCCCAACGACTACCGTTAATATTTGCGTAGAGTGCGCACTTTTTTACGGGGAAAATGAAGTGTCAAGAAAGGGGTGTACACGATACTCAAGAACAATCCAAAATCAGCCCTTGGTCGCGACAATTTCTCGTAAATGTTTCGAGGATTTTCGGAAATGTTTTGAAATATGCTCGCAGCAATACAACTGATAAATTTCGTTGAATAATCCCTGATTGCAGTGCCAATTTAACGATTACGACAAGTTGCACGTTTAAGTCATATAATACTATAGAATCGGATAATTAAACTGGAGTAAAGTAGGCTCAACATTTCAGGACGTTACGTTGTGAATTGATAAATACCACGTATCGGGAAACATAACGAAGAATTGTATCGCATTTATCACTCTGTGCTTAAAATGTCGTTCTTGGTTAAAATCTTGCTGAACTTTTCAATTTTGTCTGTAGGAATGTGTCAAGCGGCGAAGTTAACAAGTGTATGTACCGCAAAGAGTCGAAGTTGCAGGTGACATCCATAAGAATTGAACCGATAATGATAAAAGTTTGAGTTTGAAAATTAAATATCAACGGGTTCAAAACAGCCAAATACATTCCTATCTTTTCTTTTCGAAGGAGAATTGCTGCTATCACAATTGTTTGGTGTTCTTCATGTCTTGCAAATTCGGCTGTTGGCGGACCTCGTCGGAGTGACTGCCTTTAAGCGTACACATTCTGCCGATATCGATGACCGATTCATTCGGATTTGCAGACGATCAGAAAACTGCAAAAAATAGTAGATGATTTATCCGTATATAAGATTGAACTTATTGTTGTGAAAACAACATCGTTATATTCCAATTACCTCTTCTGCCCATGCCAGGTGACCATGTCAGCGCGCAGATCTCCCCGTATTCGAGGTGTCGGTCAACGCTAACGTTAAATTTGCGACATGCTTTCCTATTAATTCCATATGTTGACATGACTACCTGAACAGCATGTATGTATTTACACCCGGTCATTGTTTACCTTTTCGATAAACAGGTGGAAATATATCCGCTGTAGCTTGGTCAATGATTTATCGGAAAATTATCATACAGAATGATGGGGTAACTTTCATGTCATTCTGACATATTTCTAGTTTTTCATGTAACCTAATAATAAGTTAAGATTTATTCTCTATATTTCGTATATTATGTTGTGTGGTCAGTTACTACCCCCTGTCAGTGGGACCGCTGGTGGTCAGTGTGATATATGGGGACGAGGCCGTTACTTATGTCTACCATGTACCATGCTGGCCATCTGTGGGTTCACGGAAGGGGGCAGAGACTGATTAGGGAACGGAATCACTACATTGGGGATATAATGATAATGGCTTCGAGCTCCACGTGGTAACCCAGAATGTATTTGCTAATTATAAATCTCCTCTTATATCTTACATCCTACGTTCTTCATCATGTAATCCATCTGCACTCTCAAGTAGATGTATTCTCTAGTTGAAACTCCAATTCTATGTGAATGAAATCCTTCAAGTTAAAATCCTGCTAAGCCTATGGTCGTCTGCCTGAACCATGCCATTAATAACAATCAAGGTAACAGATCTAGAGATGCTTTACTGATCTGTATCACAACCCACCTCTGTGGTGTAGAGGAGAGAACTCCCTTTACGCACATATGACTGAATTAACTTAAATATACGAGTCACTGCGTGGGAGCTCTGGTCGATGACTTCTGTCATAGATGTAAAAAAAACACTTTTTAAATTATTTCACAATAAATATATCATATAAACATTGTCCATACCATAGGAGAGGGCTTGTATAGGCATTACGCCTGTTGCCCAATTCCTTTTGAAATTTGTATAAGATGCAATCTTCAATAATAAAAAAAAAATGTGAAATGAAACCCGGGTAGGTTCACTAGGGGTCAAGAGGTAATTAGGGCTATATAAGTCGCACACGTGCATGAGACCATGCCTTTCCCTGACGGAGATTTGGTGAGTTTCAGTGGGAGTTCCGCAGCCATTACTGACGCTTTGAAAGCAGAGCGAACTAACATAGACATAGGATGCCGTTCTGAAAGCAGAACGAGCTAACATTTCTTAATTATTATAAAAATGTTCCGAACCAGAACTTAGCACTGCTAGGAAATGCTGTGAACACAGAGTACAACTTTCATGTTCGTAACGTAATTATAGGCTACGCTCTGAAAACAGAGTGACATGCGGAATTATCTGCAGTGTATAGCTTGTATTTAGTTACAATACTGTTTAAAACCATTTAGGCTTTCTGACACCAGAAATAACTTGGGGTTGTAGTGTTTATTGCGTAGTGTTTCTGTAGGAGGGAGGGTGGAAGTTTAGCCCGTCTTGTATATAGGCAGATAACTATACAAATGTAGTTATTCTAGGGTATTGTAATTACTGGCCAAATTGGGCCCAGCTTTTTATATTTTGTTAGAACAAGGAAGAAGAAAATATATATACTTATAAACCGTATGAGTGATGAAGTATAACCTCTATTTTGATGTTTCAAACAAGAACGGCATATGACATATCGTGCTTACGTTGATAACGGTAATAAGCCATCGTTGCTACCACGGACGTGGCTCTGACGAGACGATATTTAATAATAATAATAATAATATCTTTATTTAAGGAGGGTTACATATTTAGTACAAGACTAATCTTCCATATGGCCCTCTCAAACATCATACAAACATGTTAACTGACTTTACAGATTATTATGCTAACTACAAAATCATGGACAACAAATAAACATTATGTAAGATTACTGAACGCTACTATTGTTTATGAATATTTGGTAATCAGACTAACCTGCTGACTAGATAAACGATACTTGCACTATTGTCTATATCTGAACGAACGTATCGTGAATAATATCAAATTATTATACAGATAAAAACAGTAAACAAACTATTTGACACATAAACTCTTTGCTCATTCGTACACACAGCATTCTTTCCCTGAGGAATACAGTTTTAACATAATTGAGCATATGTATATGTACACAAATTTACATCAAAGTACAAGGTAACAATACGTTCACAGAAACATTGTAAATTTTGACAGTTACCTGTGTGAATAACATTACTCATTTAAATATAGAGATAGCAGATGCTGCCTAAGGTGTTTCTTGAAAGAACAAACTGTGGTCGTATTTTTAATATTGACCGGTAAATTATTCCACAACATTGCTCGAGTGTAAGTAAATGACTTTTTGAATAATTCAGAATTTGGTCTTGGCAATATTAGATTTTGCTGAGATGTAGATCTTAATCCATATCTATACGTGTCAGTACACCTATTTAGACCAGCTTTAATGTAATCAGGTGCCATATCATTGAAAGATTTGTAGACTAATATACATGTGTGGTATTTTACTCTGAATGTGAATGGCAGAGTATTATATTCCTCAAAAAGGCTTTTACTTGGTGTTAACATAGGGAGATTTAAAATAATGCGTAGAGTTTTGTTTTTTTTTAATTTTTATAATTTGAGTGGTTTGCTCTTTTGATAACCCATTTCCCCACACAATAGCTGCATAGTCGAGTATTGGGAGAATATACGAGTTATAATAAACTTTCCTGGCTTCTGTAGTCAGATATCCACTCATTTTTCTAAGTAATGCAACAGCAATTGCCAATTTGGAAGAAACCTTTTTTACCTGGGTTGTCCAACTAAGATTTTCTTCGATATATGTGCCCAAAACCTTTTGACAGAACGACGACATAATTTCTTCTCCATTGACATACAGTTTTAATGGAGTTTGAATGGATAGTTTATGCTTATTTGCAATGATCATACTAGTAGTCTTTTGCTGGTTAAGTTTCATGTTGTTATTTGTACACCATCTCAATACATGATTCAGGTTCTCCTGAAGATTTGTGGCAATATCAATAGAGTTATTTCCCTCTACATGCAGGGTACTGTCATCTGCATACATATCTACAAGGCATTTTTTCACATAAAGTGGCATATCATTAAT
>NW_018408788.1:670224-687464 GCF_002113885.1 Mizuhopecten yessoensis | reverse complement strand
AAAAAACACAAAGTAAACTCTCTCCGATACATGCCCATTAACATATTAAACTAAGTTCATCTGTGTTCAAACTCACACAATGATACTAGCGAGGTTAATAGTTTTAGATATTTATTCATAACATAAACAGCGCTAGCATTTCTGTCGATTTTATTTCAGCTTAACCGGCCGCTATCCGGAAGAAAACATGCACCGTACTGACTGCTAGGGCAGTTATTTTCTGCTTTGAATACTTCCCACTGGCAATAATGATTCCGTAACGTACCCCTTGCGCTATCTTTTGACCATTTGGCAACTATTCGCTTCGTAGCTGACACGGTACAACACTTTTCTTTGGCTTACTTCACACGGCCAGTCATTTTGTTTACAAAGAAATGGTGTGCTATGCGCATGCGCTAGTAGAGGGAAATCCCTGAACAAAACGTTGGTCAGACAGGTAGAAATACCGATGATTATCTTAGATTTAATCATTTTTATGAATCTTATTCAGCCAAATCCGATCGGCATTTTCCATAAGGAGTCTCACTTGATATTTTTATGTAGTATTTGGAAAAAAGACAACAAAAAAAGTTACTTCAGCGTGATGCCCCTTTAACGTGAACTAGAGGAGCCTACCGCTCAGGGATTCATTTAATAGTTCATTTCTTGACATCAGACAAGGTGGATGAATTTACACCTCTTTATATGTGACAACTGCCAGAACTGATTTTTCACCAAGGTGAACTGCATGGTCGGGTAAGAAAGGTCATATGACCAACAGGTAAGTTTGGGGTCACAGGTTACAGAACAAAACATAAACAAAAGCACATGGCACTGAACAACTGACACATGAACAAGACTAGATATTACAAACAATACATGTACACGTGAACAATAAGACATAATTACATATTAAACTTATAATATCTCATTCATCCACCTTTCTTAAAACATTATGATTTAATTAATAACACTATCCATGCTACTTGGACAGGCTATCCCTGCCACATAATGGAGGCAGCATGTACAATTCTTAGGCCCTACCTGTAGGGACAAACGTGACAGAATCACTCTGGTATAAATGCACACATAAACGTTAAAACCACGCCACTACATTAATGTTTTAGCCAAGACGGACGATTTTCTTGTGCACAACATTGACTGACCACCCGGGTATGTACCTAAAAAAAGTACAGATAGTAATTATTTCACATTATTTAAAAAAAATGCTTTCTGTTCAACAGAAAGAACTTTTGATCGTTTAATTTGGTGTTGTTCGTTATTTAACAGTTATTATGGCACCAAAACGAACATGCAGTTGCAAACGCCACGACGACTACAGTGCTGGGAAATACTTTATTTATAAAAACGATTGGAAAATATTTTGTTTTTGGAAGGCAATGCAGATCTGTATTCCCATTAAAATGTATTTGTACTGCTTGCTGTAACTACGCCCACCAGTATTTACAGCAACTAGATACAAAAGTTAATATTTCCCATTATTCCCTGACCTGCTGCCCCCATTACATGATCGTAAGAGGCGACTAAATTTGGGATCTTATCTTTCCTCCCTTTCTCTCAACAATCTTCCTAATGACTCGCATAGCGCAGCCTCCCAAAATACACACACATACACTACACTAATGCATCTTGCACACAGGGGAGGCCGTCCTTAAATGACCTTAGCTATTAATAGGACGTTAAACAAAATCAAACAAACAAACAAACAATCCTAATGACTCCTCCCTTTACAATGCTTCAATTTCGGCCTTCAGTTGAGCGTTTGCCCCTGTGAGGAAGGCTTTTGGGTTCCGTCACAAATGGTAGTTTCGACTCCTGCTTAGCGCTTAGCTATTTAGGAGTGGGACGACTGGTTCGCCCGTTGTCAGTGTAATGTGACCGGGTGGGGTGTCCTGCTTGGTGTCTTCGGCAGTGTGTTTCTGTGAGGTAACACTATAAAGTCGGCATCAGTTCCGCGCTATCACATGGAGACAAACATGAACATATCGCAGCCTCCCAAAACACACACGCATGCATCTTGCACACAGGGGAGGCCTTCATTAAGTGATCATAGCTGTTTATAGAGCGGTAAACTGAACACAATTAATATTGTCATTATGTCATGTGTATATATATATATATATATAAAAACAAAAACAAAGATCACGTGATCAAAATCATCTTTAACATCAGCAAATTTATCATCATTTTAAAATTTCAGCCATCAAGATCATTATTAGAAAAAAAATTGTCATCAGCAAGATGACTTTTTAGGCCACTGGAGACTTTGTCTCAGGTGACCTATTGCGATCGTCTTTTGTGCGTTCGTACAATAGTTGCCGGTTTGGTCCCCGGCCCCCAGGGGCCTGAGGGGCGGGGCCAAAAAGGGTCACATTGACTACAATTTCAAAAATCTTCTCCTTCAAAACTCCTGAACCAATTTCAATGAAATTTTGCAAAAACCTTCTTGAATTGAATGAAATTTCTAAAATCTTCTTCTCGAAGACCCAGATATGGTACAATCAAACACCCTTTATAGATGGAAGGGTCTTAAGGTTTATGACCCTAGGGTATCACGTTTACCCCCTGGTGAAGTCTTAAATCTGCATGCTAGATATTAAATAAGGTGGTTTTATTGTTTTTTGTCACTTTGAATAATAATTCTGTTCGTGTTAAAAACAAAATCAACTCTCTGTATAAATATATCAGGTGACCGTTAAGGCCCATGGGCCTCTTGTTTAAATCAAAAATCTTCATTTTCACCAAGATCATCATCAGCAACAAAAGTCATCATCTGAATTAAAAGATCTTGAAAAAGAAGCCATTGCTGAATTGAAATAATTTGCAAACTGAATACAAAATCAACAAAGCAAAACACAAAATTCATTTAGGTTGGTGTAAGAAATAGTCATGAAGGGTCACTCTTGTTTCAGCTGAAAGATGAAGGGTATTGGGAACAATGACTCTCTCTTCTTCTATATCCAACCCAATATCCTCCCTAGACACTCCAAATGATTGAAGTTTTGCCTCGAGGTCTTGCAGGGAGTCTGGGTTCTGCATTTCCCTCACAGATGTGTGACCATCAGTGTCGCCAAGCATCCCAAGCATCCACAACTGCTCTGCAGTTCTTCTGGACTCTGTCCTGATTCTGTGTTTGTTCCATGCCTCTCTAAAGTTCTGAAGCTGTCTGCTTACCTCAGGCACAAAGACGAGCTGAAGTGCACAGAGATGGCAATCATTCGAGGGATCAAGGATACTTCTGTCCTCCATATCATGGACCAGTTTATAAAATGTCTCCAACTTCTGACTGGACGTCCCTCCACAACCTCTCTATCCTCTGATTGTGGACTGACCTGCCCGTGATGTGGTTGTTCCTGGAGCTGTTTCGGACCAAATTCCTAAACAGAGCCACCTGCACATTCTCTTCTCCGTGATCAAACCGGACCCGTGATGGTTAGCCATATTGGATGACAGCAGCTACAAAGAGGTCCAACACTGTTGTTGGTGCTGCATCTTAAAAATGTCACCAATCTGGAATAGCAATCAATTCATCCATGAGTTACCATGCCCCATGGGGTAAAATATGGACACTAAAATCAAACATTTGAGCATAATTCAACATAAAGGAATAAATATTTTGACAGTCTCCTAAGTTTGCTTAATGACAATCACAAAAGAAGAATTCTACAGTTTTGTATGGGAAAAAGGTTATATTTGAGCCATATTCTTTGCATATATACAAACGTACTTACCATGTGTTTGATCAAAATTGAATAATAAGGAAACCAAAATATGTACAAATAGACAGATGTATGGACACTCCAAATATCATATTTAATATATCATAATAATTTAAATTAGACTAACTTTACTTAAAAAATGCATATGTTGAATGATAGAAGAACATTTATTGCGAATTGACTTTTTGCGAGTACCGGTACTTAGAAATTACAACAACAAAAGTTTTGAACCTTTAAAAATATTTCAATTGATGAGGGTCTAAGAAATTATTCAGTGGAACAATTTAAGATACTTGGGAAAGGCTTTTTTTCTACAAATGTAAGTGTTTAGAAACATTATCCAGGGGGGAGGGGGAGACCAAGCTTGCAGTCAAAGTTTTTTCATTCTGAAATGTGTATATGCATAATACAGATTGTAATATTCATGAGTAGAACATATGACTGTATATGGCTTATATTGCAAGCTTTTAGTTATTAAATTAATCATATAAAGATGGCTTCCAGTTATACTTGTCATATAATTTAAGTGTAAAGGAAAATCAGATTAAAAAAAGTATTTACCTTAAAAGACGCATATGACCATCTATGTGCCACAGGCTGTTTGGCACAGGTACTCGATAGGTCCGCCTTGAAATTGCAGAGCACCATCCCTGTGCTGCTGCAGGAGGATCCACTCGAGTGAGAGACTCTCGTACTCGCTGCCTCTGTACTTGAAAGCCTTTGGCCTTCATGTATCTACTAACCATATGAAAAGATTAAAAAAAATGTATTTTTTAAAGGAGATAAACTTCGCAAATTCCACTATCAAGTAAAAGTTAATTAACATGTTTTTTTTTACTCAAGAGTTTTTAACAACTGTTGGTATGTCTGATTAATTACACAGGCAGATTTGCAGGTTTTAATCAATGGTCATGCCTACATGTATTTGACTTCTGAACTTAAAGACAATTTACCTGTAGATATATATAATATATTTAAAAGGAGATATAACAATTCTACGCACCTCGTTCCCAGCCTTGGGATGATCACGGTGGATTTCACCATGTTCATCAAGTGATTGGTCATCAAGTCTGGCATACTTTTCCCCTCGAACACGCAAGCCTGCTGCCTTCATTTTCTTGTAGACAGTGTCTGCTGAACATCCCAGCTGTTTACCAATATCCTTTGCTGTAAATCCATTGTGCAGCCCAGCCTTTATGTCCTCAACACTGATACCCAATGTAGGTCGACCTCGACCACGCAATTCGACATGTTCAAGTACACCTTAAAATAAGTAAAATTAAAAATATTACTATTGAAAAAGTATATATAAAGATTCAGTTATTATTTGTATCTCTCCATACAAGTATTCAAACAATTATGAAGAAAGAATTGCATACAGACTTATTATAAAATGTATTCCTGTATGACTGTATAGCAATGGTAACTGTAATTTCATCCCCAAAAATGTTAATTGATGCATATTGGCAGGCATAACGATGAAAGAAAACATTTTCTCCCACCCTACACAGGCTAGTCTCCTGTTTTAGCTGGGACTGTTGTATGTGTTGTTTACCTGGTTTGCCGACAAATACGTTGAGATACGCCCACAATTTGTTTTCGATCCTTGCAGCAGGTTACGCAGCTCAAGACGATTCGAGTTTTCCTGTATCAATTGTCTTGAAACTGTCAACATATTTCGTGATATTGCTTGCAAAACTCCATCTTCCTCCACCGCCATTTTAATATTCGAATTTCTCTAACATCAACATCCTGTAACCGCTGTCATGCGCAGAGAAAGGAAACCTTTTTGGTACTTTGTGCAAAAGAGTTCCTGTATTTCACTTAAGTTTAAAAATATTTTCAGTACTTAATACATACAAATTCAAAAATGTGTTTTGCCATTATGTGAAGAGTTTTTACACTGAAGTGGAAATACGACTTTTTTTGCACTTTAGTGCAGAAAGTTTTTTACTACATCATGACAAAAATGTGTTTTGCCATTATGTGGAGATTTAAGTGGAAAAACGTCTTTTTTTGAGAGAAATGAAACCTTTTTGGTACCTTGTTTGAAAAGAGTTACCGAATTTCACTTACGGAAAGAATTTTTTTCACACAAGTTTAAAAATATTTTCAGTACTTAATACAAACAAATTCAAAAATGTGTTTTGCCATTATGTGGAAAAACGTCTTTTTGAAATCGTTTTTCCAATTAAGTGTAAAAAGTATTTCACTACATAATGACAAAAATGTGGTTTGCCATTATGTGAAGATTTTTTGCACTGAAGTGGAAAAATGACTTTTTTGGCACTTGACCGTAAAAAGTTTTTCACTACATAATGACAAAAATGTAGTTTGCCATTATGTGAAGAGTTTTTGCACTTAAGTGGGAAACGACTTTTTTCACTACTTAATACATAATGACAAAAATGTTTCATAGATGCCCTACCATAGCAACGAGCTGCGTTACTAGCCAAAATATGGTGTTTTTGAACAATTAACATGCAAAAATGAAGCCTCAGAATGTGACAAACAAAAATTCCTTACTAAGAATTAACACTGGTATAACAATGTTTAAACATGTCAAATATTTATTTGTTTGTTGCATGCGTAGGCTGTCAAAAATTGAAGAGCGTTTAGTTGATTTCCTTCAAAATGGTCAATTTCAACTAAATAGCGCACAACAGACAGTATTCATGCATTTTATCAAGAAAATGTTTGTTATGTCTCTCTTTGTAATGTCATATATCCTAAACCAGTTGTCGAATGAATTTGAAATTTCATATTTGCCTTCTTAATTTATTCCAGATTACAAATAAAACAACTAACCCTAAATCCCTAATTTGCACAAGGGCAAAATGTCTGGGGGCGTTTCTGTTTTGGGTCACAGGTTTTGCTTGAAAACTACCGGACGCTGTGACACTCTAATATGCCACTAAACCTATCAAAAAAGTAGTTTTGCAAGGTACTTATTTATGAATATAGACAGTTGTCACTGGTGTTGAACTTCAAATATTAAAGTTATTAGCTAAAATGTTTGGTAATAACATATAGTAAATGATTTAGTTGTGTGAGTCCTTTAAGGATGCATAGCACGTGCTCAGGTGACCCTCACCTTTCCTTGATTCTCTGTTGTTGATGACCTAATTTTCGAATAACAGTGCTGTCATTGTGTCTCTAAACTCTTGGCTAGGAATTTTATCAGGCAAAATTAGCAAATAAATCTGAAATTACACCCGCTACAGGCTGTGTAGTATGGCTTGGAGCCAGGGGTGGCTCGAGGGGTGATTATGGACTTGTCCGTATTAAGTTTCCAGGCTGCACCAGGTCTCGGACAATATATGTCCATAGATTACAGTATATGATTTCTACAAGACAATTTACCTTGCCTCGTACATTGCAGGTGTCTCATTTCTGCCACAATGGCCTCTGTTCCAAATTTGAACACCTGAATCTTGAGCCAGGTTACATCAATAATAGCAGACAATCCTGCAAGCTGAGGCTGCCTCAGACTTGTTTAGGTTATGACCCTCATCCAAATTGTATCTTTTTTGACTAGAAGAAGTAACCAACAATTAAAGTAAGTTTTAAAATTTAATAATTAAACAGTTATTTACATTGAAATTCAAAAAAACCCAAAAAAACACACATTTTCAAAAGCACAGTCATCTTAAGACATATTTTCTTATCAGAATTTTTTTTGACACAGTCTTTGGGTCGTCCACTCCGGATTTATATGTAACTGTGGGAACACGCGCCTTTGCATGCTTGCGATACCGTCTGATTCCGTGACATCCTCTCCTTAGTTTGAACATTAGATGTCTTTGACGTTGCTGATGATATAACTGTCTCTTTCGAAGGTTTGTGATGCGACTGACTACACGCAAGCCACTCATCAAAGGACTACCGACTGCACGTAGCCTCAGCACTGTAGAGTCTGCTATACCAAAGTTGCACAGATGAATAGCAGTGTGAATTCTGTCTGGAAAATTGCGGTAACAAGTCATCATCTTCGGGTTTGTTTTCTGAAGCACTCTGTTAAAAGATTTTGATTTCTGAGTGCTTGTTAGTAGTTTGGTGCTGTCCAGACACTCGGTACTTTAGCACACATTGTTTAAAATGATGTTCATCTTTAGCACTGAGGCATAGCACTATCCCCTGTGGCAGATATGTCTTGCTCCAGTGGTTGTCTGGTAATCCTTGACAGCAATAACTGAACTCAATACACGTTTCTGCACAGTTTCATTTGTAGCACTGCATCATGGCCTCTATGGTCATTGGCATATTCTTCTTTATCTGGTCAAGGTTTCCTTTGTGAACAATGTGTGTCCTTTCTAGCTCGGTAACACACCTGTTTCTTACATCAGTGGCCAGTCGTGACTTCAGCGTTCCATATGGTAGACCTCAGAATTTCTGGAACAGGTCAGCACTGAATGTGCTCTTCCAAAACACTCTCTTCACTGATTTCACCAGGTGTCGAGGATCTTTCAAATTTTTACATGCCGGTTGAGACTTCTTCATAACGGTGTGTGTTTTACTGTCTCCATCTGTGGTGAGGTAGTTGATTGAAAGAGTGTCTGCAATCTCCTCTCCAACAATTGTGGCCCAGGCTTCCTCATTCCCTATGGCAGCATCCTCAGCCACATTAGCTGTACAAATGCCTGTGTGGTTAGGACAGGTGACCTCAACCCCACACCTTCTCAAATACTCAGCACGCTTACACAGTTTCTGTCTGTGAACACACTTAGGATTTTCTTATCCGATGTCATTTGTTCGCACAGGGTCATAGTGACCTGAGTGGCTCCTATATAGGGTGTCCGGTCTCCACTGAAAGTGGGTTGTTGTACCTCCCATCCATCTCTGCATTGATGAGGTCTGGCTTCTCCAGTCCACAAGTTGTATTATCTGCAACAATTTTCTCTCTCAGACTTTCCATACTGGCCTTGCTCATAGTTACAATTTTCTCCCCAACATGATTGGCTGTTTTCTGTAATCCAGTATAAGAGGGGGGATGATGTTGGCAGTCAGGCATATTTCAATCATTGCTGAATTGGATACTGATGCAGCCATGAGTGCTGTTTGTATACCCAAGTTTAGTTGACAACGTCGCCGGCCTCTCTTAGGGGTGTCGTTGTCCGTCTTGCAGCTTTCACTTTTATATCCGCATGTTTCGCAGTAAAGCTGCTCCGTCCATCCCCAGCCCCACTGTCTTGAGTTCTTTGAGTCAAACCTTAGATAGCCTGTGCAGTGCTTGTGCTGACGGATTGCTGAATTCCATAACTTCTCCAAATCTATGGGCCGGTATAGCTTGTGTGACAATTTACACAGTAAGGTACAATGGCACGAGTTGTTGCATTGATCTAGATCTCCATGTTCTCCATATTGGCCTATAACAGCTGTCGCAAACCTGCATTAGTAGATCTACAATGTAAAAATAGCTGATCCATTGTTTAGTTGTTGACTCCTGATAGTAACTGAAGTTGCGAAGAGGCAGAAAAGATGTCCAAAACAAATAATGACCTGTCAATACCACACTGGGGAAAGATAACCATTGAAGATTGCACATCCATGAAGTCATGGGTCAAACAAGCCCTTGACCTATATAAAACAAAAATCAGATTATTATAAATGTTCATTTGAAGGTAAAATGAACAGTACATTTCTATTTAAAATAGATAATGATTGTATGAACAGTTTCGGTTAATAACAAACCTATACACACTAGTAAATAACAGCAACACTTTTTATCCGGTGTTTATACACATTCTAAAACCTTATAAAAATTGAGTTTTTATAAGGTTTAAGAACGTGTATATAAACACCGAATATAACAGCAACACTTTTTTTCCCAAAACCGAGCCCCTGTGATGCCTCGGCCATGAGTCGAACCCGGGACCTCTAGTTTACTAGTCTTACGTACGCTCTACAAATGAGCTAAAGAGAAGCTCTCTCTTGGCAAGACTGTAGGATGCGGCTAGTATTTAACTAAGGTGACATCCCCCCCCCCCCCCCCCCCCCTCCAGAAAAGAACATGCATGCAATGATAATATACAAATATTTAAATTTGAAAAAGGAAGTGCATGTGCGATTTGTTTTAATGCTCTTCTAGATTTTTAAAAAATACAGTCCCATAAAACTATCAGCTTATGTTAATGTTCTCCAATGAAACTAAATATTACTCTCTCTATATATATATGAAATTAAATAACTAAGCTTAGTAGTTTAATGTTAGTTAATGTGGGTTTTTACTTTTTTTGTTACTCTAGGAGTTGTAAACATTATTTATTGGGCTAACCTTTATCTCATTCATTTATCATATTAAGGTCAGTGGTAGGCGTATGGGTTTACGTCTTATCATCATTCGACACAAGTTGTCCTGATTTTAGTAACCAATATTGTTGCTTTTACCCCGTTAAAGTGACATATCATTTACCTTCGTATCTAAGCCCGTGGTATAACGCAGGATTCAGGCTACACCGTCAACGTGGCCCTCGCGAGTCTGTATAGTTTGCCAATTAATACGCTGCCAACCATTGTATTTCTGTCGTGAATCCATGCAACATGTTTGCCTTTTAACGTTTGCATAAATTTTCCTACATGACCATTCCAATGATAATCGCAGTAACATTCGCGAAAAAGTCTAATTAAGCCTACCGGAATCGCCTCAACCTCCGCCGCCATTTTGACATCTGGGTCATGCGCAATACATCGGTAAACGGAACCATCCATTGTGACAAAGAGGAATAAGAGGAAATCTTTTGTACTGAAGTGCGAAGGTACATAATGTAAAAAGATTACATAATAATGACAAAAGACGTATTTTTGCGTTAAGTACTTTTTAGTACTTCAGTGCAATACTAAAGTGCAAAAAATATTTGCACTTAAGTGAAAAAGTTTCTTTTTGCCATAATGTGATTTTTTGACATTTTGTCCAGTTTTTTTCACTTAAGTGTAAATCTTTTGCGCTTAAGTGCAAAAGTTTTTGCACTTAAGTAGTTTAGGTATTTTATCCTAAAACGGCCGCCCATACAGGTACGCAGTTATGGCTACCATGAAATGTTTATATGAAAAAAGGCTTAACACTTTCGCGGCAGCTGAATTGCTTTATAACGTAACAGCTGAATGAGATTTTCCCTAATTGTAATTCAGTTATAATTTCATGAATTTTAATTACCTACTGGCTAAGATGCTTGGCTTCAGAAGAGAATTGTGCTGCTAAAGGAGGCAGATGAGTACTCGTATCAAATCGACATTTCACGGGAAATTGGAGATTTCAGGTGCACATACTCATTCAATATAATTTTTCCGCTGCTAAATATAAATCGGACAAAATATTGACATAAATGTATGTCCTCCTTAAAAGCATCTTCAACCGACAACAAGCGGCTTCAAGTTACAACAAGCGTCGCCATACATACATTTTAAAAATACCGGATAAAGTAAACGACATCAGAAGATCATGATGTCTGAAGACGCTTTACGATTTGTAGTGTTCTATTCACACACGTATGCCACGCCGCCGATCGTAATAATTCAATTCATCATAACTCGGTAATTTTTTCAAATAACAGCTGAAATTTGGAAAATATATCAATAAAAGTCTTATTAATAACATATCCTCTGATGTCGCATACTTGAGTAGATATTTTTTACATTATTTACGTTACGCTTTCTTCACTTTACAATTTTGCTAATACACACATGTGTCACGCCGCGATCGTAAAAATTCAATTCGTCATAACTCGGGTCATTTTATCAAATTGAAATTTGGTATAAAGGTGCATTAGAGTCATATTAACAACAAATCTTCTGATGTCGCTTACTTTATTGGGCATTTTTAAAGATTTTGTCTGGCAAAGCTTGTTGTCACTTGAAGACGCTTGTTGTCGGTTGAAGACGCTTTTAACGGTGACCGATACATTTCAATCTCAATCAAAATTTGACCGTTCTATACATTCAATTGTAACTGCTGTATTTTTGAGTTTATATGACACATGCAACATATTGAACATATTTGTTCAGTTTACAAACACAAAACAATGATGTTGCAAATAGATGTATTGCCCTGGATGCTACTCTTGTTAGAAATCCCCTAAAACACTTAAGGGATATCGGGGCAGGTTCGGCCAACCCTGATATTTGTGGTATTGAGCAAATATTTATAAGTTTGATGACATCAGTTTCGGGCATGTTTGATCGATGCAACTAACATTAAGTCGTGAAATCGGCGGTATAATATCACGTTGAATGTTTTATGATGTCGTAATTACGGCGGATTGAACGTGAGCCGAGGTTAACACAGGAACGGGGCAGGATCAGAGTTATTTATATATTTTTTGTTTGTATATACATGTAACTACTGCCGAATAAAGCAATACCCGGTAAGGATTAATTGATAAAAGAATTACAATCACATGATCGGGGCAGAATCGGACTAAATTATATTTATGTATATTTATATTATTATAGCTTTCTTCGATATGTATATTAGATATATTTAAGTATCATTATCGGCTATAAGATATATTTGATAAAAGGATTGCAGTTACATGATCGGTGCAGAATCGGACTAAATTATATAAATTTATAGTATTATATACTTTTTATCGGGTATAAGATTATATTTCATAAAATAATTGCAACGAATTAAGAATATTGTATTGCTATGGATCGGGCAGAAACGGGCGACGATTTACAGGAACGAACAGAAACGGGGCAGGATCGGACTATTTTGTGGTTGAATAATGATGTTAGGTTGCGATATCTAAATCTCCTTATGTTTTGATTTCAACAAAGCATTATTTTCATGTTTAACTTATTTGAAAGCCATCAGCTACGATGATACATTGTGTCATACTTTGGTTTTAATATAACAAGGTATCACCAAAGAATCAGCGCATTGCCAAGGTATCGGGATCGTGGACCCTGTTTTCATGGAGACCTATTTTAATTTATTTCTTTTTCTTAAAAATATATAGACTATTGATATTTTTTTTAAACGCCTAATCTGTTTCCTTAATTGATAAAAAATCTGTAGGTTTCAATTATAAAATACTATATTAATGTATTAGCATCAACCATGACAAGGATTGCTTTATTCGGCAGTAGTTGTACTGCAAGACTTTGGTAGATTCTGCGGTGGCAAGATGGATTTTCCCGGTACAGTGAGATTTTTTGGTGAAGGTGGTGAGTGCCGACAAAGTGTTCTCGGTTCCGCGATTTCGTCGATGTTTCCAGGAAAGGAATTGATGTTTGTCTGGGAGGGAATGACATTCGAGGCGATTCTTGTCCAGCGGATACAGCCAACGACATCAAGTCTGTGGTGGATGCGATCAAGGCCTCTGGTGTGCGAACAGTTCTAGTACAGTCGATCGTTACGAGAGGGAAACTTCATGGAAACTTGACATTCGAACAGTTTAGGCGACAGCGGGAGTAAACAAGAAACTACAGAAGTTTTTCAACACAAATTACGTGAAATTAGCCAGTGGATACCCAGCCAACTACTACAAGGGTTTAGTTCATTTTACTGAGAAAGGACAGATGAAGTATTTCCATCATGTGAGGAGGGTCGTAATGAGATGTATCTAGTGAACACCACCCACCCCCAACAAAACAAACAAAAAACCAACAAAAACCAAAAAATGGGTCTCCATCACAGCAGGGTCCACGATCCCGAGACCTGGGCAATGCGGTGATATCTAGTTATATTATAACAACAGTATACACAATATATCATCGTAGCAGATGGCTTTGAAATAAATGAAAATGAAATAATGCTTTGTTGAGATTGAAGTATTTTTAATATTATGCGATTTTCATATCAATATAGCAGTACAATGGACCATACAAGAGTCCGATCAACATTACAAAAGTTAAAAAAAAACAAAAAAAAACAATCAGACACATCTTGGACAATTCTTATCTTCGATAGTGTACATTATTGTTATATAATTGATTCTATTCTGTTTCAAAATTGAAAAACTAACATTTTAGCTTAAAGTGTTTTGAAAATAATTTTTAAATGTTCTAAATATTAGATAAATAACTCTGATCCCGCCCCGTTTCTGTTAATAGTCGCCCGTTCCTGCTCGATCCATGTCAATAAAATACTCTTAATTCGTTGCAATACTTTTATCAAACATATCTTATACTCGATAATGATACTTAAATATATCTAATATATATATTATCATTCACCAAAAACATTACATGGAAGACGTAAAGGATCACGTTAACCATCATGTGAGCCTCTCGGATGAACAGTTAATAATCTTTTCTCTGGTGTGCAGGACAATATGTCTGAATATCGTGCGAATGCATATAAATAAAACCTTTTCAAGAAGGGTGTCCTTTTGGAGTGAATAAAAGATTTGGTGACGTTGGCCTTGTCAGCACTCATTGCCGAAGTACTTCTATTCTTGGTTTTTTGTTGCCCCCGTGTTTGCCGAGGATGATCTTTGAAACACGCCCACTCTTTGATGTCTTAAAATTAAAGGTGAAATTGAAATGCAACTGTTTGATTTTATTATGAGCCCCCCGCGCTTTAATTTGTTACTTATTTGTTATAAAACAAAGACAATAAAATATGAATGTAAAATGTTTCTTATACATGGGTGTGTTTTTTTGCTAATATATTCATTGTTAGAACGTACAACCATACAAATACTAATGACGTGATTATTTGTCCCTCAAAGAAACGATAAACTGCAAATAGTCATACGCCGCAGTCGTGCGTTCCATTTGTTAATGATCTGTTCGGGTGGCCGTATTTGTGTAGGTATATGCCGAAGCTATTATGTAACGCATGTTTTGATTTGCTTATTGTCTTGGGTGAAACGAAAGATGAATTAAAGATTGCAGCATGTTGTGTCGGGAGGGCTTTTGTGTGATATCTTAAGGATAATATGACTTCTTAGAAGAATTATAAGGAGTTAACTTGAGCAACCCGAGGGCAAGAGTGTGATGTTGGGTTATTTGTAAGTGTTTTAGCGGAATATAAAGGCAAACATATTTGTTTCCGTTATATAAATATGATGAAACATGAAATGAACTACTCACCACTGTGTCCGACATAGTGCAGCTGTCGGGTATTCGAAAAGCAAAAAGCATGTATAGTATTACTCAAACGTAATGTATTTACGGCGCAGGCTGTTAATTGTTACCCATATTGCCGCTATTACCCATATACGGGGTTGTGCCCAACCTGGGTAAAGAAAGGTTGTTAGCTCGCCTGTTCTAAGAACAGGGAGCTATAGCGATTACCTCGGCGTCAGTTTTACCTGCAAGCTATTTAGAAGCTTGTTATTCATTAAATATACTAGGATACTGATATTTGGCATGGAGGTTCTTGTGGGGTATAATACTGATGTAGTGAAGTGAAATATATTTTTAGACTTTTGACCTGTTTTGGACTTAATGTTTTTGGAGCACATCAACAATGCTTTTTGGAGCACATCAACGTTAAAGTTGTAACTGCAAATTATTTAGAAGCTTGTCAGTCATTAAATATGTGTACTAGGATGCTAATATTTTGCATAGAGGTTCCTGTGGGGTAAAATATTGTTGAAGTGAAGTTAACTCAAAATTTTGGCCTTTTTCAACTTGACATATTTTTCTGCGATTTTAGCCTGGTATGAAAATTCAAGATCCCAAAAGAGTGACTTTTTTGTTCCTAGGGTTAGGGTTCCCATCTCCCTTTGCAGTGATCTGAGCCCTTGTATTGGATCCGCTACTTCATCTTCTAATGCTTTCAATCTGCCGTCGAACTCTTTCAATGAGTCAATCACGAAAGATCTTATCCCATCGACACGGGCCGTACGTTTTAATTCTAGGTCTTCAGCCAGGATTCATAAGAACATAACATTAATGTTTGATTTGTATAAAATTATATTATCTTCTTACACGTTTAAATTTATTACAGTTTGGCCTATGATCTAACATAAAATGTTTACCTTGCCCGTGAGGGTATGAATAATTTGGACATATTTGGTCTCCCAACACTTAAAGCTAAACTTAATAACAATTAAGCGTAAATAGGCGCAAACGCAAGTTTGAATACTCACGAAAAATGAAATAATAACAAAGAAAAAAAACTATCCACGCATCTAGCGGCTATATTTTTAATGTCAATATAATAGATGTCATATTTTAAATATGATCAACTTCTCTACCACTATATTTTGTCTTTCTTATGTTAGGTCGACGAATAAACAACATATTACCGACAAACAGTAACAGGTTAAATTTTATGCAACGTACTATGTACTATACCGATAGGGATACATGGTATAGGTGCGCATAATGAGCAACTTAATCATTTCAATCGGCTTGACAAAAGAAATCACCGGTTCATTATTCCAAACAAGTAAAATCAAAGATACAGTAACGGTTTTTATAGATGTATCCACACCTAGGATTAGTATTGTTTTTAAATTCAAATATAAATAGGAAAAAATACTGATACCAAAAGAGATGGGTTGAGTGGATCCCTGTTATATAACTTTCGTTAGGATATACGTTATGTATATCCTAACGAAAGTTATATAACAGGGATTCAGTTAAGTCAATAATCTAACAGCTCCAGTCAGGCCTCGCATGTTCAGCTGGTGGAGTGGGATGGCACCGTGGTGGAAAGTGGACGGTTTCTAAAATGTACAACCCCCCCACGATGTGAATATGTTCTGGAGTTTTTTGTCGCCGAATAGGTCATTCATACATTACCCCATTGTTATTTATTAAAACGTGAAGTCCAGCCTCAATGCATAGCGCGTAAGGAACCATTTACAGTAAAACACTTGTTATTAGATTGCATCGACGACTTTCAGTTAAACTCAAGAAAATGTCTATAAATTCCGAAAACGTATCTGTCTCTTCAATTTTAGGCTATCTGAAAGCTATTGGTCTTTTTAATAAATTTTGAGTCGCTATAGCAACTTTCAATATTCAATTTGACGTTTGTCTTTTACCTTTTAAGTTTGGTTTGATGTTTTTATTTAGCATTTGTTTTTGTCGACCATTTGTTGGCCCTAATGAGCTATCCTGTGTTGATGAGCCGTTAATCATTGATAATAATAATAATAAATAATAATAATATACAGCATTTATATAGCGCCCTATATAATTTGTAAAATTACTCTAAGGCGCTTAACAACATATGGATAAAAGTAATGGTTATAATTGTGAAAACAAACAACAAAGGCTTGCAATCAATGTGCACGTAATTGAACAAATAAAAGGGTGGTATTTACATGACGTCTTTGCAAAGATTCTAATATGCAGACGTGAAGAGGTGAGTTTTTATGTCCCTCTTGAACTTGGCCAGGGTATTTGACTTCCTAATAGCAGATGGTAAGCTATTCCACAACGTAGCCGAAACCCTCCCAAAGCATCTGTTTCCGTAGGTCACAGTACGAGATTTTGGGACACACAACAAAGATTCTGACTCCGACCGCAGTGATCTTGACGGCTGATACAGGGTAACAAGTTCCTGTAGGTACTGAGGAGCTGTTCCATTCAGTGCCTTGTATGTGTATACCAGAATTT
>NW_018408788.1:639054-668238 GCF_002113885.1 Mizuhopecten yessoensis | reverse complement strand
GTCTGTTGGTAGGTGATGTTGCCTCTGGTCTCAGTTGGGATCGAGGAACAGATGTGAGTGAGCGAGATCGCTGCGAACGCACATGTGCCCTAGATAGGCCAACCTTTGGAGGGTTTTCTCCTGAAGAGGAAGGTGTTTTTGATGGTGGTGCTGGTTTTGATTGTGGTGCAGGTTTTGATGAAGATGCTGGTTTTGATGAAGATGCTGTTTTTGATGGTGATGCTGCTTTCGACTGTTTGTTGTTTTTGGTTGGTTTTCGTATAGTCGTGAAACGGGATGGGTCCCCCGGTGAGGATTTTCAAGTTATCTTTGCCAGACATGTCTGGGACTTGTGAGCCCCAGGCAGGTATGTCTGCAGATACTTGAACCGAAGCATCCTTGACTGCGACATTGCCAACCGGCGACCGGATTTTCGTCACTTGTGCATATGAGGGAGCAGCCACGTCCGTGCTCTCCACTATCCTCCTAGCCTCGGGAAAGGAGACATTTCGGGTATATTTGACCCGCAATATCTCTCTCTCGCGATTCCAGGCAGGACAGTCTCGAGACGAAGCAGCATGCTTTCCCTCACAATTAACACAACGCAGGTTGGCAATATCACAGTCGCTTTGGTCCTCATGACCTTTTCGACCACAGTACTGGCAAACGGTCTTCCGTCTACATCTTTTTTCATGATGCCCGTACTTCTGGCAGTTACGGCATCTTAATGGATTAGGGATGTAGACGGAGACACTGCACCTTTGGTAACCAATCACTACGCCGAAGGTAGTGATGGGGTAGCAAAGATCAGTACAAACGTGTCTGTTTGAACCAACTTGTTGTTCTTCTTGGACAAAATCCTTCGCACCTCAGAGACTGGGATCTCCTCCTCCTTGAGGTACTCCAGTATGGCGGCATCAGCGTCATTGCGCAGGGCGGGGCATCTGATTACTCCCTTGCTGCTGTTTAGTGATGGATGTGCTTTCACTATAACACTGATGGTGGTACCCAGTAGGTTGTTTGCGAAAAACTTCGATTAGGAGATCGCCAGATCCCAAAGGGTTGACGGACTTTACGTCCCCAGCTATTCCTTTTATACCCTTCCTCAACAGAAGAGGCGACAATGTTGCTGCAGTTTTTCCACTAGTGGTTGACGACATGATGATGAATTGTGAGAATGTGGTAGTTGTAGGGTGTTTTTCTGTGTTTTTTTCATTACCCATGTATGTTTATTAATTAGTTCACTGTCTGTGTCCCCGCCCGCCCCGGAGCCCAACGACGGGACACTAATATCAGCGTGGATATCCAGCGCCAAAGTGTCGGGGATACACAAAGAAGTATACTCGTAAAATTATACATAACGAGTATATATATTACCCGGAAGAGCATACTCTCGCGATTGACCCTAAGCCCCCGCCTTCTTGGAAGTATGTAAACCAAGGGCTCGGCGTGACCAGCCGATTGGTGATAGAGAGCCCATACCACCTCTCGACTACCCAGAGTCCAAAGCCAAAGTAGTATGTTGCAGAAAGTCGGATCATGTCTCCCTCCAATCCAGAGTTCATCAGTGATTCCGACCCCTGCTCAACCACCAGGATCTTCTTCCCCAAGGAATACGAGACGCAACCAATGTACCCATGCCTGATACTTCTGTAAGCGCAGTTTGGCCCTGCAAGAAAGAGTGCGAGGCAGACAGACCATTTGTAGTGACCAAATGGATGAGGTTATCAGTATTCAGGCCCAAGTGGGTAAAACCACTGGTTCCGTTTGATATTAATAATTTAAGCGAGGAGACCTTGTGTCGTTTAATGACTTAGACGACCAATGGTGGAGTAGCGGTGTAGTGTAGAGTCACGTTTCACCGTGGAGTGCTGGTGGGAGACTGAACGTGGAATCACCAACGCGAAACGTGGGGATCGCATGCCTCCACGCGGTGTACATTGAATCACTGTGTGACCGAAACTGAACCAAAACAAATTTATAGCAGTAAGACAGCCATTACAATATGCAATGACAATACATGTATTTAGCATTACCCCTCCCCACCTACATTTGTTACTTGTTTTTTCTTTGAATTTCCTGACGTTGTATTACGTCTTATTTTGATAATATTTTACCTCTTGAATCAGTTAAAAACGGTTGCCTATATCCAAAAGTGGCAAAATGTATGCTCCGGTAAAATCAACTTTAGGAATATATAACATACGGTTCTAAGTTTGGTTTTGTATTGTTTAACGTCCTATCAAAAGCTATGGTCATTTAAGGACGGCCTCCCCTGTGTGCAAGATGCATGCGTGTAGTGTATGCGTGTGTATTTTGGGAGGCTGCGATATGTTCGTGTTTGTCTCCTTGTGATAGCGCGAAACTGATGCCGACTTTATAGTGCTACCTCACTGAAACATACTGAGGACACCCAATAGGACACCCCAACCGGTCACATTAAACTGACAACGGGCGAACCAGTCGTCCCACTCACTAAATAGCTGAGCGTGTAGCAGGAGTAGAAACTACCATTTTATTTAAGTTTTAAAAAGATAAATCAACATTGAATGGAATATAAATTCAGAATGCATCTGTAAATTATGTCTATAAGTATATGGTAACTGTAAAAGAAAATTCTGAATGTGTATATGTGTATTGAAAGTGAGTGTTTGGAAACAAAATGTATTATATGTACATACATCCGATCATATTTTTCGGGGAAGTGGTTGGCCCTAAAAAGGGCTGTTTTGTTACATGGGGATTCAGCTGCTGTGGAGACATCGGCGGATCCTTGACGCATACTTTTTCATACCGGTATTCTTGGTTGTAGTTTCTCTTGTGTCAAGGTGTACAAGATCTGGCAGATAGTCGGTTGGATACCTAATATCCGGGAATCTTACGAAGTCTTTATCGTATTTCTTAAGTAGGAAAGCGTTGATTTTTTGTTCTTTGCCTCGAAAACGGTCTTGTTGAGCCCTGGTGCCTTGAAGCTGCCCCTAGGAAGGATTTCTGCAATCAATACTCTTGTAGTTTCGGAGCCGCGCTGTTTTTCGACTAACGAAACAATCCTGTTGAAAATGTCCCTTGGTTTTGACTGCTTCTATGTCATTACTCCAATGTTAATGAATGCTATTTGGTGCTGCTGCTAATGCCTTTTTCAAAGTAGGTTGGTGCATTCGGTCCGTGCGTAGACCTCCTCGGCCGCAGAAAACGCTGGTACTGGGAGTTTCAAGGTTGTCGTCGCAGAATCCTTTAAGCTGCTCGATGTAACTGCTTCCGAATATAACTGCTTTGGTCATGATGTCTTCTTTCTTCTACTAATTACAAGTACTTGCAAACCGCATGTAGGGCGTAACAATTGTACCTGCTGCCCCCATTGCATAATTGTAACAGTGGACTTAATTTAGGATCTTATCTTTTCTCTTCTTTCAAAACAACTTTCTTCTTCCTAATGTCTCCCTTGACAATGTCTCACCGTTGGCCTTCAGTTGAGGGTTCGCCCCCTGGAAGATGGTTTTGGGTTCTGTCCTCTGGCCGAGACATACCAGAGTCAGTATAATGTGACCGGTTGGGGTGTCCTGCTGAGTGTTTTCGGCATTATGTTTCAGTGAGGTAGCACTATAAAGTCAGCATCAGTTCCGAGCTATCACAAGGAGACAAACACGAACATATTGCTGCCCCCCATAACACACTCGCATACACTACACTCATGCACCTTTCACACAGGGAGTTCCGTCCTTAAATGACCATAGCTCTTGATAGGACGTTAAACAATTATAAACCAAATTTGCAAACCGATTTACAACACAATCTATACGTCGGTTAGGAGTAAGATAACCACGCGTAAGTCCATTTGAGTTTCATATAGACCACCAGAGCACGTGATATGTATATTGACGCCATCCTGATTTGATTCGCTAGTCACATATATTTTTTTTAATAAGCGACTACATGCAAATAATGACCTAGTCAGACCATCTTAAAATTACAATATTGAACGTCATTTGTACATATTGTGGTTCATATTGTAAAGATTGTTAGCTCACCTGCCCCCCATCCGTCGTCTGTCCGGCATCAACTTTTTACTTTAAACAACTTCTGCTCAGTAACCAAAAGGCCTAGCATGATGGTATTTTGCCAGTAGCATGCTGGAATCAAGGACTACCATGTTTATTCAAATAAATGACGTTGACCCACTTTCAAGATCACAGGGGTCAAATATGTTAAAAACTTAAAATGACTTCTTCTCAATAACCTAAAGGCCCAGGGTACTGAAATTGGGCCTGTAGCAAGCTGGGATGAAGGACTACAAAGTTATTCCAAATGAATGACCTTGACCCACTTTCAACCTAATGTCCTTGTTCGACATTCAAGGTCACAGGCATCATATCTTTCAATCTTTTAATAGGTTCTTATGAATCAAACACTCATATTCTGCCTGTAGCTATATAATAGTCCACTTTTAAGAAGTGTGAGATTAATACCAGCTGGGCGATGCAGACCCATCGGGCCTCTTGTGGTTTTTTTTTTTTTTATTAAAAACAGATTTTTGCAATTGTTTTTATCTCAATGGTGTCATTTATATAGTAAAACGTTTATTTGTATTAATTTCTAGGTGGTGATTTACAAATAGAACGTGAGAAACATGTATCTTTATTAAATTATCAGAAAGTATATACTATATAAGGAAGTACCAGTGACGTTTTTTAAAACGTGAAAACCCGTTTGTTATGGTTCACAAACCGTTATTATACGCCCGTCGAAATGTAACGGACTCATTTTCCTCTTTGAGGGTAGCAAACAAAACAAGTCACATCTGGGTTCGTTTCAAATTTATTCCTCGATCCAGTGACCCTTAGGCCAGACTTTTGTCTGGACCCTACAAATACACATACAAATACTTCTTAGACATTAGACATAAAAAAATATCACAGAACAATACATATCTATTCCTCTATCTTTGTAACTGTAACAAAGACTTACTTTACACTTATGTAACATACATTTAACCACTTATTTAGTAATTACTTTTTATAGCAAAATGGAAATTAACTTCTAATTATAAATGAAATTTATAATAATTATTTTATCAATTTCAGATTTACTTAGAATCAAAATTAAAGATACTTCATAAGAAAAATACGTGTTTTACAAAAATACGCATAATATGAACACACAGTTTAACATGAACACACATACCCCATCTATGGAATGGAGGCTATCACAAACACAGGTTCTCTTATCCTATTCAGTATAAATCTCTAAAAAATAAAATTAACGAATTGTAACAATAGTAATATTCAAGTTTATCACAAGTTTCAGTGTAAGCACAATGAAATTTACTTTAAACCAAATAGACTTCATTTAATCATATAAATGCTTTTAAAATAAAAACTAGCACTATCAATAATTTAAATTAGACATACCTTTACTTTAACAAATGGCTTCTCAAATATGCTATGAACAGCAGGCAAACAAACACCTGTTCCCTTGAAGGCTTTCTCTTGTACTGATTTTTTGGCGGCAAATACCCAGAATATTATCCCTACACTTATCACCCCAGGACCAATAAAATTACAACATACAGACATACCTACAAACTATCCAACAGAATTAACTTTACAAATAGACAATAAGGACAAACAAGTTTTAGACAGGTGCACATGACCAACACTGGACAGAACCGGCACAGCACAACGACATTTACAATGTACAAAAACATATACTCACCTGGTCCGGGTTTTGCCTCAGGGTACATACAGGTGTTACAGGTGTCTATACACATAGCTAATATATATATATATATATATATACATATATATATATATGATATATAAAACCATGTGTGCATTACATAATAAACGAAATAAATAAAATTCAAAATACAGTCTACTACATACTTCCCCCCGTCGGAAAATGACGTCCTCGTCACTTTGACGGTAAAATATGAATTTACAACAGGCTCACTGTTGCTAAAAGTTTCATCTGAACTCAATGTCTGAAGTACCTTCATCTTCTGCATCCATTCTGGTACACCCTGAGTTGCCATCACGTATGTATCCGAGGACATCCAGGCGGGTTGCTGCCTTCTCCTACCTGAACGACGTGGCTCCTCTGGTACAGTAACCTGCTCTACACGATCGTCATCTGATTCTGGATTCGTGGTACCATCATCGTCCAAATCTTCAGTGGGCTCATCCTCTACAACGATGGAGTCTACCGGTGTCTTGGACTCACTTGAATCCTCCTCCGAGGCTAGGTCCCCGAATGATGCAGATGAACGACATGTGTCACCTGATAATCAGATTCGTCCTCAGATTCTTCCTCGGACTCATCTTATTGGCGACTTGGTTCTAGGCTCCTTTCTGTAATTTTCTTACGCCTTGGCGCCGGAACAGGTCTATCTTTAACAGGTGTCCCATCTACTTTATCCAGCCTCTTCCCAGTTATATTTCCTATGGGCATCAAATGGTTCCTGTGTAGAATCCGTTTACGACCAGATTTGTTTTCCTTCTGTACTTCAAAAACCGGAATTCCTTCGTTTGGATGTCTAGTCACTATATATACATCTTCTTCCCAGCGGTCCTCTATCTCCTGGCTGTACTGTTGCTCCGCGCACTTTCTTATCATAGTTGACCTTTTGACGATGCTGGGCGTTTTTAGCTGTTTCTGAGGCTATCCGAAAAGATTCCTTCATTCTATCTCTCAATTCTTTAATATAAACTGGTAAAGACTCATGACTGTTACCTCTCTCCAAGCCAAAGGCTAAGTCAATGGGCAGTCTAGGTTCTCGGCCAAACATAAGGAAAAACGGGGACTGTCCAGTTGTTTCCTGACGAATGCAATTATATGCATGAACGAGAGGTCCTATATGGCTTTTCCAATCATGTTTCTCATTTGGCTTAAGGGTTCCTAACATTCCTAGGAGAGTACGGTTAAAACGTTCCGTAAGTCCATTCCCCATGGGATGATAAGGCGATGTTCTTGACTTTGTCATACCAGTGATATTACACATCTCACGGATAATATGTCCCTCGAAATTTGCTCCTTGGTCTGAGTGAATTCTTTGTGGGAGACCGTAGTGGACAACAAACTGCTGATAAAATGTTTCTGCTGTAGTCTTTGCAGACATATTACGAGTTGGTATTGCTAATGCGAATCGAGTGAAATGGTCAGTTATGACAAGAATATACTTGTATCCTCCCTTGGAAGGTTCCAAGGTCAGGAAATCCATACACACCAATTCTAAGGGTTGCGTAGTCTTGATATTGACCATGGGTGACCTAGGATTCGCTGGAGACCTGCGAAGACATCTATCGCATCTACGTATATGTTCTGCGACATCAGTGTGCATTCCTGGCCAATAAAATCTATCTCTCACCAAAGATGTAGTCCTGTCACGGCCTGGATGACCAATGTCGTCATGTAATCCACTCAGGGCCTCTGTACGATAAGTCGTTGGTAGCACAAGTTGCATCTTTTCCTCTCCTTCAACGTTGACTCTGCGAAATAACACTCCATTCCTCAAAGTGAACTTATCAAAATTCTTATATAGAGTAAATATCTCACGAGACATAGGTAGTTGATTACGGACTGGCGTTGTACCTGCTAAAATATGGTTCATGATACAAGAAAGGTTAACATCTCTATGCTGAGCTTTCTTCCAATCCCTCATCGTCATGGAGTTAAAGTCTGTAGAAACCTCATCAAGCTGATTCACAACTTCTGCTGACATGGATAAACTCTCCACATATGGCTGTTGACACGAACTACAAAGTGCAGCAATGGTTTCCTTACTAACATGTTGTAATGGCTCGTCAGTACACTCAACCGGTAAGCGCGATAATGCATCAGCGTCCGCGTTATTCTTCCCTGGGCGATACTTTATGGAAAAATCATATGACGATATGGCTGCCAGCCAGCGATGACCTGTAGCGTCAAGTTTAGCGCTGGTAAGAACATACGTGAGGGGGTTGTTGTCAGTCAGTACCACGAAAGGATTCATATACAAGTAGTCATGGAACTTCTCCGAAATTGCCCATTTCATCGCGAGAAATTCCAGTTTGTGAACAGGGTAGTTTTTCTCGGACTTGGTCAATCCTTTACTGGCATAGGCAATTACCCTAAGTTTTCCATCCTGTTTCTGATAAAGTACTGCACCTAAACCTTTACGACTGGCATCGGTATGTAACTCGAATGGCACTGCATAATCGGCATAGGCTAGAATGGGTGGACTTGATAACTTTTCCCTCAGCTCCGTGAATGCCCTTTCCTGTTCCTCACCCCATTTCCATGTAGCACTTGAAGTTCCAACTTTCTTCTTGAACTTGGAAGGTTTAGGCATCAACTCCGATAATGGTTTGGAAATTGCCGAAAAGTCTTTTATGAATTTCCGGTGGTATCCGGCAAATCCTAAAAATGAGCGTACTTCCTCTGGATTACTCGGTCTAGACCATTCCTTAATCTTCTGTACTTTCTCCGGGTCAGCCTCTATACCATCCTTTGACACAATATATCCTACATATCTTACCTTCTGTTGGAAAAGGTGGCACTTTTTGGATGATAACTTCAATCCACAATCTCTTAAACGATCAAACACTCTGTTCAAGCGTTCTATGTGCTACTCATAGGTCTGAGAAAACACTATCAAATCATCTAAGTAAATGCAGCAAATATTATAGTGTAAATCTCCTAAGCATTCTTCCATTAATCTTTGGTAGGTTGCCGGCGCATTCGAAAGTCCAAATGGCATCCTGTTGTACTCGTAAAATCCGAGGGGTCCTACTGTGAAAGCTGTTCGTTGTTTGTGCTCTTCTTTGATCTCTACCTGATGATATCCCGACTTCATATCTTTTCTCGTGCTTGTTTGTTTGTTTGTTGGTTTATGTTTAACGGCCCATCGACGGCTGTGGTCATTTAGGGCCATGGTGATTTATTTATTTATTTTACTTTTTTAACAAACATGTGAATAGCGAAGATAAAATCAGATAAAAAGGTTCATTTTAAATGTATTCGCATTGTATGTGTAGATAATTAAAAATAATAAAAGGGGGTTAAAATAATAAAAGAGATAACGAATAGATGATATGGAATATGCGATATATATATAACGTCAAAAAGGATAAGGTGGGTTAAAAGACATCAGAGTCTATAAAATAGACCGATGTCTTTCAAATAGTTAAATAATGCCTTCGAATCCACGGAACTGAAAAGTGTTTTCATATCCGGGACTCGGAAGTAGTTATCACGAATGTGTTTAAAATCGGAACATTCTATTAAAAAATGCTCCACTGTAAATGGAGTGTCACATGCGTGGCATGAAGGTATATCTTCTCGTTTTAAAAGGTACGAATGAGTAGGATATGTGTGCCCAGTGCGGAGCCGAGCGAGGACAACTTCCTCTCTACGATCTTTCCGACTGGGAATAGATGTTTTAAGTTTCGGTTGTATCTTAAAAAGTTTGTTGTTGGTCTCCAGAGACCAGCGTTTCTGCCATTCATTTTGAATGGCTGTACGAATAGTAGGTTTAAAATCTGTGTATGGTAGTTTGATATTTGTTTGTTCGAGATTCAATGCATTTTTTGCTTCCCTGTCAGCAAATTCGTTGCCTTTTATTCCGACATGGCTCGGAATCCATAGTAAAGTTATTTTAGACTTTTTTAATATACGAGATATTCGATGAGCAAGGTTTTGTACGATTGTGTTTTTAGGATCTCGTAACTGTAAACTCTGTAGGACAGATAGAGAGTCTGAACAAATAATTGCCTTTTTAATGCGGTGTTCATCGATATGGTCGAGGGCCAAACCAATGGCGCATGCTTCAGCAGAAAAGATGGAGGCGCCGTCTGGTAGTCGGACTGAAGTGCAAGTATTGGCAGTACAGCAGGCTGCTGCCACTTTCTCACCTTCTTTGGAGCCATCGGTGTAAAGTTGTGTATGAGAAGGGTAATTCGAAATGCATTCCCGAAAGGAGGATTTGTGTTCTTCGGGCATAACACTTGATTTCCCTCGCTCATGTAATGTAAAGTTAAAATCGGGGGTTTGAATGGTCCACGGAGGAACATCAGATATGTTAAATTCAGCTATGTCCGTCAATTTTATGTTGAGTTCTTGCAGGAAATTCAAAATTCGGATACCAAATGTTGGCAGAAGTTTTTGGTTTTGCGTAAATATGTTTTGGTATTTGGGGTTGAATACTTGGTTGAAAGCAGGATTTTTAGGGTTTGATTTTAATTGAGTTGCAAATTGTAATGAAAGTTTTATTCTTCTGTCATAAAGGGATGGTTCATTTGCTTCCACGTACAGGCTTTTTACAGGTGTTGTTCGAAAAGCTCCCAGGGCAAGACGTAGCCCTTGGTTATGGATTGGATCTAGCATCTGAAGGTACGAACTGCGCGCTGACCCGTATACCATAGAACCATAATCCAGTTTTGTTCGAATAAGTGATCTGTATAGGCGCAAAAGCATTTCACGATCCGCTCCCCAATCAGTATGAGAAAGGACTCGTATAATGTTTAACGCCTTGGAACACTTATCCTTCAGATACTTTATATGTGGTATGAAAGAGAGTTTCGAATCAAAAATGAGGCCGAGAAATTTAGTCTGTTCAACAACAGGAATTCTAGTGCCATCGAGTGTTAGATTTGGGTCATTGTGTGCTTTTCGTTTTTGACAGAAATGCATGCACACAGTTTTGGATTTAGAGAATTTGAAGCCGTTTTCGTCTGCCCAATTTTGTAGTTTGTTTAAACTCTGTTGAAGTTGTCGTTCTATCGTGTGCATGTTCTTAGATCTGTAACAGATCAAGAAGTCATCCACAAATAACGACCCTTCTGTTGATTGACCAAGACATTTGACTATATCATTNTTCGAATCAAAAATGAGGCCGAGAAATTTAGTCTGTTCAACAACAGGAATTCTAGTGCCATCGAGTGTTAGATTTGGGTCATTGTGTGCTTTTCGTTTTTGACAGAAATGCATGCACACAGTTTTGGATTTAGAGAATTTAAAGCCGTTTTCGTCTGCCCAATTTTGTAGTTTGTTTAAACTCTGTTCTCGTGCAATTTCTCGGTTCAAGTTTTGGTGCAAGTTTCTTCAGTCAGATCATGTGTTATTGTCCTAATGTTTGGACAATATGGATTAAATTTGGGAAAATCATTTCTAATTTTGGAAATTTTATATTCGTAGCCAATTATGGTAGATATGTCCCTATAAATTCACAAGTCAAATCAAATTAAGGTGAGTCGAAACAAATTAAAGGGAGTCAAACATACTCTCAATGGTATACTGCATGCCCTGATTAAATATCAAACAAGAGGCCCAAGGGCCTTAGCGGTCACCTGAGTTAGATCATAGGTACTGGTAGCTTTATTTTATTGTTTCGATGTGATGTGGAAATCAGCTTGTAAACTAAGTGAAATACAATACTTGTCATGTCATCAAAGGATAAGAATTTTAAAATATTTGTAAATGTTCCATTTGGGGCCCCGCTCTAACCCCTGGGGATGGGGCAGGAATTCCAAGTTTACAATGTGATACCGTCATCCACCAAAGATGATTCTGACCAAGTAAAAATAATTTCCAACAGAAAATTGTCAAAATATACCCAAAAGTGTTGTTTCCCTATATAAACTATAGTAAACTTTACCCCCTCCCCAAGGGAGAACGGATAGCTCGGGGGTCCTGAAATTTACAATTTAAGTAAAGCCCCTGATGATCTTTCTTTCCACGTAGAGAAAATCACTGTAGTACCTCTGAGTCTGGAGAAGAAGATTTTTGAAATATTGGTTAATTTTCCCTTTGGGGCCCCGCCCTGGCCCCAGGGGTCGGGGTAGGAATCTCAATTTTACAATTTGAAACCATCTACCTCCAAGGATAATTCTCACCAAGTAAAAATAATTTCCAAAAGAAAATTGTCAAAATACACCCAAAAGTGTTGTTTCCCTATATAAACTATACTAAACTTTACCCCCTCCCCAAAGGAGAACGGATAGCTCGGGGGTCCTGAAATTTACAATTTAAATAAAGCCCCTGATGATCTTTCCATCCATGCAGAGAAAAATACTGTAATACCTCCGAGTCTGGAGAAGAAGATTTTTGAAATATTGGTTAATTTTCTCTTTTGGGCCCCGCCCTGGCCCCTAGGGTTGGGGTAGGAATCCCAATTTTACAATTTGGTAGCCTCATCCACCAAGGATGATTCTGACCAAGTTTGAAAAAATTCCATCCACTGGTTCTTGAGAAGTTGATAATGTAAAAAGTTTACGCACGACGCACGACGACGGAAGGAAAGTGATTGGAATAGGTCATTTGAGCAAAGCTCAGGTGACCTAAAAAATGTAACAAGAGGCCCAATGTGCCCGAATCGCTCACCTGCTATTACTCTCACATTTGTAATCTTAAACGTGGACTAAAATACAGCTTGAGGCAGAATATCAGTGTTTGATTCATAAGAACCTATTAAAAGATTTAAACTTATGACCACTGTGACCTTGATTATGGGCAAATGTCATACATTTTAACAAACTTGGTAGCCCTTCATCCCAGACTGTTAATGGCCAAATATCATCACCCTTGGCCTTTTGTTAATTGTTTAAAGTTTTTTTTAAACATATTTGACCCCTGTGACCTTGGATATACATCAAGGTCATTCATTTGAACAAACTTGGTAGCCCTTCATCCTAGCTTGCTACTTGCGAAACATCATAACCCTAGGCCTCTTAGTTATTTAGAAGAAGTTGTATAAATGTTTCAAAACATGTTTGACCCCTGTGACCTTGAATATTTGTCAAAAGTCATTTATATGAACAAACTTGGTAGCCCTTCATCACAGCATGCTACTGGCCAAATATAATCATCCTAGGACTTGGTTATTGAGAAGAAGTTGTTTAAATGTTTTAAACACATTTCGACATTGTGACATTGAATATTTATCAAGGTCATTCATTTGAATAAACTTGGTAGACCTTCATCCCAGCATGCTACTTGCCAAATTTCATCATCCTATGCCTCTTGGTTATTCAGAAGAATTTGTTTGAAGGTTTTAAACATATTTGACCCCTGTGACCTTGATTATCAGTCAAGGTCATTCATTTGAACAACTTGGTAGCCTTTCATCACATCATGCTACTGGCCAAATAGCATCATCCTAGGCCTTTTGGTTATTGAGAAGAAGTTGTTTAAAGGGTTTTAACATATTTGACCCCAGTGACCTTGAATATATTTAAAGGCATTCATCCCAGCATGTTACTTGCAAAATATCATTATCCTAGGCCTCTTAGTTATTTAGAGGAAGTTGTATAAAGATTTTTAAGACAATTGACCCCTGTGACCTTTGAAAATTAATGAAGGCCATTCATTAGAACAAACTTGGTAGCCCTTTATCCCAGCATGCTACTGGCCAAATATCATCACCCTGGGCGTTATGGTTATTTAGAAGAAGTTGTGTAAAGTTTTTAACATATTTGACCCCTGTGACCTTGAAAATAGGTGAAGGTCATTTATTTGAACTAACTTTGTAGCCCTTCATCCCATCATGCTACTGGCCAAATAGCATCATCCTAGGCCTTTTGGTTATTGAGAAAAAGTTGTTTAAAGGTTTTTAACATATTTGACGCCTGTGACTTTGAATAAATTTAAAGGTCATTCATTTGAACAAACTTGATAGCCCTTCATCCCAGCATGTTACTTGTCAAATATCATCACCCTGAGCGTTTTGGTTATTTAGAAGAAGTTGTGTAAAGTTTTAAACATATTTGACCCCTGTGACCTTGAAAATAGGTGAAGGTAATGTATTTGAACAAACTTTGTAGCCCTTTATCCCAGTTTGCTTCTGGCCAAATATCATTACCCTAGGCCTTTCGGTTATTAAGTTGTTTAAAGTAAAATATTGACGCCGGATGCCGGACGACGGACGCTGCGCCATGCCATAAGCTAAAAATGTATTTTGGAAAGATGTTTTGGATGCCTGGTATAAAACTATCAATGCAAGCAAATTATACAAAACAAATATCTTCAATAATACATGGTACAAAAAAGGGGTACATTTTATCCACAATATTATTAAAAAAAAAGATAAGATCTTTATACAGCTTAGAAGAATTTTGTGAAGAAAAAACCCACATTCGTGCTATTTTTTTAAGTTATCAGAGTCTGAAAAATGTTATAGGTCAGTTCATAAGAAAGAACCGCCAAACTTTCGATTCAGAAAAAAATATTATACTACCTAATATACCCATAAATCTGAAGGTAATCGTAAGATGAAAAAATAAAAAAGGAGCCCATGAAATACATACCATATTAATCAAAAATGAAGTTTAACCCACTGCCAAAAATAAATGGAATCAAAATTTCAATATTGATGAAGATATCATATATCATTTCAATACTTGTACCAGTTCCAAACTACACTAGTTAAAATTCAGAGTAAATCATAGAATTCTTACCACAAACAAATTTTTATTTCAAATTGGTTAATTAGATAATAATATGTGCACTTTTTGTAAATCTCATCCAGAAACAATAACACATATAGTATGTGATTGTGAAAAGGTGTCTAATTTGATCGAAAATATAAGAATTACTATTATTGCTAAAGATCTTGATCTTCGATTTAATACAAAAGAATATATCTTTGGCAAGCAAATTAATAAATATGCAAAGTTCAACTTGGATAACTTGATATTACTCACAATAAAATACATATAAAAATCAAAATGCCTTGAAATAAAAATCAATCTAAATAGTCTAAATAATCATATCAAGTTTGAATAATAAGCTCACAAAATTCTAACATTAAAAATAAAATACAGTTTAACACACAAATACATCACTGGTTGCAAATTTAAAAATTAAAAGATATTAAATTTAACATCTTTTTTACCAAGGTCTTCCTATCTCCCACATGTCTTGCCCTTTGTCTTTTGTGTGCATTTGATTTTTGTCTGTTTACCTAATGTCACGAATACCATTTATTTCTAAATCATTTATTTATATATTAATGTGTGTGGGTGTGTAAGTGTCTGTGTGTTTATGTGCGTTTTCTTTTTTGTCTCTTATATTCAAAGTGAATTAAAAAAAAACTATTAGCAACAACTCTTATCTTTTGGGAGCTTTAACATCAATCATGTACCATATGTGTTCCAGTGTAAAAATATGGGTCCTAAAATGGATTTGTTTGTGTCGATGATCGGACAAGGTTTGTGTTCCTATATACTAATATAGTAACATGACACGCTGAAAGGTTGAGCGTCCTATTGATCCCGAGTACACTTTTCTGTTGCGTTCCGGCTGTGCACATCTTTCGGATGTCTTCAATCTGCTCTGGCAAATAGATAATTATTTCCGGTGCCTGTCCTTTTGAATGATTAATCTGCTGCACGAAGGGGTTTCTCATGGAGGTCGTTGATTACAGAAAGAACGTCGTCGGCGATGGTCTTCCGATGATCTGATAGTACGGTTTCCGAGGTTTTTCTTTCATTGCGTTCCTGTTGGAATTTCAAATACTGCACCTGTTTCATATTACGCGGTACGTCTCCGGAATCTTCTAAAACCATATCTTGATACACCTCGAGATGTCTGTCTTGATTGTTTCCCCGAATGCTCCTCTTTGTTTGCTCAGTGCATCGGACGTACCCTCGCTCCGTCAACTTTGCATTCCCGTGTTGTGAAACGTCTTCCAGTGCCTATGTATGTATTCGACTAAATAAAAATGTCCCGATTCTTACCACGAAATTCTCTTCTTGTAATCCCTCGATCTCTTAAGCTTTGTATAATGCCTCCTTAACATGATCAAATCTGTCTCGTTTGGTTGCGGATGTAACAGTTCACGGACTTTTGATCGAAGAGTATAAAATTGTCCATCTTTCATCTCCAAGTATATAAGTTTTCCGTCTTGGTGCAAGTATAAACGTGCTTTCGTCGACCCCTGACAGTCTTCGGTGAAACATGCTTTCTTTCCTGCGGTTCGACGTTCGTTGTTGTCTTGAAAATCGATGACAAAAAAATTACATCTTTTTTCTTTCCTCGCGGGATAGCGTCTAGATCTTTATCGATATCCATTAAATGGCTAATAAGAACATCAACGTCAAGGAAACGGTCATGCTTGAGTTTTCCAGTTGCTTTTCTTGGGGGCTCCAGTCGGGTATTTGTAGGCACGACTCGTCTTTTAAAACAGGTGATGCTGATGTCTCCGGTAGCGATGCGATAGGCTGTCGATTGTATCGTGTGGACGGACATTTTTCCTTTTCGGCGATTCGGACGATGAAGAAACATTTTCAAGCAATTATTGTTGCTGAGTTGGTATTATATGGCCAGGTTCATATTATGTTGTCTGTCCGTCTCGTGTCCGTCCGTCTGTGTTAGGGTGTATATCATTATTTACTGTCTGTCTAATATATTGCGCTCAGGCTATCCTCATGGCAACTCAATATGAGCTGGTAGGAAAGGCCTCCATAACTTTGGCTTCTTTCTTGCGTTCGTTTTAAGCCGACTTGCACCCTGTTGAGTTATTAACTTGCATTTGAAGCTGAAGCAGTAGTGTCATCGGGCGTGAGCGAAGTCATGTGAGGTTTCGTATCGACTTTGTGGTCAGTAAAATAATCGGAAAGTGCCGGTTTAGGTCTATCGATGGATGCTTTTGCGAAGTGAGGTAAAGTCCCTGGAGAAGATGTACGAAGGGGTCCATGTCTAATTTGGGGTGATAACTTACCGGTTGTAGTGGTTGCGTGCAGTTGTTTAACTTTACTTGAATGGTCGCCTATCGAAGAAGGAATTGGTGATGTTCGATTCGACGAATAATCGGAATTGTCAACAGATGAAATCCTGGTAGAAGAGGGGTCCTTTTCGATATGTTGCTATGGGGCATGACACTTTGCGGCTGTTTTGGATGGCGCATCATTTATTCCGGTCTGCAGGACGTGGTGACTGACAAGTGGGTCCATTGTTACTGTAGATGATCTATTAGGCGAAACAGCTTCTGCATAAGTTATCTTCCTTGACGGTGGAGTTTTCGTAAGAGTGTCATCCAATAAAACTTTCTCTGGTGCGCGGTATAATGGAATCAGAGGAAGAGGAACAAAATGGTCGGGTGCCCATATCTTCCTCGTTGTTGGCCTCTGCATCGATGTCCACATTATGAGCATTGGATCTTTCTTGGAACCAGTGGTACCGCTAGGATAAAATGTTCGGTTCATGATCTCCACACAAATGTCCGACAGTCCATTGACAGGTGGATACACGGATCGGATCGGTCTGTTCTTGATGTTTGCTGCCGATTGATATGTCCATAGGCATGCGTAACCCTGGTTGGTAGCGGCACTCAAACAAGCAGCGTCGTAGTCCGTTGAAACCAGTCTGATTTGACCGTTAGATACAGCTCTGATATTGTCACGTTTTCTGTTGACTAGATCAATAGTGATCCGTACCCTGAGCTCGGGAGATACGTTAGTGTTTCCAATCAATCATTATGAGAGCGCGTGATAAAAGCAATTACCCTCCATCCTCGTTGCGGCGGTGTAATGGTCAGTACCGCGTCGATGGTCATTAAGAATTTGTGTCGCAATTCTATCTCTCCGTTTATGAACGTCTACGTCACACTCGGGTTCAGGAACAGGACTTACTCCGACGAGTATCCCTTCTAGAACGGTGGCACTCTGCGGTCTATTGACGCCCAGCTGGGCCGCGTTGCTAAGACGACGTAGACTAGCATTGAAATCGAAAGGTCCATTCGTGCGCGAACATTTTCTACACACGTAATCAACAGATATGTCAGTTAACTGTGTCATACTTACAGTTTACCTGAGACAATCCTCGACAGTGCCCATGGAACCAGCAGTTACACAATCCACATAAAATTGATTTCAAGTGGCATTTCCTCTTGCAAGTTCCACATGCCCATCGGGGTAGATCCTGGTTACGAATCTAAAAATCAATAGAAATAAAGTTTTCGAAATTATCACAATTACCAACTGACCCGGGAAAAAACCGGGCGGCCGGGGCGGCATTAACAAGTAACGGCTACTGTTCAGGGTTTATTTCAAGTCCGCCTTCTCATTCCTAAACGTTTTATGTTTATTTCATTTTTTTATTACCCGATATATTCAACCCTTCACAAACGTTGCTTCCATTTCCCAACTTTGATCCTGATACTCAAGTGCGTTTTATTTCATAAATATGAGTTTTTATGAGGACTACAATCGTATGCAACAGATTGTGATTGGCTCTTTTTGTGAATCGCGGGCGCTTTCGCGGATTGGAATATTGCCAGTTTGATGGATAAAGATAGGCTTAATATCATGATTTTTAATCATTAAAGGGACATCACGTGAAGAGCCATATTTTGTTTAATGAACGTATGTATTGTATGCACTTCCACTAATGTAACCTTGCTATCCCCATATTCATAGTCCGTTCGAAATGTCCAGTTTGACCATTTGAATTGTTCGGGAAAGCCCTGCTAAAAATAGCGCCGATAACGTCACCTGACTAGGCAGTAAACACGAGCGGTCTGGGCGAGATGAAACGGTTTCCAAAGGGGCCACCAGAGAGGGGCGTCAGACAACTGCAACTTCTTACCGCACTATGAAACCCAAGTAATATGATTTCCAAGTCCGTATTAAAACTTATTGAACAGTAGTTATTCATCATCAGAAGTTTATTGGACCCTGCAGGTAGGGCGTAAGAATTGTACCTGCTGCCCCCAATTGCATGATCGTAAGTGGCGACTAAATTTGGGACCTTATCTCCTCTCTAAATAACTTTCTTCTTTCTTCAACGGGTTCGCCCGTCGTCAGTATAATGTGACCGGGTGGGGCGTCCTGCTTGGTGTCTTCGGCAGTATGTTTCAGTGAGGTAGCACTATAAAGTCGGCATCAGTTCCGCGCTATGACAAGGAGACAAACACGAACATATCGCAGCCTCCAAAAATATACACACATACACTACAGGCCTGCATCATGCACACAGGGGAGGCCGTCCTTAAATGACCTTAGCTGTTAATAGGACGTTAAACAAAATCAAACAAACAAACAAGCACACTTGCCAATATTCAGAATTTAATTGATTTAGCTTTAAACATATTTGTTGCCAATAAAATTGAACAAGGGATGGGGCACACGATTTTACAATTTATCACAGCCTTCTCCCGTTATACATTTACAATGAAATGTCAACAATGATAATAGACATAAACATAAAGTATATATATATAAATATATATTGAATTTAGTACCGGAATATGACATGTACGGGGCTAAACACCTTTCTTCAACCATGGGATAAACCTTTCTGTAAAAAGGAATATTAACGAGACGAATATCCCTTTTCAAATGTTTTCATAAAGTGCATATACGCAATGACAAACTACACGCGTATAAAAAAGAGAAACGTTTGTGACTTTTTTTTATTACATTTTACAACTTAATATCTTCGGCCAATTTTTTTTCTCTATACCATGCATATAAATGTATGTATACTCTCTTTCTCACTTTCACTGTCTCCATACGCTGATACTTAGTAAGTCATATTAGCCATCACACACACTAAACATGTAGAATATGTGTCAGATATGTGACGTGTTGAGATACTTGATAATTATATTTTTTCAATACTTTTGATAGATAAAAGCATTCCTGTCAATGGACCCTTTTTTATGTTGAGCCAACTTTTTCTTTTAATCATTTCATTTTTGTCCGAAACAGAAGCCGTAGTTATTGGCAGCACGCGTCATTTTTACAACGTAAACAAATGTTTCTTCTCCGGTTTCCAATACGTATTCCGATTCTATCTGAAGTCGAAAATTAATTCTTTAAAAGGAAAAGTTGTTACATGATCATACATTCTAAGTCAACAACATATGAAAACATGAACTGTTGAAAAATTACGATTTAAAAAAAAACTGTTACGCGATCTTATTTACTAGAAGTAGGTTCTCCTTCCTCAGTTATTCATCCTGGCCCGTCATTTTGACATTTTTAATCTAGCTGCGATAATGTAGCTTTCTGACGAAGAGAGATTTTTTTTTATATATTGCGTCGTCGCGCTAGAGGAAGCCGGGTATTCATATTAGTATTAATTTAAATCTTGTATGTAAAAACAAACAAAAAATCGTTTAATTCAGCAATATAATTAAATCATACCATTTTACTGAACCCGGTAATATTATAAATTATGTAAATCTAAAAGCGCACGTATCCCATTTGACCCCGATCACGAGTACCGACAGAGACAGAATACGCCGTGGCTATCACAACAGTTAACCCTTGGAGGGCCTCATGACAAAATCAGACTAACCAGTCACTTATCTCTTCCTTCCGCATAAACCACTGTTTAATTATAGAAACACAAAGTAAACTCTCTCCAATACTTTCCCATTGACATATTAAACTAAGTTCATCTTTGTTCAAACTCAGACAAATATACTAGCGAGGTTAATAGTTTTAGATATTTATTCATAACATAAACAGCGCTAGCATTTCTGTCGATTCCATTTCATCTTAACCGGCTATCCGGAAGAATACATGCACCGTACTCACTGCTAGGGCAGTTATTTCTCCTTTGAATACTTCCCACATGTAATAATGATTCCGTAACGTACTCCTTGCGCTATCTTTTGACCATTTGGCAACTTTTCGCTTCGTAGCTGACACGGTACAACACTTTTCTTGGGTCAACCTAATGATTGTCCTCAGAGTAATGAGTGTCCTCAGAGTGTCCTCGGAGGTTTTTGCGCGCCCGCGAGTTTGTAATAAGATTTATTTCACTTTTTTCTTCTGATTCCTAAATATTGTTCATATATCTAGGTGTGTGCAAAATGTAAGTTCGATCGTAAAAAGTACCGAAATACGTCGATAAAATGCATATTTGGGAAAAATGAGTGTCCTTGGAGGTTTTTGCGCGCCCGGGAGTTCGTTATTAGATTTTTTCACTTTTTTCTTCTGATTCTTAACTATTGTTCACTTACCTAGGTGTGTGCAAAATATCTGGTTGATCATAACAGTAGAATGTACCGAAATACGTCGATAAATACTATTTTCAAGAGGGTGGATTGAGTGTCCACGGAGGAATGAGTGTCGACGGTGGTTTTCGCGCGCCCGATAATTCGTTAATCCATATTTTTTACTTCTGTCTTCGGATTCAGAAATATTTTTAACTTACCTAACTGTGTTCAGAAATATTTTTAACTTACCTAACTGTGTTCAAAATATCAGGTCGATCATAACAGTATAATGTACCGAAATATAAGAAATATTCTGAAAAAAATATGCGAACTATTTCACAACAGGCATTACTTAAGGGGGAAGTAACTCGTACGAACCTACCTTTAGAACTCTTAGCCATTCATATACAAAATAAGAATGTTACCGGGCTCTGCGACGAGGACGCAGTTCTACATAAGAGCCCATTTTATTTCATTTTATTTTATTTTATAATTTAATTTTTAACTAATTCTTCTGCAAGTGTCTTGTGCACAAGATATGTTTTGATGGTGAGAAACATGACGAGATAGCATTGACAAGTGCCGCTTCCTCGTCCGTTCCGAATACAAGCCTATCCACTGGGAAATTGTATCCAAGTTTTGATCTGATCCTGGATAGGAAATCGCAATATGTCTCATACATTCCATCCCAGTGGAGGAATATTGGACCCAAAAGAATGGGTGAGGTGCTAGTTCCTTTCCTGGTCAGATTAAAGTTTTGGAAAACAATGCATGTGACAAAAACATGCCCCGAGGTTAAAAGTACGATCTATGCTTAACACACTGCCATTTAAAGCCGAATACTTCAACAACTCCAGTTGGGAATCAGTGTAACAAACAACATTCGGCGGTCTATTGCCGTTGTTGGCAATGACCGACCTTATGTTTGTTTGTTTGTTTGTTTGCAACTGACTGATGAGAGTTTGGACATCATCAGCATTATTCTGATGAGAAGAATGCTGTGGTGGCCTATTTCTCCTTTTGGATGTTGTATTTTTTACTGCTTTTTTACCATCACCTGTACCCTCTTCAATAACATGTTTTTGATGAACTGTGGTCCGAATGTATGGCTGCGTACTGTGTTTCGCATTGCCATGCATACTAATACCTGGATATGTACCAATAAACTCCACTACCTCTTTGAAAGAGAAGTTTGTATGATTGGGTATGTTTTCAAACCAACTAACCCTTCTTTGAATCTGGTTGTCCTTTTGTAGCTTAGAATAATATCTCTTCAGCACGAAAATAGGATCCTTTTCTGGCTGTGGTTGCAGTGGCAACGGCTGGGTTTTAACCTTTTTTCAATATTTGCCATCTTTCTTAGAAATTGACACGAGTTGGTCAGATTGCCAGACAAACTCAGCTGTTTTGAGCGAATTTTTGTATCTGTGCCATACTCCACAGTCATCTACAAAAGTTCGTTTGGTAGTTAAGGACTGTGACTGTTGAATAACAAAAAACACATTTTCCTTAACGCCCACAGGAATTGATTCAGATGTATCTGCATTAGCATGCAGAACAAGATCTAAAACCCTTTCCGTGCTCAAAAACTTTCCTGGAACTCTGTTCTCAGTGGGGTTTTTGAAAGGCATGCTGACACCTTCATCAATACTTTCATTGAGAGGTGACATAGCCTTGGTGGTGTAATGTCAGCAATCGACGACAAACCCTTGTACGGTGTAGCACAAATTGGTGACAGTCGGGAGATTTGTGACACACCCTTGTCAGGTGCGACAGAAATCGGTGTTGAAGTTTTGGTTGGTGTGACAGAAATCGGTGACATACCCTTGTCGGGTGTAGCACAAATTGGTGACATACTGTAGTTTGATATTTTATCTGGGAGGGGAGAAGTTTGTTCCACCTTTACACATGATGATGGTAAGGGCAAAGGTGGGAAGTCTGACATGTCGGATATGTCTATTACCGATATGGCTTCGCTGTTCATAAGTGGAACAAAATGATTATGTGTCTAAAACCACGTGTATGTACACTGACGCTGGACCACATAATACATATTGCGTTGCCTGCGATTGATCCCATTGGCCTGAAAACGGTGTTTAGTATCCCAACACTTTGGTCTAAGACACCATTGACAGCAAGGAATATAGACTTGATGGGTCTACCTTATGCTGATGCAGCAGCATGGACTGTCCAAGCCGAGCAGAAAGATTTGTTTCTGGCACTGTCCCGCACTGCTTCATCAGTGGACGGACTCACCATATTTAACCAATCATGAATATGTACATTCTCGTAAAAAGATTTGTTTTGAACAGATCCTGCAGGTAGGGCGTAAGAATTGTAACTGCTGCCCCCAATTGCATGATCGTAAGAGGCGACTGAATTTGGGACCTTATCTCTTCTCTCCTTTCTAAAAAACTTTCTTCTTCCTAATGTCTCCCTTGACAATGCCTCCCTTTTGGCCATTTGTTGAGCGTTCGCCCCTGTGAGGAAGGCTTTGGGTTCTGTCCCCTGGCCGAGACATACCAAAGTCTTTAAAAATGGTAGTTTATACTCCTGCTTAACGCTCAGCAAATCATCAGTTCCGCGCTATCACAAGGAGACAAACACGAACATATCGCAGCCTCCCAAAATACACACACATACACTACACGCATGCATCTGGCACACAGGGGAAACCGTCCTTAAATGACCTTAGCTGTTAATAGGACGTTAAACAAAATCAAACAAAAATTGTTTTGAACAATCTCTATACAAGTTCTAACCCTAATTTCTGTGGACAATTGCTCGTTCCCCTGAATGGCCATTGAGAGAGAATTTAATAGACAATTCCCGTCCCCCCTCACCACTACCGGAGTCATATTAGTAATTTCCCCTAACAACTTTGATGCCAAACGATCTATTATCATTGTGTCAGTGAAGTTATATTTCCTTGCAATATTTGACCTACCTACTGACCGCATGAAAATTGCTTCAAGTGCAGTTACCTGAACTAAGTCACCGACAGCAGAAGCAGACCCTAACCTATCAAGTGCCAAGTGAAAAGTATAGCTTTCGTCGCTGTGACAACAGCATTAAGAGCACGTGTATGAAAGGGGTGTTTTCCGCAGGAAATTGAACTGTTACAGGTTCAACTTTTCACATTTTTAGCACCATTGCGGTTTTTTGCACAAATACCGCAGGGATTCATATTCGGCATGATGAGGAAAATCGACGGGAAATTAAATAAGTTAAATATATTACTAGTTAACAAAGAATCCTTATATCAAATATATTACTAGCTAAAAAAGTAACCTCGTATCAAATATATAAATAAGTTGAATATTTATATATATATATACACAATTTATAGTTAAGCACTAAAAACGCAGCGACCGATAAACGACGGAGTTAAATATATCACTAGCTAACACAGAAACCTTATATCAAATATATCATTAGCTAACACAGAAACCTTATATCAAATATATCACTAGCTAACACAGAAACTTCGTATCAAATATATAAATGAGTTAAATATTAATACATATATATACACACACACACAATTTATAGTTAAGCACTAAAAAGCAGCGACTATTATGATCACATAAAGTTTGTTTGTTTGTTTGTTGATTCTGTTTAACGTCCTATTAACAGCTAAGGTCATTTAAGGACGGCCTCCCCTGTGTGCAAGATGCATGCGTGTAGTGTATGTGTGTGTATTTTGGGAGGCTGCGATATGTTCGTGTTTGTCTCCTTGTGATAGCGCGGAACTGATGCCGACTTTATAGTGCTACCTCACTGAAACATACTGCCGAAGACACCCAGCAGGACGCCCCACCCGGTCACATTATACTGACAACGGGCGAACCAGTCGTCCCACTCCTAATTTNCAAATTTAGTCGCCTCTTACGATCATGCAATTGGGGGCAGCAGGTACAATTCTTACATCCTACCTGCAGGGACTGATCACATAAAGAATGATATATTTCAATAATCTGTTTACAACGTAGCGACTATTAATAAGAAGTATATTCTGATTTTTATGCTCATACAAGCGCTAAAACCCTGAAATACAATAATAGGTTATTTTCTGTACAATCGAAACTATAATCGAATACTTACCAAGAGCGTAACACGATTGATAAACTGTCTGATACAATAATTGAAAACTGTTATTTGACTTTACTATTATTAAATACTAATTTAGAACGTAACACGATTGATAAACTGTCTTATACAATAATTGAAAACTGTTATTTGACTAGTATACATTAGAACGTAACACGATTGATAAACTGTCTTATACTTTTGTTTGTTTGTTTGTTTGATTTTGTTTAACGTCCTATTAACAGCTAAGGTCATTTAAGGACGGCCTCCCTTGTGTGCAAGATAATTGAAAACTGTAATTTGACTTTACTATTATTAAATAATAACTTAGAACGTAACACGATTGATAAACTGTCTTATACAATAATTGAAAACTGTAATTTGACTATATGTATACTATTATTAAATACTAACTTAGAACATAACACGATTGATAAACTGTCTTAAACAATAATTGAAAACTGTTATTTGACTTTACTATTATTAAATACTAACTTAGAACGTAACACGATTGATAAACTGTCTTATACAATAATTGAAAACTGCAATATGACTAGCATACATTAGAACGTAACACGATTGATAAACTGTCTTATACAATAATTGAAAACTGTAATTTGACTATATGTACACCATTATTAAATACTAACTTAGAACGTAACACGATTGATAAACTGTCTTATACAATAATTGAAAACTGTAATTTGACTATATGTATACTATTATTAAATACTAACTTACAACGTAACATGATTGATAAACTGTCCTATACAATAATTGAAAATTGTTATTTGACTTAACTATTATTAAATACTAGCTTAGAACGTAACACGATTGATAAACTGTCTTATACAATAATTGAAAACTGTTATTTGACTATATGTATACTATTATTAAATACTAACTTACAACGTAACATGATTGATAAACTGTCCTATACAATAATTGAAAATTCTTATTTGACTTTACTATTATTAAATACTAGCTTAGAACGTAACACGATTGATAAACTGTCTTATACAATAATTGAAAACTGTATTAGCATCAAATACGATAATCTATACCCTTACGTACTAATACAATATTCACTTACCTGACCTCCAAGAGCCTTTGTGGGAGTAATGATAGTTGATTCTGTACCTATATTTATACCACCCTACACAGTAACGAGCTTGTACCATCCACTCTCAATATGTAACACGCCGGTACCTTTGATATTGCTACTCACTTATATTTCATATTCTGTATTACTTTCGTCTTTCTCTACATAGCTTTTTTTCAAAGCGCTCATAATAATAACACAAGCTAAGAACTTAAAACATCTCGTTAGCGTGTCAATCACGAGCAAACCATAACACGCCGGTACCTTTGATATTGCTACTCACTTATATTTCATATTCTGTATTACTTTCACCTTTCTCTACATTGATTTTTTACAAATCGCTCAAAATAATAACACAAGCTAAGAACTTGAAACATTCCGTTAGCGTGTCAACCACATGCAAACCATAAACTCGTCAGCACATTTGAAATCATTTTCTGTTGTTGATTATTGAAAATCATTTGAAGAAATAAATATAATCGTTAAATCAGACATATTAAAAAACACGCCCATAATGCGATTTACATGTATTTGTCCGGCAGATATTATATTCAGCTGAAATAAAAATAAAGAAAATCCAGAATTGTGTTTTAGTCACTTAGTCGAGGCATCTTCAAAATGTTCAATGTATTGTATAACCACATTGTTGACCGTTTTGGTCTACAATGGTAGTTAAAAAAAGCGCTATTTTTATTTAGAAAATGTACCTGTATTCTTGCGCAATACAGATTGCACGCGCATATAATGCAGTGCCTCGGAAACAGTCGTAAATTATTAATATACAAGCTATATCGAAGTCTTGCTATAAGCGTCTTGTTACTGTATAATGAGATTGTGATCTGTTTTTTATCAACAAAAGTGTATAATCGCATTTCATTTTCACAAATTTTATCATATATAACTACATATATTTAAACGATTTGTGCAGTATTGATCAATATGTATATTTCTATATGCTTTTATGCAATTTGCATTTGGTTATAAATTGAATTCGTACCGAGTAACGATGAGTGAACTAACGCGTGCCGGCGTTATATTTGTCCCCGCTCGATTGCACTAGATAATTCAGGCCAATTATCACAACAGTCGCGCACCTGTCCAATATCATTGACATAACCAGGTATTTGTCGGTAATTATCTAATAAGTGTCACCCCTCCCCGCATATCGCAAGCACCACAGGTAATTGTCGGCTTAATGTTTAATTGCGGGGCGGGGCACGCATCGACGTGTAGTAAGTATATAATAAGTAATGACAGTTGTGTAGTTACTCTTGCATCATGACTCTTGAGAAGACATCCCGAAGCATCGTCCGTTACCTTCATCACAACACAGCTGCCCCGAGAGACTCCGCCGGATATGTCCAGCTACTGGTCATATGCCAGTTATTTCAAGTTTCGAGAACTGCTGTCCTGGAAATAGTGGAGAGAGTTGCCAAAGACAGACTGAACCTCTCACCTTGCCAACAGCTGATCAGGGCATGCAGTGGCCACTCCACAGACGACGTTGACGTAGGGAACATCAGCCAGTATGAAATCACCGACTACAGGGATGTCTGCTACTGTGTGCACGGCACTACAAGATCAGTTTATGAAAATATCAAGATATCTGGCCTCAGCAGGATGAAGCGACAAATGATCCAGTTTGCAGACTGTAAGGATACGGTGAAACGGCATTCAACCGTTCTAATACATCTTGATGTCAAACGATATCTTGCAAAAGGAGAGAAACTATGCCGCCTTCAGAATGGAACCTTGGCAGCCCCGGGAAACGCCAAAGGAATGATGAAGACAAGCTTTTTTCACCGGGTGCAGTTCTTATGAACTTGCAAACAAAACGGCCCTTTTTAGGGCCACCAAAGTCTCTAAAAGGGTCCATTGATGCTCGAAATTACGCACTTCTCCCTGTCCCGGCCTGTCCGCTCTGATTTACGCATTCCCTGTCCAATATTGTAAAAAAGCACCCATGTCCTGTCTCCGCTCGTAATTACGCATCCCAACCTCTCATAAAGTTGTTACTGCTCTGAATTACGCATTCCCTGTCCAGTATTGTAAAAAAGCACCCATGTCCTGTCTCCGCTCGTAATTACGCATCCCAACCACTCATAAAGTTGTTACTGCTCTGAATTACGCATTCCCTGTCCAATATTGTAAAAAGCACCCATATCCTGTCTCCGCTCGAAAGTTAAAAATATTTATGAATCCGAAGACAAGTAAAAAATATTGATTAACGAATTATCGGGCTCGCGAACACTTACCTGGACACTCATTCCTCCGTGGACACTCAATCCAACCTCGTGAAAATAGTATTTACCGACGTATTTCGGTACTTTATACTGTTACGATCGAACTTTAATTTTGTACACACCTAGATATATGAACAATATTTAAGAATCAGAAGAGAAAAATGAAAAAAAAACTCATAACGAACTCCCGGGCGCGCAATAGCAAAAGATAAATAATACAATTATCCAATGGAACATCCGCGGATTAAAGGCAAATATAGAAGAATTTCAGAATCTATCAAAAGAATTTAGACCCGCCATTTTTTGTCTACAAGAAATCATGCTCAAAAACCCAATCACGCTTAGAAATTTCTCACTCTACACTAACATTCCAACTGTAGTTAGCAGAGCAGCAGGTGGCGCAGCGGTAGCTGTCCATAAAAATATTCCTCACAGAATGATCAAGTTAAACACAAATTTACAGGCTGTTGCTGTCTGTGCAACATTACACAGACAAATAACCGTCTGTTCAATTTATCTCCCTCCGAGTATTGTTTTCACTTGTGAGCAACTCAATAATCTCGTCTCCCAGCTCCCAACACCATTCATAATCCTCGGTGATTTTAATGGTCATAATAGCCTGTGGGGCTCTCCCAACACAGACGAGAGAGGAAGACGTATTGAGGAATTTATAGATAAAAACAACTTGTGCCTTTTTAACAACAATACCCCTACTTATTTACACCCTGCTACAGGCTCTCGTACCCACATTGATCTATCATTATGCCATCCATCCATTTTACTTGACTATGACTGGAGGGTAAATGATGATCTTTGTGGGAGTGACCACTTCCCAATTTTTCTTCAGAATATTG
>NW_018408788.1:636796-637706 GCF_002113885.1 Mizuhopecten yessoensis | reverse complement strand
CGGCGCATCAACACAGGATAGCTCATTAGGGCCAACAAATGGTCGACAAAAACAAATGCTAAATAAAAACATCAAACCAAACTTAAAAGGTAAAAGACACACGTCAAATTGAATATTGAAAGTTGCTATAGCGACTCAAAATTTATTAAAAAGACCAATAGCTTTCAGATAGCCTAAAATTGAAGAGACAGATATGTTTTCGGAATTTATAGACATTTTCTCGAGTTTGACTGAAAGTCGTCGATGCAATCTAATAACAAGTGTTTTACTGTAAATGGTTCCTTACGCGCTATGCATTGAGGCTGGACTTCACGTTTTAATAAATAACAATGGGGTAATGTATGAATGACCTATTCGGCGACGAAAAACTCCAGAACATACATAACGTATATCCTAACGAAAGTTATATAACAGGGATCCACTCAACCCATCTCTTTTGGTATCAGTATTTTTTTCCTATTTATATTTGAATTTAAAAACAATACTAATCCTAGGTGTGGATACATCTATAAAAACCGTTACTGTATCTTTGATTTTACTTGTTTGGAATAATGAACCGGTGATTTCTTTTGTCAAGCCGATTGAAATGATTAAGTTGCTCATTATGCGCACCTATACCATGTATCCCTATCGGTATAGTACATAGTACGTTGCATAAAATTTAACCTGTTACTGTTTGTCGGTAATATGTTGTTTATTCGTCGACCTAACATAAGAAAGACAAAATATAGTGGTAGAGAAGTTGATCATATTTAAAATATGACATCTATTATATTGACATTAAAAATATAGCCGCTAGATGCGTGGATAGTTTTTTTTCTTTGTTATTATTTCATTTTTCGTGAGTATTCAAACTTGCGTTTGCGCCTATTTACGCTTAATTGTTATTAAGTTTAGCTTTAAGTGTTGG
>NW_018408788.1:634739-635383 GCF_002113885.1 Mizuhopecten yessoensis | reverse complement strand
TTAAAATCAATGATATAGTCAAATGTCTTGGTCAATCAACAGAAGGGTCGTTATTTGTGGATGACTTCTTGATCTGTTACAGATCTAAGAACATGCACACGATAGAACGACAACTTCAACAGAGTTTAAACAAACTACAAAATTGGGCAGACGAAAACGGCTTCAAATTCTCTAAATCCAAAACTGTGTGCATGCATTTCTGTCAAAAACGAAAAGCACACAATGACCCAAATCTAACACTCGATGGAACTAGAATTCCTGTTGTTGAACAGACTAAATTTTTCGGCCTCATTTTTGATTCGAAACTCGCTTTCATACCACATATAAAGTATCTGAAGGATAAGTGTTCCAAGGCGTTAAACATTACGAGTTCTTTCTCATACTGATTGGGGAGCGGATCGTGAAATGCTTTTGCGCCTATATAGATCACTTATTCAAACAAAACTGGATTATGGTTCTATGGTATACCTGCCCTGCAGGTAGGGCGTAAGAATTGTACCTGCTGCTCCCAATTGCATGATCGTAAGAGGCGACTAAATTTGGGACCTTATCTCTTCTCTCCTTTCTAAATAACTTTCTTTTTCCTAATGTCTCCCTTGACAATGCCTCACTTTTGGCCATTTGTTGAGCGTTCGCCCCTGTGA
>NW_018408788.1:611654-634079 GCF_002113885.1 Mizuhopecten yessoensis | reverse complement strand
TTTTAATAGAATGTTCCGATTTTAAACACATTCGTGATAACTACTTCCGAGTCCCGGATATGAAAACACTTTTCAGTTCCGTGGATTCGAAGGCATTATTTAACTATTTGAAAGACATCGGTCTATTTTATAGACTCTGATGTCTTTTAACCCACCTTATCATTTTTGACGTTATATATATATCGCATATTCCATATCATCTATTCGTTATCTCTTTTATTATTTTAACCCCCTTTTTTATTTTTTATTATCTACACATACAATGCGAATGCTTTTAAAATGAACCATTTTATCTGATTTTATCTTCGCTACTCACATGTTTGTTAAAAAAATAAAATAAATAAATAAATTACCATGGCCCTAAATGACCACAGCCGTCGATGGGCCGTTAAACATAAACAAACAAACAACCCCTATGGTAGAATAAGGATTTTAAAGGTTTTACCTCTTTCCCCGATAGGGCCCAGCCCCTCGGGTCCCAGGGGGGGCCACACCCACCGTTTATACAAAATTGGTTCCCCTTACCAAAGGATGCTTCACACCAAATATGGACCAAATCTTTTCATTCCTACAGAAGAAGGATTTTAAAGAATAATTTGCTATGTTTCCCCTATTGGGTCCGCCCCTCAGCCCCCAAGGGGGCCAGACCCAAAATTGGTACCTCTTCACCCAAGGTTGCTTTTGACTAAATATGGAATAAATCCTGTCATTCGTACAGAAGAAGAAGGATTTTTAAGAATTTGCTATATTTCCCATTTTGGGTCCCGCCCCTCAGCCCCCAAGGGGGCCAGACCCACCGTTTATACAAAATTGGTTTCCCCTAACCCAAGGATGCTCAACACCAAATATGGACCAAATCCTGTCATTCCTAAAGAAGAAGAAGGATTTTAAAGAATAATTTGCTATGTTCCCATATTGGGCCCCGCCCCTCAGGCCTTTGGGGGGCCAAACCCACCATTTATACAAAACCGAGTCCCCTTGGCCCAAGGATGCTTCAGACTAAATTAGGATAAAATCCCTTAATCCCCCTACGGTAGAAGAAGGATTTTTAAAGTTTTACCTCCATTTACCCTATTGGGCCCCGGCCCTCGGCCCCAAGGGGGCCACACCCACCATTTTTACAAAATTGAGTCCCCTTGGCCCAAAGATGCTTCAGACTAAATGAGGATAAAATCCCTTAATCCCCCTACGGTAGAAGAAGGATTTTGAAAGCTTTACCTCCATTTCCCCTCTTTGGCCCCGCCCCTCTTCCCCCAAGGGGGCCACACCCACCATTTATACAAAACCGAGTCCCCTTGGCCCAAGGATGCTCCAGACTAAATTAGGATAAAATCCCTTAATCCCCCTACGGTAGAAGAAGGATTTTGAAAGTTTTACCTCCATTTCCCCTATTTGGCCCCGCCCCTCTTCCCACAAGGGGGCCACACCCACCATTTATACAAATTGGAGTCCCCTTGGCCTAAGGATGCTCCAGACCAAATCTAGTCAAAATCTACTTGGCCGTTCAGGACTAGTAGCGTTTTAAAGGAAAAGTTGATGGACGGACGACGGACGGACGGACGACGGGCGCTGCGGTATGGCATAAGCTCACCATGGTCCTTCGGACCAGGTGAGCTAAAAATAGTTACTTTAGTGTGATGCCCCTTTAAGTGCCTCTCTGTCTATTAAGGTTTTTTTCAAAAATCCTTACATAAATGTATATATAGTTCATAACTACATTTAGAACCAGATTAATACACGAAATATAAATACAACTTTTTCAAGATAAATACACGTTTGCAATGACAATGACAAGTATACATCCTTTATAACAATTTACAAATCATGGTGTTAATGGACAGTGTTAATTCGCTCAATAATGTGCTCAAGAAATTTATAAAGTGAAATGATTTTTTTTATTAACATAATCACAAAATGTATTGAACTTTAAAGTACAAGGTCTTTCAAAATAATATCTCGACATAAATTTTCTTCTGTTTTGCAGTATCTGGTGGTCATTACAATTAAACATCATGTCACCTATACTCATTGACAATGACATCCTGACACGTAATTACAATGGTTGCATAGCAAATAGTCACAGGTAGATAGAATAAACTTGCTTTGTTACTAATATGGAGGAAAGGTATAGTTAAATTTACTTGGCGTCTGGGAAAGTTTTTTTTAAATTAATTCATGATCGAAAACAAACTGTTTTATACAATGTAACGTTACCGTGTCACCGATGTACGTACTTCATAGATTACTTGTTTGATTTTGTTAAACGTCCTATTAACAGCTAAGGTCAACCAACGGGAGGCAGTGGCAAGTAAATAATTTACGACACGTGTTAAGTTGAATCGTTTAGTAAAATCATTCCTACTCTGTATAACGTTGAGTATAGAGCTATTTCAACTTTGTAATATGGCAAGCATAACCGAGACCATTATGGCGTATGCCAACCTTTTCACCGATTTAGAAGAGTTGAAAACATGGGGCGATGAATTAGGAATTAGTCATTTTCCCAGTGTCCAAGCTAGGATTGCCAAAATGGAAGCATTGGGAGAGGATCCAATGGGAAGCCAAGTCATTGATGAGACGATAACCGCCCATCTCCAAGGTCTTGATAACGCCGATGATATGATGGAGTGGGCTACAATCAACAATCTCCAGACTAATGAGATGGTGACGAAGAGGATAACGGAGCTGGACGTGCATCACTGCGAGCAAGGCATGAGAGTGTTTACCAGGAAAAGCACCCTCACCAGGCATATCCAGAATGTACACAGACATAAACCTTTCCAGTGTATCACGTGCCTGAAAACATTATCTAGCAACTTTAATGGAGTTCGTCATCAGAAAGTGTGCACGGGTCCAGCATTAGTACTACGTCAGTATGCGTGTAACCGGTGCAAGGCTAGTTTTACTAATGTAAAACAATTGACACAACATGCTCGGTTCCACGAAGTTGAGCAACCAGCAAAACGGCAACGTAGAATAGCTGCTACAGCTCCTACTACTGGAGATGAACAAAATGTGTCGTTTGTACCGACCCCCGGGAGCTCTACAGACGAAAATCAAGCCTCGGTTAAACCAACGTCCGGGTCCTCGGTGGATGGAACTCTTCAAAACGGAAGGAATACCTTCACATATAGAACATGTAAGGAAACTTTTCAGAACAGAAAAGAGTTATACATTCATCACATGCACCATAAACAGGAGGGTGCGGGTTTAAAGTTACAACCAGTTCCATTCAATGAAGACCAGGCTCCGTGGAATGAAAATGGACGTATCAACGAGGAACTTCGGGGTGTATACGAAGTAAATGCCCCTTTAATTTTAGAGGAGAACACCGCAGGCAAAGTGGTGACAACTTATAATATTCCACTTTCTCCGGATTTTAATGTTGAACAACTTATAAAAAAACGTTGACAACATCTATGATGAAGAGGAGCACTCGTTTCGCATACATTTTTCGTTCGGAATGATCCTTCGGAACACCGAAACAGGAGAGGGTCGCTATTTTCGTCCCTATGGAAACGCGACACTCCTCTATCAACAGTTATTAATCAAGAAGCGAGGGAATATTAATCGTTAACTACGTCTACGACTAGACACCCTTGACCTCATAGAATATATGCTGCGTCAGCGGAAAAATAGCAAGTGGAAACCTGTTTTCCTTAGCAACGTACATATAGTCATATTCCGTACTAACTTTCCACTCGGAGCGGGCCAAACATTACAACCAAAATATATTGAGGGAAACCGCAGTATTACAGCTCTAACAAAATAACGGAACGGAAAAAATCACAACGATAATTTATGTCTATTTAGATGTTTTGCTACTCACAGTAATCAGAAAATAGTCGATACATCGATAATTCTCTATTATAAAAAGTGGGTCCAGCACCTAAAATCGTCGGTTTTGGGAGGTTTTACAAGTATAACTCCCAACAACTATACCGGGGTGAATTAATGCGACATCTCTGAGTTTGAAATATGTTTTAAAATTGGAATTAAAATTTATAAATTGCATGAAGATGGAAATGCCATTCCTGTCTACAGAAGTAGTGGTCGCTTCTCGAAAATCATGAACTTTATGAAATTTATACGAAAACCGCCTGTCCTACATCAATAACATTCGGAACTATTCCAAAAAGTATCAATGTGAATCATGTGAACAATTATTTATTTAATACATCGGTTTAGTGTTTACGTCATAGACGAACCTGTACTGGGATGACTAAGTCTCATTTCCCTGGCGGATATAATAAAATTAACGATACACTTTTTTATAATTTAGAAGAGTACAGCATACTTGTACTAAATGGGATGCGTTATTTCCCTTGGTTTATAGTATACGATTTCGAGGCTATGCTCATGCTATACGAGACGGATACGGATACAATCAAACTCTCGTGGCATTTTGTACCTCTTGGCGCCCATTTTGCACCTCATTTTGAGTCTAAAAAGACATCTACATACAACTATTTTTTGATGGGGAAGGGGTGTTCTTTATTTTCTAACATTGTTTTGAATATTTTATATTTATTTTTTAAATAATTTTGCGAAACTGATTTATCAAACTCTCTCGAATCAATATTGATAGGTGTCTGTAATTCGTGTAATCGTTTGTGTACATGTCAGATTAACAATATAATCATGCCTGTTGACAGCGACTACACGTTATGCTTGACGTCCTGTCAGCGACATGCTGTCTGGCATAAATGAAAATCTTTTGTAGGACACTTCAGCCAATGAAAATCGCCATTTCTTAATATCTGGTGAGAATGGTATTTAATAACGCCAGTACGAAGCTGATTTACTCATAGTTTATGAAAATGACGAAGACAGCGCTTGTTTTAGGCCACAGTTTCACCAGAGGGTTAACAGAATAGACAGGAAAAGAGGATGTCCAGGCAACGCCAAGATTCAACTTACACTTCTTTGGAGTTGGAGGCAGGAAGATCAGATGTACACTTACAAAAGACACCGACATCATACGATGTCTTACCCCTGATATCGTATTTCTCCAGGTCGGCTCCAATGATATTTCCCGTAGAAGATCGTCAAAAAGCGTGGCACAAGAACTCAACGACTTGGCGACATACATCCGAATGTAAGGAGTCCAATATGTCATCGTTGGCTCTTTGTTCCCAAGACCCAGACATATGACGCAAGGCGAACATCACAAAAAGAGGAGAAAGATAAACTACATCTTGAAGATGACCAGCAACCAGGGAGCCTTCACTTTCTGGACCCACGCATTTATGAAAAACAAGTTTATCAGTCATGACGGAGTCCACCTAAACAGCGCCGGAAACAAAAAGTTCTACTTCAGTATCCAGACAGCGAATTGCTAATTGTTTTTTACCGGTGCAATATATATATCAGGAACTAAAGGAATGAGATTAAAACCCCAGTGACCCCGATATTACAAATAACACGCATGATTTTTTGTTAAAATGTTGTTAAAATGGTGGGTCTGGCGCCCCTGGGGGCTGAGGGGCGGGGCTCAAAAGGGGAAACATAGCAAATTCGATAAAATCCTTCTTCTTTTGTAGGAATGAAAGGATTTGTTCCATATTTGGTCTGAAGCATCCTTGGGTAAAGTGGAACCAATTGTGTATAAACCGTGGGTCTGGCCCCGGATGGGCCTGAGGGGTTGGGCAAAGTATGGGAAACATAGCAAATTCGTTAAATTCCTTCTTCTTCTGTAGGAATGAAAGGATTTGTTCCATGTTTTGTCTGAAGCATCCCTGGGTGAAGAGGTACCAATTTGTGTATAAACCGTGGGTCTGGCCCCCAAGGACCTTGAGGCGGGGCCAAAAGGGGGTAATTGTGCTATTTTAAATTAAGAGACACACATATATATATATATGGGGCAAAGAAGTTATTCCAACAGTGTGGATAAGTTTAGTTTGCTCTCAGCTTAAATGCTTCCTTCGGCTGTCCTTAGCCGAGGGAACTATTGGTTTTATATAATAGCTATATTTTCAATTATAGTATATCAGTTCTATCTTCTTGTAATATGATGTATATGTACATGTAACTGTTCTGTTTCAATGTTTCTTGAAAAAGGAGCGGATCGCTCCGAAAATTTGACAAACTAAACTTGTCCACACTGTTGGAATAACTTCTTTGCCCCATATAATATTTTAAGTAATTCGTATCCTACGGACATACCTCCATCAGGATCCAGTGTTATATGGGATTTTACCGTCTATATTACTTCTTTGACCCATATATATATATATATATACTTGTTCTCTGGAACTAAGAGATGGATATCAACCATATTTGACTGGAAGCATCCCTCGGTAGTTGAAATTCAAAATTGTCCAAATGGTTGGGCTGACCCCCAGGAGGCTGAGGTACGGGGCTAAAAGGGGGCAATTTGGCTATATTGCTATAAACGACTTCTTCTGTAGAATTATGCCATGGATATCGATTATATTTGGTCAGAAGCATTCATGGGAAGCAGGGATTCAAAATTGTACAAGTGGTGGGGCTGACCCCCTCGTACCAAGGGGTGGGGCCAGAACAGTTTTATTACTGCGAAATGGTTTAGATCCCCACGGTATAATTTTGTTTGTTTGTTTATGTTTAACGGCCCATCGACGGCTGTCGTCATTTAGGGCCATGGTGATTTATTTATTTATCTTACTTTTTAACAAACATGTGAGTAGCGAAGATAAAATCAGATAAAATGGTTCATTTTAAAAGCATTCGCATTGTATGTGTAGATAATAAAAAATAAAAAAGGGGTTAAAATAATGAAACATAACGAATAGATGATATGGAATATGTGATATATATATAACGTCAAAAAGGGTAAGGGAGGTTAAAAGACATCAGAGTCTATAAAATAGACCGATGTCTTTCAAATAGTTAAATAATGCCTTCGAGTCCACGAAACTGAAAAGAGTTTTCATATCCGGGACTCGGAAGTAGTTATCACGAATGTGTTTAAAATCGGAACATTCTATGAACAAATGTTCCACTGTAAATGGAGTGTCACATGCGTGGCATGAAGGTAGATCTTCTCGTTTCAAAAGGTACGAATGAGTAGGATATGTGTGCCCAGTACGGAGCCGAGCGAGGACAACTTCCTCTCTACGATCTTTCCGGCTGGGAATAGATGTTTTAAGCTTCGGTTGTATCTTAAAACGTTTGTTGGTGGTCTCGAGAGACCAGCGTTGCTGCCATTCATTTTGAATGGCTGTACGAATAGTAGGTTTTAATCTGTGTATGGTAGTTTGATATTTGTTTGTTCGAGATTCAATGCATTTTTTGCTTTCCTGTCAGCCAATTCGTTGCCTTTAATTCCGACATGGCTTGGAATCCATAGTAAAGTTATTTTTGACTTATTTAAGATACGAGATATTCGAAGAGCAAGGTTTTGTTTAAGTGTGCTTTTAGGATCTCGTAACTGTAAACTCTGTAGGACAGATAGAGAGTCTGACCATATGATTGCCTTTTTAATGCAGTATTCATCGATATGGTCGAGGGCAAAACCAATGGCGCATGCTTCGGTAGAAAAGATGGAGGTGCCGTCTGGTAGTCGAACTGAAGTTCAAGAATTAGCAGTACAGCAGGCTGCTCCCACTTTCTCACCTTCTTTGGAACCATCGGTGTAAAGTTGTGTATGAGAAGGGTAATTCGAAATGCATTCCCGAAAGGAGGATTTTTGTTCTTCGGGCATAACACTTGATTTTCCTCGCTCATGTAATGTAAAGTTAAAATCAGGTGTTTGAATGGTCCACGGAGGAACATCAGATATGTTAAATTCAGCAATGTTCGTCAACTTTATGTTGAGTTCTTGCAGGAAATTTGAAATTCGTTGGCAGAAGTTTTTGGTTTTGCGTAAATATGTTTTGGTATTTTGGGTTGAATACTTGGTCGAAAGCAGGATTCTTATGGCTTGATTTTAATTGAGCTGCAAACTGTAATGCAAGTTTGTGTCTTCTGTCATAAAGGGATGGTTCATTTGCTTCGACGTACAGGCTTTTTAGAAAAGCTCCAAGGGCTATGTCTATGTTATGGATTGGGTCTATCATCTGCAGGTACGAACTGCGCGCCGACCCGTATACCATAGAACCATAATCTGGTTTTGTTCGAATAAGTGATCTGTATAGGCCCAAAAGCATTTCACGGTCCGCTCCCCAATCAGTATGAGAGTGGACTCGTATAATGCTTAACGCCTTGGAACACTTACCCTTCAGATACTTTATATGTGGTATGAAAGAGAGTTTTGAATGAATATACAATTCATCATAAAATCTCACAAATGTTCTTGGAATATATTTGAATTATTTTTCTCAATGCGACTTTATCATCGTAAGAGTTATTTCCCTTACACCGCGAACTCTTGTCAAACAGCAGCGGCAGTTGTGTAATGTTCTTAAATTGTTACATTTTCATAAATAAATACACCAGAAATAGCATGCTGTGTTACAGAAATGATTGATAAGCATACGCAGTTCACATATCATCTCGTCCTATATTGGATTATGCAGATGTCTTGTGGCACAATTGCATGAAACAATCTAAAAACTGCTTGAATCTGTTCGTTTAGAAGCTTTTATAGTCATAACAGGATTGCGCAGAGGTATCTCTCATCATAAAATATATGAAGAACTTGTCTGGGAATCACTCTCAGATAGACTAATTAATATTAATGTTGAAGATACTTCATGACATGGCCCCGCAACATCTGAAAGAGAAAGTGCAACCGTTTATATATATTACAATGAAAATGAAAGATATCCATTAAGGACGACTAGATATTTCAACACTCCAATATGTAGAACAGTAAGCTTTTTTAGCTTTTTTTGTGTAGATGTGTTATGTTAGTTGTTCCTATGCAGAGATACGTTTTTAAGAATACTAATTGAAGTTTCTTCACATTGAATTAAAAACTAATACACTGACTTAAAAGAAGAGTTTAAAAAAATAGGTAATTCATTTCAGATTTAGATCATAATTTTGGTAAAAAAATATATTGAGTTATCGTGTCTATTTTGTTAAACGTTCATATATGCTCTTGTCGTTATGCTTTGTAAATTTCTCAAAAACTCTGAGCCATTTTCTAATCATTTAAACTACCTCATTGCCATTGAAAACATTTTTAGCTTTAATTTATGATTTATTGAGAGAACTTTATAGGAGTGATGTCTGTATTATATTCCTGCTTAATTCTCAGCAATTTAGGAGCGAGACGACTGGTTCGCCCGTTGTCAGTATAATGTGACCGGGTGGGGTGTCCTGCTGGGTGTCTTCACTAGTATGTTTCAGTGAGGTAGCACTATAAAGTCGGCATCAGTTCCGCCTTATCACAATTCCCATTTTAATTGATCTATCTTAATTTTCAGATAAGACGACTACGTAGAAGTGACTTTTCCAGTGTGTGTGAAAAAAAAACAATCACAGCTGTTTTTGGTAGAGTTTATTATGTCAGATATCAGATCTTGTGTTCATTATGTGTTTGGTCTCTCATCAAACATGTTCATATAGTCAAACACTTTCATGGAAAAAGTGACAGCTACAATTTCAATTTTCAACATTATTACTTCAACTAGGGTGTCAGATTAAGGACTGAATAGGAGGTTAAACAGTGATTATGGTTTATAGACTATTTGGTCCTGGTTTTGTATAGGTCAGAAAGCTGAATCCAGGACAAATAATACAACTTACTGCACAAGACTTATACAGGATTATTTGTATCTGGCTTTAAAAGGTGTACCTTTAAGAAAGGCCGAAGTGCAAGACATCTCTCTTCCAGCCATGATGTATACACACACTTTGAGGACATGACTTGTTCCGTCATTGCTAGTGATAAACATTTTAGAATGTGTGTCAGTTACAGGCATCCTCCATCTAAACAGAATGCTTTCCGAAATACAGCGGGTTTTTTATGAATGGTCTCCCTTCAAATTGTTGTCCCACAAGAGATTATTATCACGGGTGATCTACATTTCCACTTAGATGATCTATCTAATGTTGATGCTCGCCAGTTCCCTGGTCTACTAGATTCCAGGGGTCTGATTCAGCATGTGACAAGCTACACACGCCCATGGCCACACACTGGATGTGGTCATAACGAGGGAAGATAACTCGAGTCATTCATGGAGCTATTTCAATGATTGATCCATGTCTAAGTGATGTAAAGGGTCACCAATCCGGTGATCATCTTGCTGTCCACACAACAATAAATTGTAGTAAGCCAGATCGTGCAAGAAAAGGAATGAGCTTCCGGAAATTTCGGTAACAGATTCAGTCTTGTTCCGCCCATCAATCTACTGAAGGCGAGGTTGATGATCTTGTTGAAGCATACTTGCTTTTGGTTTTATTTTGTTTAACGTCCCATTAACAGCTAAGATCATTTAAGGACGGCCACCCCTGTGTGCAAGATGTGTATGCATGTGTATTTTGGGAGGCTGCGATATGTTCGTGTTTGTCTCCTTGTGATAGCGCGGAACTGATGCCGACTTTATAGAGCTACCTCACTGAAACATCCTGCCGAAGACACCCAGCAGGACGCCCCACCCGGTCACATTATACTGACAACGGGCGAACCAGTCGTCCCACTCCTAATTTGCTGAGCGTTAAGCAGGAGAAAAAACTACCATTTTTAAAGACTTTGGTATGTCTCGGCCAGGGGACAGAATACAAAGCCTTCCTCATACACATCTGGTTATAGAGAAACACGCACCTCTGCAAACTAATGTGATAACTGTAAGACCTAATGCCCCGTGGTATAATACAAATATCCGCGTAGAAAAACAGAACCGTAGAAAAGCAGAGAGACAGTGGCGACGGACCAAATTAATCGTTCACCAACAGATTTATAGGGAGCAATGTCGGCTGTTGGTTCACCAATCTTTCAGACAAAGAAGGCTTATAATTCGGAAAGAATCGAAGAATGCGGTAAGGATAATAGACAGCGTTTTAGACAAACTAATGCGACAGAAAGGTGAAATTATCCTACCAAGCTGTAATTATGAAAAAGCCTTTGCAAGCAAGTTCAGCGATTACTTTCTGAATGAAATCAGCATAATCAAGAAAAATATTGCCAAAGTGAACTCTGCTGACATTGACATCATGTCACATTCCTTCAGCCTTCCGTGTTTACGGACGTGTTTTGGTTCACACTATGGTCTGTGGGGTTCCAACTGCTACTGGCGTTGTTTGTCCAGATATAATATTTTATCCTTTGTATACTATTACTTATTTTTGTTTAATATTTAAGCGTTTTGCTTGCGTCGCTTTGCGACCAGGCTCCGGCCACGTGTTCGCGTTGTTTACGTTGAGATGGTTACCCTGCAGGTAGGGCGTAAGAATTGTACCTGCTGCCCCCAATTGCATGATCGTAAGAGGCGACTAAATTTGGGACCTTATCTCTTCTCTCCTTTCGAAATACCTTCCTTTTTCCTAATGTCTCCCTTGACAGTGCCTCACTTTTGGCCATTTGTTGAGCGTTCGCCCATGTGAGGAAGGCTTTGGGTTCTGTCTCCTCGCCGAGACATACCAAAGTCTTTAAAAATGGTGGTTTCTACTCCTGCTTAATGCTCAGCAAATTAGGAGTGGGACGACTGGTTCACCCGTTGTCAGTATAATGTGACCGGGGGAGGCGTCCTGCTGGGTGTCTTCGGCAGTATGTCTCAGTGAGGTAGCACTATAAAGTCGGCATCAGTTCCGCGCTATCACAAGGAGACAAACACGAACATATCGCAGCCTCCCAAAATACACACACATTCACTACACGCATGCATCTTGCACAGGGTAGGACGTTAAACAAAATCAAACAAACAAACAAACGTTGAGATGGAGACACCTCATTCTCAAAGGCGCTGTCCGGTATGAGGTATGACCTCTATTGGCGAGTCTTCCCTGGGGTTCGTTTCTGCGGGTTCGGCCCGTAACGGGGCCGTTGTTAAGCAGTTTGTTTCGATTGACCAGGACCTTTCCCTCATGGGTATGGTTCCTGTTGTTGGAACCCTTCATCGATCCACGGAGACATCACTGCGGCAAGTCGAATTCGCATTATAATGACTGTGGTAACGTATTTTGAAATATAATTAAGGTTTCTCTTGTGAAACCAATTTCTATTATAAATACTTGCCATCATTATGTGAGTAGCAAAGTTGGGTTGAATATGCATTATAATGACTGTGGTAAGTATTTATAATAGAAATTGGTTTCACAAGAGAAACCTCAATTTAGAGTAATATTACAAATCATATAGGGCGCTATGTAAATGTTGTATATTATTATTATCTATTACTTATGCCATACCGTGGCGACCGTCGTCTGTATGTCAACGATTGCTTGAAACGACTTCTTCTTAACCACTGACTGGACACCACTGACTGGAATTTAATTAAATTTTACTGGAAATTGTACAAATGGTGGGGCTGAGGGGCAATTTGGCTATTTAGCTTTAATCGACTTCTCTTGGATTAAGTGATGGATATCAACCATATTAGACTGGAAGCATCCCTCGGTGGTGGTGATTCGAATTTATACAAATGGATGAGTCCTGAGGGTGGGGCCAAAAGGGGGCAATTTGGCTATATTGCTATAAACGACTGTAGATCTTTGCCATGGATATCAATCGTATTTGGTCGGAAGCATTCATGGGAGGCAGGGATTCAAAATTGTATAAATGGTGGGGCTGACCCGCCGGATTAAGATTAAGTGTAACTTGGAAGTGGTCGAGATCCCCACAATCATATATACAATTGCTAAGTATAAAGAGAAGAATGCACATTTGCTTCCAGGATGACCTCGGAGCCTGCCCCACCCTTGGAGACTTCGAAATAAGGCGAACGCTCAACAAATGGCCAAAAGTGAGGCATTGTCACGGAGACATAAGGAGGAAGAAAGTTATTTAGAAAGGAGAGAAGATTTGTTTGTTTGTTTGATTTTGTTTAACGTCCTATTAACAGCTAAGGTCATTTAAGGACGGCCTCCACTGTGTGCAAGATACATGCGTGTAGTGTATGTGTGTGTATTTTGGGAGAGAAGAGATAAGGTCCCAAATTTAGTCGCCTCTTACGATCATGCAATTGGGGGTACAATTATTACGCCCTACCTGCAGGGCCAAACAAAATCTTCAACAATACTGAATAAAGTAAGCGACGTCAGAAGATATGTTGTTAATATTACAATAATACACCTCTGTACCAAATTTCAATTTGATATTTGAAATTGACCCGAGTTATGATGAATTGGACTTTTACGATCGCGGCGTGGCACATGTGTGTATTAGCATGTAAGGTGAAGAAAACGTCGCCAGATAATATCGTTAAAATTACCCGCTAAAGTAAGCGACATCAGAGGATAAGGTATTAGTTAGACTTTTATTGATATACAGTCGGACCTCGTTATCTCGAAGTCGACGGGGTTGTGGGAAAACTTAGAGTTATCCGAGTATTCGAGTTATGCGGGTTCATAGATTTGGTATGAAATTTGCTGTTGGGACATAGCACTAGCAGTTGTTGGATTAATTAATAGTTAATGCTTTTAATCAATCGATACATCATATACGTAATCAATATAACAAATACAGCTGTCATTTTACAATAAACACGCTTACAAAAATAGAGTAAGTTATTTCAGAAAAACGTACTTTCGTTTTCAAACGCGATCAAAACGGTTGGACCATTTTGTGAATTCGTTATTAAACATGGACGGGCCTAGTGATTAAATGTTGTTTTTGGCTAGTATAGATCTTGGTAAAGTCTTTCCAGGTCTGCATTTGTATTTGTAAGTCCGTCAAGTTTTACTTCTGAAGTGTTACATTTCAAACCGAACTATCCCGCTGTCTCTGATCTCGTAGTTTACAATGCGGAAATGAAAGTGCGCAAGTCTAAAACAAATCACTGTAATGGAGCGTACGCATAGTTGATTCTGTAAATGAAAACACACAAATTTTATCGTACATGTGACACATTGATTCATTAAAGCCAAATATGACACCTGACACCTCAACTCGATGTAATCAACAGCAATTATCGTTTTGTTCTTAAACCTCTCGATCGACTTTCAAAGCCATACTGGCTCCTGTAAAAACATGAACCCGTAAAGCTGTCCTAGGTTGTGATTTTAACTGTGGAACTCTTTTATGCATGACCACGCTTTGTGACCAATTTTCCGGTTTGCACTGTCGTCAGTTTAGGTGTACGAATCATTAAACGGACTCGCAGTAAGTACAGATTACTGTTGATCAACATTGATGCAGGTTTTTTTTTTATTATGAATAACATGGTTTTGACAGTCCGTAAACTTTTACAGTCCTAAGCTTTATCGTAAATTCTTTTTTACCGATTTCATGCTAGTCTATTTACGAAAGATGTTCATAAACACGGAATGGCGAATTGTCGTACTTTTGCGTTTTATTTGTATCAAAGAATTAACAAGTGACAAAATGAAATTTCAATACTATGTTGGATTAAAGCTATTGAAACCAATATTTTACTTCGAGGTATCCGAGTTTTTCGACTTTTCAGGGTTCGAATTATCAGAGTTTTATTTACTAAGATAAAGAACAGACTTGGCCGGGACCGGATAAATACTTCGAGATCAATGGGGTCTTCGAGTTAAAAGAGTTCGAGATAACGAGGTTCGACTGTATATTCCAAATTTCAGCTCGATATTTGAAAACATGATCGAGTTATGATTAATTTATTATTACGATCGGCGGCGTGGCATACGTGTGTGAATAGAACACTACAGATCGTAAAACGTCTTCAGACAATATCTCGAATATTAACCTATAATGTAAGCGACATCAGAAGATATGTTATTCATATAACTATGATACACCTTTATACCAAACTTCAGGTAGATTTGTTAAAAAATTGATCGAGTTATCGTGAATTTATTTTTACGATTTTACGAAGCTATACTCCTTGTCGCATGTGTATGTAGGGTAGGGCTGAATGTGGAAATGATTACTACACTTTGTGAATCGCAACAAGTAATGAGTATTACACGATATGCATACTTTACGAGATATATAGATATTATACACACATTTGAACATATCTATATGCGTTATAGTGTGTTATGTACCATTGTATGTATACGTTAATTATTATATAAATTAAATATTTAAGTACACACGTAAATCGAAATTCAACCTCACCAAACTTCTGGGTGTATATTCAGACCACAATGACCTGTCGTGTTGACCATCGATTAGCATAACTGATAACATGTGGATCGATATTGGTCTACAAATAGGAAAAGTACGTACCATTGAGATTTTGCTATTGTTATATCTGATATAAAAAGAGCAGCGTTTTAAACGAAGTTGGTATTATTATCGACATGGCGAACACAGCTATCCTTGGACATAGTTTCGTGACCAGATTGGAGAAAGCCAGGACTGGATAACTGGACGATGTCCTGTTCTTTGGGAAAGGGGGAGCTACGGCTATATTACTTATACATAGTGATATATCCCAGAAGTGTATGGACACCGATGTCTCCAAAGTGTTCCTGCAGGTTGCGGGAAATGACATCACTGTAATGTCGACACTGGAGGGAATACTTTGAAACATCGACCAACTGGTTGGACGTATTTTGGAGAAGCCCGACCCCCCAAACATCATTATCGAGAGTATCTTTTATAGATACCGTCCACGAGAGATGACGGCCGCGGAGTATAACAACCTAGTGAAAGTCCTGAATGCAGCCCTTGCGAGGACATACAGGCAGCACCCCAAGGTCCACTTCTGGCCCTTGCGGGGACCGAGGCGCCTCAAAAGGTCCAATTTCGTTGATGGGGTTCACCTGAACCGAACTATCACTTGGCGGTTCGCCAGACAGGTTCGACTAGCGCTGTTCTGTCAAAGACTGCGCTAGTCCTCTGCTTAAACGGCCCTTTTCAGGGTACACCATCTGTCTCAAAATGTCATGAGAAAATCGAAAATTACGCATTCCCATCCCACTAAATTACTTATAATAGTTTAATATATTTTATATGTATTCTTAATCGGTTACAGTTAAAATATGAATTGTTCAATGAATACAATACTTTTATTCTTGACACAGCTGATTGAAGGGGCATCAATGTTTATATAGCAATATAGTCTGTGTTCACCTATGCGAAGCCCTATAGCTACCCTACGTACACATATGTGGCACGGCGTATAGCTTAATATCTGTAGATCGTATGAATTAAATTCACGAGAACTCAATCCTTTTTCAACAAATCAAATTAAAATTTGGTATATAGTTGTATCATAGTCATATGAATAACATATCTCATGATGTTGCTTACTTTATCAATTATTTTAAGAGGTAAAGTCTGAAGACGCTTCTTGATCTGTAGTTTTTTTAACACGCGTGTGCCAAGCCGTCTATAGTAAAATAATAAATTCACGATAACTCGGCCATTTTTTCATATATCTAAGTGAAATTTGATCTAGAGGTGTATTATATTCACATTAACAACAAACATATCTTCTGATGTCGCTTACTTAATCGATGAATTTTAGAAATATGTTCTGAAGACGCTTCTTCATATGTTGAGTTCTATTTACACACGTATGCCACGCCGCCGATCGTAATAATAAATTAATCATAACTGGATCATTTTTTTTAAATATCGAGCTGAAATTTGGAATATATATCAATAAAAGTCTAACTATTTACATATTATCTGCGGGTAATTGTAACGATATTATCTGGCGACGCGTTCTATACTTTTCAAGCAAATACATACGTGCAACGCCGCAATCGTAAAAATTCAATTGATCATAACTCGGTCATGTTATCAAATCGGAATTTGGTACAGAGGTGTATTATTGTCATATTAACAACATATCCTCTGATGTCGCTTACTTTATTCAGTATTTTTTAAGATTTTGTCTGGCCACGCTTGTTGTCGGTTGAAGACGCTTTTAAGCGAGACCGCTCTAATGATTATAATTATTTGTACTATTATATTTTCCTTGCTATTTGAACACTGGTGATAGCGCGGAACTGTTGCCGACTTTATAGTGCCATCTCACTGAAATATACTGCCGAGAACACCCATCAGGACACCCCGCCCGGTCACATTATACTGACAACGGGCGAGCCAGTCGTCCCACTCCTAAATTGCTGAGCGTTCAGCAGGAGTAGAAACTACATTTTTACAGACTCGTCTCGGCCAGGGAGCAGAACCCAAAGCCTTTCTCACTGGGGCGAACGCTCAAATAAAGGACAAAAGTGAGGCATTGTAAAGGGAGACATTAGGAAGAAGAAAGTTGTTTAGAAAGAAGAGAAAAGAGAAGATCCCTAATTTAGTCGCCTCTTACGATCATGCAATGGGAGCAGCAGGTACTATTCTTGTGCCCTACCTGCAGGTACTTGCTGTATTGTATGGGAATTGTGAATACTTTGCAATGTGTATACTCTACTGTTCTTCGCAGCCTCCCAAAACACACACACATTATACACTACACGCATGCATCTTGCACAGGGGATGCCCTCCTTAAATGACCAAAGCTGTTGATAGGACGTTAAACAATACCAAACAAAACAAAACCTAAATAAAGTCCAAAACTCCAAGACTGTGTTGGTTTGTGTATTGCACAACTGCCCATAATATCTTTAGAATAACTTGGGTATTGCGGGTGTCCGTTACTGCGCGGACACTTTCCAAGGACTCCGGTAAACTGTGTCGACACACCGGAAGTTACACTCCAACGTGTTTGTTACATAATCTATTTATATGTCAAATTAAACTTTGAAACTGTGCCGTGTTTGTGATTTACTTCCGCCTGGTATTTTGAAATAAGTGTGTTATAGGAAGAGTCGTTCCTAGGTCACCATCTTCACACGCTCAGGTGCACAAGTCCTGCATTGCCTATAGCTACCGTCAACCCAGGTTCGATGGGTATAGTTCTGTCGTGGGGTTGATATATAAGAGGAGTTATATACAAATGATAAGACAACAAGGCTAAACAGACATACAATTACCGACACATAACACTACACAGGCTAAACTAACGATAAAGATAAAGATATACCGTGTACCGTCCTGATAGCAGAAAACATGCCTGGTATGTTGACCCGTCTCTGTTACAGTGTTTGTAACGTTCCATTAATATGTAAGAATATATTACAATGCCGTGTTTGTATATTACATCGGTCTGGTTCCTGCAACGGCGAGTGTAATCTATGAGCAGCCAAACAGTACGCAAAAATACGTCCGTAAACCGCCTGTACCAAGTGTAGACTACATTCAGTATTGTCATACACGACGGGTTATCACATTCGGGCGAGTCGACCTGCTCACCGAGTCTACAGAGAAGTCAGCTCGTCCTCTCTACAAAAACATGTTAACAACACTTCCTCGTTTTAAAATAGGAGCTTTCTCATCCAAGAACCCCAAACAGAAGCTTTTATCACCTGCCTCCTTGCAACAGTCTAAATTTGATCCCCGAGAATATTTTCGACAGTCTTTGAGGAGGAGACCTCTTACGAGAAGCACATTCTAGATATTTCCAAAAATCGTAATTACAGTTGGAAAATGAGCCACAGGAAAAGGGTTATCCTCAAAATTGGTAACAATTAGGTATTCACTAAATAAACAGAAACTTTATTATCGAGTGTGGCGCCCATGAACATTTAATGTCCTTCTGGATCGATGATGAGATGTAGACGAATGCCTCAACGCATCGTCTCCATCGAAACCAAGTCAAAATAGGAAAAATGAACAATACAATTATCACATGGAACATCCGCAGATTAAAGGCAAATATAAAAGAATTTCAGAATCTATCAAAAAAATAAACCCGCCATTTTTTTAATTATGCTCAAAAACCCAATCGCTCTTAAAAATTTCTCACTCTACAATAACATTCCAACTAGGAAGCAGAACAGCTGGTGGTGCAGCTGAAGCTGTCCATAAAATATTCTTCACAGAATGATCAAGTTAAACACAAATTTACAGACAAATAACGGTCTGTTCAATTTAACTTCCTCCGAGTATTGTTTCACTTGTGAGCAACTCAATAACAGTCTCCCAACACCATTCATAATCCTCAGCGATTTTAATGGTCATAATAGCCTGTCTGGCTCTCCAAACACAGACGAGAGAGGAAGACTTATTGACGAATTTATAAGCCATTTTAACAACAATAACCCTACCTATTTACACCCTGCTACAGGCTCTCGTACCCACATTGATCTGTCATTATGTCATCCTTCCATTCTACTTGATTATGACTGGAAGGTAAATAATGATCTTTGTGGGAGTGACCACTTCCCAATTTTTCGGAAGAATATTTGGACTCCTCCTGGTGATCCTCTACCTCAACGGAATGTGAAAATTAACTAACCTCGACGACCCAATTAAAACTTTTAATGAAACACTTACTTCTATTGTCCAAAAGACAATTCCAAAATCCGCTACAAAACCTACGAAGTTCCTTTTATCAGAAGAATCTTTTAAATCACGCAGTAATCGGGCAACTGTTCTAAGGTAGCAGTGTACAGTAGAAATGGCCCGACTCTGATAAACAAGGCACATGCCGAGGAAATGTAAACACAGCGGATTTACCCTACACAACACATGTATACATGTATATATTTGTTAACTGCATTTAATTTACAATACATATAAAGTACTGAGAAGTGTATAAACCTCTTTTTTCTATGTATGTCACTTGTGTGAAAACCATGGTTACCACATCAAAAAATGCCAAAAATTGCTATTTTTAACCCACAATTTGACCCCCGCAACTAGTATATTTTTTTCCTAAGTTCGGTCTGAAATTAAAGATTACCTACCTGGTTGCAGAATTATCTGGGTCCCAGTAAAGTTGTAAAACTTGATCTTTTGCAATTTTGCGTCGTGTTCTGTTGTCAAAATTTTACCTCCTGTAAAGCTAGCTTTTCATGTGTAGGCACCCTTTCGGATTATGGCCAAACTTTTATTCCCGAACCAAAAAAATCTTCTTCTTTTGTTACAAATGTGAAGCTCACATAGCCCACTTCATCATGCTTATACCAATTTTAGTACAGTTTTGTTTTTATATTTTTATATTTTTTTTTAAATATCATTATACAGGGGTTAGCCATTTAACAAAAATATCACCCATGGCCACAACCCTCTACTGTATACTGCTACCTAAGACGCTACTTGATATGCCCAACTGCTTCAAACTACAGTGATTTTAAAAGTTGGCGAGCAAAGGCTCGGCGATCAATTAAAAATTGATAAAAGAAACACTCCTCCAAAAAAGAAAGGGATATGATTCGGAAAATAAGTGGCAAAAAGAAAAAGGCCACATCCTCACACCTCATTTATAAAAACTATTTTTTTCGTCTTAGTCTGAAATTGCTGATGCATTTGCAAAACAACATGGCTAAAAACTCATCCCCTTTCAACCACTTCCAAAAATTCCAGTCTTTAAAGAAATATAAAGAAAAGAAACGGCTAAATTGCAAATCATCAAACAACGAAAGTTACAATGAACCATTTACCCTACCAGAATTTATTGATTCGTTTGGAAAATCACAGGACTCTGCTTCAGGTCCAGATGATATTACATATCAATTTCTCAAACACCTACCAGACTCGTCACGAAGATGCCTTCTTTACATACACGCTTCCTGAAAGATTCCCGATTCGTGAGAGAACTCCACAATTATACCTATCCCAAAACCGGGAAAGGATGCTACTGACCCAAACAACTATCGACCTATTTCTCTGACTAGTTGTGTATGTAAAACTTTAGAACAAATGATAAACGCAAGACTGGTTAGGTTACTTGAGGCCAACGATATAATACCCCCTCTTTAAAGTTGATTTAGAAACGGAAGAGGGACAAATGACCATCTCGTCAGACTAGAGACATTCATTCGAGAGGCTTTCGCCAAGAAGGAACACCTTGTTGCCGTGTCCTTTGATCTTGAGAAGGCCTATGATACTAAAGGGCAGAATGGTAGCAGTATACAGTAGAGGGTCATCTTAAAACATCTTAACAGGATATGGGAGTCCCACAGAGTGGAATCCTATCAGTCACCCTGTTTGGTCTTAAACTCAATGATATAGTCAAATGTCTTGGTCAATCAACAGAAGGGTCGTTATTTGTGGATGACCACTTGATCTGTTACAGATCTAAGAACACCCAAACCTTACACTCGATAGCACTAGAATTCCTGTTGTTCAACAGACTAAATTTCTCGGCCTCATTTTTTATTCGAAACTATATTATACGAGTCATTTCTCAAAATGATTCGGGAGCGGACTGTGAAATGCTCGAACAAAACTGGAATATTTTTTTATTTTTTTTCACATGTTTCTTTCATCTTTTCTTTCCTAAGACTTTATTTTAATTCATCAAATTATGACATTATTTCATTTCATCAAAATTTATTGACAAGATGTCGTAGTCAATTGGATTGAATAACAGGCAAAGCCTATATAAATTCTCTCCGTCAAATGGCCAAAGTGGAATAAACAAGGAGACATAATAGTTTAGACATGTTGCAAATGAACAAAATAACACAAAATAATTCATATTAACACAAGGCTAAGGGGAAGCAACTCATGAAGGAAACATCTCACACACCTCATACACACTCATGCAAGGACATGTACAAATACATTTATTTCAGCATATATATACACTATCATAGACAGATATTGGCAGGCTTAGACCAAAAGTTCATGTGCATATATTGCACAGGTCACTGCTACCAACAACTGTTACAATTAAAAATAATAAATTTATTTAATACATATATAGTGTAATTATTTACAATGTCAAGATAAGTACACGTTATAGACAGTAGTCATGCTCAACTAGAATCTCTTGGATGTAATATAGAATATATAGTATATTTTTGTTTAACATCGTGTCTTTAAGTCATATAAAAATTAAAACGACGGGATTTTCCAATAAAAATATGCACATCATCAAGTATTCTTCTATTTGTAAGCCCATCACAATCAGGACAGCCCTGGGGAAGAATGTTTTTATTAATGTGATTGTGGTTTCCATAACTATTATGAGAAGTGAACAAAGTTGTCCTTTGATTATTAAAAAAAGGACATTCCAAAAAGTAATGAGATACTGTTTCATGTTCAGCAGAGCAGGTACAACAGGACTATTAGTAAGATGGTCATGGTGTAAATCATAATTTAAATTACTGCAAGAGTTTCGAAGTCGACATAGAATAATACTTGCTCTTCGGTTACCTTCTATTTTGAAAAATTGAAACAGATTCACTATCAGAAATAATATCTTTATTCAAATATTTTTTTGATGCTGCAGGGAAGACAGAATTAAGAAGATCAGAATTTGCAGTGTTAATTGTGCGGCACATTTGAGGGGAAAACTGTTGAAATAGTTATCAATTCTACATAACGGTGGGTTGAAAAGCCTAGTTTGTCTGAGAGGGTAGGGGTTATCATTTTGATTATTAATAAAGGGATTT
>NW_018408788.1:603355-611441 GCF_002113885.1 Mizuhopecten yessoensis | reverse complement strand
ACACATATGACATATACCGTTGGATCGATTCATAACATGGAGTTTATATTCAGTATAAATTATTTTATGTACACATTTCCAATGAAGTTCCCTTATTTTTGTTTCTGTTGCAATCAGTTTACATTTATTATTTCCCCATATTTTCTCCCAATTAAATGTTTTTTGAAGTTCATCTTCCCACTTTATTTCTGATTTAGGTCTTGTTTTTGGGAGTAATGTATTTTGTAGCATGGTAATTTTTAAGTCTTTATTTTTCATAATTTTTGTTCCTTTACATAATGGCAAAATTATTTCAAATTTATTATTTATGAAGAGGTCTTCTGACTTAGGATTATCTATTTGATTATTTTCAGTATGATCTTTTAATATTCTGAGAAAATTTAGAGGTATAGCTTTCCTAATTTTAGAGATTTCTGATATCCAATTCTGTTTATTGATAAGTTTTGCAAATATAATATCATTCCCTTTAAATTCCTTCTTTTCATCATCCCAAATATCTGCTATTTTTGTGATACCACTTAATGAGAAAGACTGTATAAATAAGGCTTTGTTCCGAAATTGTATGTAGGTGTTCCCAAATAAATTTTGGTTTAGATATTTTTTTTTTAAGTGGTGCGTTAACTCCTTTAAGTTTTGCCCATGCTTTCAAGCTATCTTCATAAAAAGTTGGTAGTATTCTGTTAATATCAAGGCCCTGTAGGTCCGAACAAGTGCACAAAAACATTTTTGACATATACTTGATGTCTAATTTAGTAAGAAAGTATCTACCTATAGCTGCTTCTAATTGTACAGATTCAAGAACATCTTTTGCCTGTAGTGTACAATTATCCCAAATAATATCTGCATATTCCAAAATTGGCCTAATAAATCCAACTTATATTTTAATTAATGATTTTCTATTGACTTTAGTTTTGACATGGCGAAGAATATTAAGTCTATTGTAAGCTTTTTTGTATATATTCTGTATGTGTTGTTTCCATGTTGCATCATCTTGAAGTGTAAGTCCTAAGTGTTGATGTGATGATGTGTCTATGATTTGGCTATTTTGGAAAAATAGTGGGATGTGATGGTGTCTTGTTTTCTGGAAAATATGAGTGATTTGTTTTACTTGGATTGAATTTAATGTCCCAAGTTGTTGCCCATTCACCTATGTTAGTAAGATCAGTGTTGAGAGATTGTGCGGCCTGTGCTGGGTTATTATCTATAATTAAATACAGAGAAGTGTCATCAGCAAAAAGTTTGATATTGGTGGAAACATTAGTAGTGATATCATTGATATAGAGAAGAAATAATAGTGGTCCGAGGACAGATCCTTGAGGTACCCCTGCATTTACATTCTTAAATTGTGAAAAGTAACCTTCAGTATTTACTCTTTGCATTCTGTTAGACAGATAATTTTCAAACCACAAATGTAGATTTCCATTTATACCATATAATTTCAATTTAAATAAAAGACCTTCGTGCCATACTCTGTCGAAGGCTTTACTGATATCACAAAAAGAAATCGAAGCCCCTTTCCTTTATCTATATTGCTTTCAATTTCATTATAAATAAACAAAAGCTGATTAACAGTAGAATCACCAGGTATAAAGCCAGACTGATGCGAAGTAATAATATCATTCTCAATTAAAAAATTGTATAGATATTTAAAAATATTTTTTTCCATTATTTTACTGAAGCATGATGTAATTGAAATTGGTCGGTAATTTAACACATCATTAGATGAACCATTTGCTTTATAAATAGCATTAACATTTGTTTGTTTCCAACTAAAAGGTATTATACCAGACTCTAGTGTCTTATTGAATAATAACATAAGAGGTCATTTAAGAGAAGCATGAAGCTTTTTCACAATTTTAGGAATAACACCATCAGAGCATGGGGGTTTATTAGTGTTGAGTATATTAATTTGATCGGAAACATCTTGTTCAGTGATATGAATGTTTGATAGTGAATGGGGGGGGGCATTGGGTTGTGCTGTTGGTAAAATTGGTAAAAGATTTAGCTATCTTCCACCATTTGTCTGAAGTAACCACATTATCATTTAGTGACTTTTCAAGATTTTTTTATAAAGTTTGCTTTTGCCTCACGGATAAGGTCAATAGTTGCATATGACTGACTTTATTACAATAATACAATAATATAATGCAATTGCACAGAGAAAGCCTATCAACATATTGCACAGAGAAAGTCTATCAATATGAGAATGATGAGAATGATGATGATGATGATGATGATGATGACAACATCCATAGGAAATATATGTAAAGTTATTTGAGGGGGGCGTTCGAAAGAGAGAGGGAGAGCAAGTAGCATATCATTGAATGTTACAGGTGTCGAGAAATATCTCCAATTAGACGAAAGAAGTGTAAACAGTAAACAATGATTATAGTTGTGTGTCGGCACTCGGCAGTTTTTGCTGGACGATGTATATATAAGTTATTTGGGATGAATATTTTTATTAGACAGATTAACTGATGCTTAGTAGAGATCAACGGCGGAAAAAAATGCTAGCTTAATCGAAAAAGATGAGGAGGCAGAAATTGATTGATTGTAAAATATAAGTTAGAATGTATAATCTTTTGGACAGAAAATTGTTAGATAATTTGAATGTTTAGTAACATTTAGCTACATATGCAAGTTGAATTAGATAGTTTGTATACACTTGTATGTTATATTAAACACAATATGTGTTAAATGAAGTATATACAAAAATATTATTTATTGAATTAAAGAAAAATAAAGAAAAGAAAAATTAAAAAAAGGTTATTTACTACTTACTACTGTAGGCAACAATGCCTACCACATGTTTAATAAAACTGCAGAACTGATGAACATTATCTAGATCTGTGAACTTGAAATTATTCAGCTCAATGATTCGGATTTCGTCTTTCTTCTTCTGAGCCAGATACAGGTAGACAATCCCTTGGGAGATTATAAGTCCACACATACTGCATAATGTGTTGGCAGCTGAGACAAAAGCTCGTGTCTAAGTTGTTTACGATGACCAAAACGTATCGCCCCAGTTTTTACTGAACTCACGAGGTAGGTCTGCTCGGCCTCACAGTTCCACACCAAAACATCTACCTCAGGGTTATGATGATCTACGCTTTTTTTTTTTTTGTGGTGATGATTCTGCCGATGATGTGCCTGATGATGGGGATGATAAGTCATCTACATAGATATTGTAGATCATTCTCAAAGTTCTCAGTTTGCTGTTCGTCGTAGTCGCACCTCCGATATTGTATATATTTAGGCAATCCGAGGGGAGGTACTGCGACAGCAAGCTATGAAGGCAATTCCTTCCTGCTGAGTTTGAATTTTTTTCACCAAAAGCCTCATCCAGTAACCTCTGATTAATACTGTCCCTTTTTTCTGTTTTGACTTTCCACTTATCCCCAGTCTAAATATATGTTAGGTTTTCCAGCACCTCTAACCCGCTGGTGTCTACTTCGATGGGTGTGATGGCTGGTGCTTGGCCATGATCCTTAAACGGCAAAGATTGGCTGGATCTACCTGGTGTTAGGGGTTTCCAACATTGAATATCACCATACTGCCATCTTTGTATATGTGCTACTCAATAGCGGGTTCGGGTAGAAGTAGGATGGGGATGGTTGTGCCTCTAAATTTCTTGCTAACGACAGTAACGTCGTCAGATTTCTCAATAGGTTTTTTCTGTTCTGCCATTGTCAATCAGGAGAAAGAAACGCAAAACTGGATTATGGTTCTATGGTATACGGGTCGGCGCGCAGTTCTTACCTGCAAATGCTACACCAAATCCATAACCAAGAGCTACGTCTAGCCCTTGGAGCTTTTCGAACAACACCTGTAAAATGCCTGTACGTGGAAGCGAATGAGCCATCCCTTTATGACAAGGAAAAAACTTGCATAACAGTTTGCAGCTCAATTAACATCAGCCTAAAAAAATCCTGCATTCGACCAAGTATTCGACCCAAAATACCAAAACATATCTACGCAAAACCAAAAAATTTCTTGCAAGAACTCAACATAAAGTCAATAGACATAGCTGAATTTAACATATCTGATGTTCTTCCATGGATCATACAAACACCTGATTTTAACTTAACATTACATAACGATGGAAATTCAGTGTAATGCCCGAAGAACAAAAATCCTCCTTTCGGGAATGCATTTCGAATTATCCTTCTTATACACAACTTTACACTGATGGTGAGAAAGTTGCAGCAGCCTGCTGTACTGCTAATATTTGCACTTCAGTTCGACTACCAGACGGCGCCTCCATCTTTTCTGCCGAAGCATGCGCCATTGGTTTGGCCCTCGACCATATCGATGAACACCGCATTAAAAAGGCAATCATCTGTTCAGACTCTATCTGTCCTACAGAGTTTACAGTTACGAGAACCTAAAAACACACTCGTAAAAAGCACTATAAAGTCGGCATCAGTTCCGCGCTATTACAAGAAGACAAACACGAACATATCGCAGCCTCCCAAAATACACACACATACACTACACGCATGCATCTTGCACACAGGGGAGGCCGTCCTTAAATGACCTTAGCTGTTAATAGGACGTTAAACAAAATCAAACAAACAAACAAATCGTACAAAACCTTGCTCTTCGAATATCTCGTATCTTAAAAAAGTATAAAAATAACTTTACTAAGGATTCCGAGCCATGTCGGAATTAAAGGCAACGAATTTGTTGACAAAGAAGCAAAGAATGAATTGAATCTCCAGCAAACAAATATCAAACTACCATATACAGATTTTAAACCAATTATTCGTACAACCATTCAAAATGAATGGCAGCAACGCTGGTCTCTCGAGACCAGCAACAAACCTTTTAAAGTATGACCGAAACTTAAAACATATTCCAAGTCGGAAATATCGTAGAGAGGAAGTTGACCTCGCTCGGCTTCGTACTGGGCACACATATCCCACTCATGCGTAGTTTTGACTTTATATATATCACATAGTCCATATCATCTATTCGTTTCTCTTTTATTATTTTAACTCCCTTTTTATTTTAATTATCTACACAAAAAAATCAATCACCATTGCCCTAAATGACCACAGCCGTCAATGGGCCGTTAAACATAAACACACAAACAAACCAATTATTCTCTGCTTAACGTTCAGCGTAAAGTTTAATGGCAACATCTGGTTCCCCCGTTGTCATTATAATGTGACCGGGCGGAATGCTGTGCTGAGTGCGGTGACTTCGGCACATTATTTGAGTGAGATAGCGTGGTCTGATCTGGTTTGGGATCTATATATTTCTTCCTATTGCCTTTTGTTTCTTAGCATCTTGCTTGGCAACACCATTTTTACTTAAATGTTGAACGTTAGCACGCGTGAGGAAGTTAATGGGTCCTGTCCCCATGCCGGTACACAAGTCCTTAAATATGTAGTTGATTCCAAAGATTTGCTTGAATCAAATCTTCATTGATGGACAAAACCAGGGAATAAACATATGGTTAACATGTGTCAGACTTTTCTAGGCTTAGAGTGGGCCAATCACCGTCGCGGTTAGATTTGATATTTTCTAATGAGCATAGTATGATAACCGATCTAGAGTATCTACCGCCATTAGGTGCTAGTGACCACGCTTGCTTGGCTTTTAAGTTGAGTGCTATACAGAAGTTAGACCTAGTGACGCTCCCCGTCCAAAGTTCTATAAGGGAGACTACTTATCAATAAGAGATGAGCTCAGCAGTACAGACTGGGATTCTATTAAGAATCAAAATGTGGAACTTTTCTGGGGAAATTTCGTGTTGTTATTGACTTCTATGATTGAAACACACATTTCTAAGTTTAAGCCATCTAATAAAGCTAAGAAAAAACCTTGGATGAACGGTGACTCTATAAAAGCAGTTAAATCGAAAAGGACAGCCTGGAAGAAATACAACATGTGTAGAACCAAAAACAACTTTCAAATTTATGCGGAAAAGAGGAATAAGGCGGCACGTGTTTGTAGATCAGTCAAAGTGGATTTTGAAAAGAAATTAGTCGAAAACATAAAATTTTATTCTAAATCATTTTGGAATTTTGTGCGTTCACAATCCAAGACACATTCTGTAATCGGTGACCTGGAAGACAATGACGGGGTTTTATGTTCCAACTATCGACCCATGAGCTTGACTATTATTATATGCAAGATGCTCGAGTCGTTTGTGAGGGATGTTATTATGTCACATATGGAGGAAAATCAATTATTTACTACTCACCAACATGGTTTTCGTTCTAAACATTCTTGTGGTGTTACACAACTCCTGGAAATTGTAGACCACTGGTCAGAAAGGTGGCAGTATTGACTGTATTTACTTAGACTTTGCTAACGCTTTTGATACAGTATCCCATCAGCGTCTCGTTAACAAACTACATGCCTACGGTATAAGAGGTCATATTTTCAATTGGATATCAATCGAAAGCAATAAGCGCGTATCGGACCATCGGTGTCAAGTTGTGAGTCTGTAAGGAGTGGTATCCCCCAAGGAAGCGTCCTCGGGCCGACTTTGTTTTTAATTTATATAACCGACCTACCTGATGTTGTGTCCAATACTTAAAAAAAATGCTGACGATACCAAACGATGTAGGTAAATATCTAGTCATTCGGACAGCGCCAGCACTCAAGACGATCTAGACAACTTAATGGAATGGTTAGACACTTGGCTTTTACGATTTAATACTGGAAAGTGCAAATGTATGCATTTAGGCAAAAACAACGTTCAAACACAATATTCGATGGCAGGAGCACCTTTGGAGAGTGTGAAACAAGAGAAGGACCTTGGCGAACTGTTTGATCACGAGTTAAAATTCAACGATCACATAGCAATGAAAGTGAAAAAAGCTAATCAAGCATTAGGCATGATTAAAAACAACTTTACTTGTTTGGACAACGACATATTCCTTCCTCTGTATAAGAGTTTTGTCAAACCCCATTAGAGTATGCGAGTAGGTCGCGCTTCGAAAATGGTAACTGGACTTCGCGATACACCATACGAAAACCGCCTGAAGATGCTGGGTCTACCAACACTACTTTACAGACGCGATCGAACCGATGTGATACAAATATTTAAGGTAATGCACGGCTATGAGGAGGTTAGCTTGGACAATATAAAAATATCAGAGAATTCAATTACTCGTGGACATTCACTCAAACTCTCTGGATCAAACAGTAGTCAAAATCGCTTTTCAAATAGGGTAGTAAATAAGTGGAACTCTTTATCAGAGGCAACAGTTACAGCGAGCTCTATGAACATATTTAAGAGTAACCTGAACACTCATGACTGGAAAGAGAGAGACAACAAATTCAATGTGTGAATGAAGAGATGTGACTCTACAGTGATACTTTTTTTTAAACATAACCATCTACCGCTAGCGCAGCAAAAACATTAAAGAATTGATGTAAAAGATTTAAATTGGGCCCATCCGGATCAAGGTAAATCAAGTATATTACCATACACCATTGACAACTGCCATTTTTTAAAGTAGAACCCTGGCTTATGCCAGACCTTTTATTGACAAGTTATTTCGGAAAACGTAACCCTGGCTTATGCCAGAATTTTGTATTGATAAGTTATTTCGGACAAGATACACGAGCGCCCAACAATGCATGTCATGTATTTGCCAGTGAGCAGAGCAAAAGCAGCGCATACATACGTCTCCGCCAGGGGAGGGATGTAAGGCACATATATATATATGATGTACTATCTACAACAGTTAAGGAGGATTGGCGTTCAAGATGTTTTGCAGAAGAAATTAAAGTTTCGAGCGCCTACCTCTAGGGCAAAGGAATAATTTATATACACATTCATTCATGTTGTAAAAGTGAGCATCAGCTGCAGCAATTAAATATGCTTTTTATGTTATCTCAACACAGAAATTACAAACTATCAATACTGATGGCCGATACACTGTAACTAACGATGGCCCATACTTCCTTTTGTACTGCAAAGGAAAATATGTATATGTAACACACCACTTTATCGTTTACAGTATAAATGCCTCATGACCAAACATCAGGATATATATATTAATGAAAACATAAACCGAAGCAATTCGAGTGAAGTTAAAGACTAAACTTGGGGCACCGAGGCGAG
>NW_018408788.1:577778-591800 GCF_002113885.1 Mizuhopecten yessoensis | reverse complement strand
CCCCTGTAGCAATCTAAAAAAAAAAAACATCTCGCCACACTTATAATCCATCGCAGCCATCCACATCCCGCCCGTAGATGTTGACAGAGTATCTACCCTCCAACCTGGTGGTCCTTATAGCAGGGAATGAGAGCGGACCGCACTCGTCCAATTCCAGATGCAGAAAAAAACAAAAGCAATGGAGTTCACACTCTCCTAACGACAATGTATTTATCAAATAGTTTAACAATATCATGGCAAATCAGTCTCTGCAGGAAGGGCGTAAGAATTGTACTTGCTGTCCCCATTGCATGATCGTAAGAGGCGACTTCTACCCTATTTCCAAATAACTTTCTTCCTACTAATGTCTCCCTTGACAATGCCTCAATTCTGGCCATTTGTTGTCAGTATACAATCTGGGGTGTCCTGCTGGCTGTCTTCGGCAGTATGTTTCAGTGAGGTATCACTATGAGGTCGACATCAGTTCCGCGCTATCACAAGGAGACAAACACGAACATATCGCAGCCTTCCAAAACACACACATGGGAGGCCGTCATTAAATGACCATAGCTGTTCATAGGACGTTTAGCATTGCTAAACCAAACCAAACACTCCTAGATCTAGAAAAAGTCCTACATTTTTCAACGGATCTCTTTGCATTATCATCATGATATGAAGTTGTATCTCCCTTATGAATTTTGATTCGACAATTTTTTAGGGCTTTTCACCAACTGGTGAAAAGACCTATTGCTTTTGTTAAGTTTCTTACTATTCTTATTATTATTATTATTCTTATTATTCTTCTTCCGTACTTTGTGGAATCTGTATCTTTTGATTGGTAAACGTGAGGTTAATAGTCTTTTAAGTATGTTGTAGGAAAAGTTCTAAAGCTGATCAAGCAACATTTTCAAGGTGGTCAAAAATTAAATATGGCCGCCATGACGTCATAGGTCAAAATCTAATAATGGCCATAACTCAAAAACGGTTTAATTTACAGAATTGACGCAATTATATGATATGTAGATTATCTTAGGGGCTAACTTTAATTACCCATGGTTTTTCATTTAAAGGTCAAATAAAAAAGCTCGCTGTTGGGTCAAAGGTCATAATTTTTAAAAAACATTCATTTTTCATTGTTTTGGAAAAATACTTCTACAGATCGATGGAGAATGTCCTTCCGATGAATTTGATTTCTTTAGTGTTTCTGTAACGTTAACCGTTAACGTTTTAAGCCATTTTGAATATTTTCTTTGATCTTTTAAAAAATTCGCAATATTTTAAAACTTGTTTTACTCCAATATCAATGACAAATATTTGATTTATTTGTTATGAATAAGGTTTCCCCAGATGTTCTCTAACATTTAAAAAAAAAAACAACTTTATTGAAAAAATAAAATGGCCGCCATGACGTCATACCTTAAAAGTCTTAAAATGGCTATAACTCAAACACAGTTGAATTTACAGCCTTTAAGTACCGACATCATTTGTAGATAAAGTTCAGGGCTAACTTTTTTCCATCGTATATTATTACTTAAAAGGTCAAATGAAAAAGTTCGCTGTTGGGTCAAAGGTCACAATTTTTAAAAAATATTCATTTTTCATTTTTTTTACAGAATTCTTCAATAGATCGATGGAGAATGTCATTCCGATGAATTCGATGTCTTTAGTTTTTCTGTAACATTTACCGTTAACGTTGTACGCCATTTTGAATATTTCCTTTGATCTTTTAAAATGCTGACAATATGTTAAAACTTCAACGATCTTCTTCTCCAATTCTGCCATTGCCATGTATTCCTATAGGGGCCCTTACGAACTTATGTTACATTTTGGAGCCATTAATATTCCAAGATGGCCGCCACGAACTCTGATTGGTTAACAGCCTATACCAATATATTTCGTTATCGATATCAAACACGAGGTTGATCTTTGAATATCATATAGAGATAGCCAAGAGCAAACTTTTTCTTTCATACTGTTTTAACAAAAAATGTCAACTTCCGATTCTCGGCAGGGGTCAAAGTTAAAATGCACTATATTGGGTACCAACCTTAAAAAATCTTCTTCTTCAGTTCCACAAGGTCTAGAGCCCTACTATTTCATACATAACATGTTCAGGTAATTGGCTTTCAAGTTTGAAAATATGAATGACCTTGACCAATGTTCAAGGTCACTGGGGTCAATTATGTTAAAATCTTCAAAAGACTCCTTCTCAATAACGGAAATGGCCAGGGTATTGATATTTGGTCTGTAGCATGCTAGGATGATGGGCTACATGGTTAATGGACATAAATAACCATTAAAGATCAACTTACGGTATTTGATAGAGGTCAAATTCGAACATGTAATTTTACCAGATACCACGACTTTTACTACTGGTGTAAGGGAAGTAACCCTTTCAGTGAAAAGCCCGTCAAATTGTTAGCCAACAATTTCTAGTTTTAAATGTTATTGGCGTTTGTTCATTTCAGTATTTGAATTTTTGTCTTGATATTTTGTTGGCATGTCAGCTAACCACTCTTAGAATGATGCATATCTTATTTCAAAGTAAGAAAGTATATAATACTATATGGCATTCGACGGGCGTATATTATTCCGCCCCGCGGTACTCTTGCTGGTAATAGCAACACCAGGCTCGCCCATTGTCAGTAAAACATGATCGGGCGGAATGTTATGCTGGTTGCCTTCGTGATGGTATTTCGGCATCCGATCTGTGCTTTCACAGGAAGGCAATCACACCAACATACCATGTCTCAAGCACACATACACGCTTGCACAACACACATTGAGGAACGTCCTTAGTTTCATTTTACGTCTAGCAGGTCATTTAAGAACGTGTATTGCAAAGCCAAACACAGCCGCGCTGGCACCTACCATAGGAAAACCCGGGAAGAAGGCACAAGGGATAGAGCTGGGAGCATAGGTTTTCACACCAGTGCTCACACCACCATAAAATCCAGCCGAGGCATCACTAACCACCGGACCGGGCAGAAAATGCTGCACAGTGGTTGACGGCGAGCTAGACGCTATCACCACGCCAGGGGCTACATCAGGGATGCCGCGGACACAACATGGCTGGCCTGTTCAACATTACCAAAAGAATGTTGGGCCACCTGCCCTCCCACCACAAATGGGGAGAGAAGGTAGCTCCCTGTCCCAGAGTCATCGAGGTTTTTACACCAGTGCTCACACCACCGTAAAATCCAGCCGGGGTTAGCGAGGCCGAGGCATCACTTACCGCACCGGGGCAGCAAATGCTGCACAGTGGTGGACGGCGTGCTAGACGCTATCACCACGCCAGGGGCTACATCAGGGATGCAAGGAACCCGGGAGCAGACAAAACTGCCGGGGGCCGGTCTCCGACACCAACACCCTCAGGAGTGGAGCGGACCGGCAGGAGGCTACCAACAGAAGCATCCGCGGACACAACATGGCTGGCCTGTTTAACATTCCCAAGGGAATGTTGGGCCACCTCCCTCCCACCACAAATTGGGAGAGAAGGCTGTCCCCTTGTCACCGTGGTGACCGGGACAGAGCCCAAACCCTCACCAACGTCGACCGACAAAACGGAAGAGGGGTGGGAGAAAGGTCCGGATCCAATGAAACAATTTTTTTTTTTAACGGCCCCGGTACGGGCCGAAACCGCCGAAACGAACCCCAGGGAAGACTCAACAGAGGTCGAAATTCCGCTGGTGTGCTCCGAGGGCTTAGGCCTAGCCTTAGCCCTCGCCCCACCCCTACCCCTCCTACCCGACTTACCTGCACGCCCTAACGGGCGGGGAGAACCACCGGCAGGAGCCGGCTGCCAGGCACGGCAAATGTCACACGGCTGCTCCAGAGAGCAAGACCGACAGCTAGGACAGTAAGGGTTGGAGTCGGAAGCCTCAAATAAATGACCCCCAGGACAGCACCTTTGAGAAGGAGGAGTCTCCGTCTCAAAGTAAACAAACCGTCAAACACGAACACGTGGCCGGAGCCTGGTCGCAAAACGGCGCAAAATAAAGCAAAACGCTAAATTAAAACAAAATAGAGTAATATAGTATTAAAGGATACAATATATATCGGTACAAACAACGCCAGTAGCAGTTGGAACCCCGTAGAAGAAACCAAAACACGTCCGTAAACACGGAAGGCTGAAGGAATTATGAAGTTGGAAGTATGGAAGTATGGCTTCGTGTCTGATCACGTGCGTGAATACTGCCGTCTGATTGGTGGGTTTTCCAGGGGTTCCCCATGGGGGGAAAAATTCTTTATTTACGTTTGTAAAGAGCCAAGTAAGGTTTGAATATGCATTACAATGACTGTGGTAACGTATTTTGAAATAGAAATATCACCTCCATACCTGAGGCACTTGTCAACGGCGTGGCTGTTGGTTTTTGTACTGGACACGTCAATTAATACCGATAGAAACCAGTATGTACCCTTTATGGAATAAAATATAGCAGATATACACCATTTCGAAATAAGTACAAGCTATATAGAAAGATTCCATGCAATTAATTGTTTCCAATCCTTTCATGGACTTACCACAGTTTGATGAAACTTTGTATGCAGCCATATATCAATAAGATCCCGGACTCTAAATGGGAATTATTCGACAGTTACTTAGAGTTATTGCCCTTTGTAATTATATTATTATTGGGCCTTTTGAACATGATAACTTAAGTAATTATAAACCAAGTATGATGAAACTTTGTATGCGGCCTTGTATCAATAAGATCTCGGAAGATTTGGAAAATGGGAAATATTCGACCGCAACTTACAGAGTTATTGCCCTTTGTAATAATATTATCACACTATTTTGTAGTGGACCTTGTGTTCACGATAACTTGAGTAAATATCAACCAAGTTTGAAGTTTAATGAAACTCTGTATGTAGCCTTTAATTAATAAGATCTCGGATGAGTTCGAAACTGGGAATTATTCGACGGTAACTTACAGAGTTATTGCCCTTTGTAGTAATATTATTATTGGACCTTGTATAAACGATAGCTTGAATAAATGTTGACGGAGTTCAATGAAACTGTGTTCGGTAATTATTTGACGGTAACGAGTTATTGCCCTTTGTCATTATATTACTATTTGTCCCTGCGATGTTGATTGACATTACACAAGAATAGATGTAAATCCATGTGGTACACCTTTTTTTCATTCATGACGCATTTTTGCTACTAACGAGAGCCGAGCGGCTTATTAATTCTGTCCAGAGAACGAAATGACGGACCCACTTCCGTTCGAGATGCGTGCGCATTATTCAGTCTTGCATGCTTCCGCTATATAGTTTCGTTATCGTAAATAGAAAGTAGAATCTCTTGACACTCGCCTGTGGGTTACATAAAGTCTTCTGATACTCTTCTCAAAATAATAATCCATACTTTGTATAATTGCTGAAAACAAAATGTTTATCTCCGGTGCATTCTACGAGTGTTGTGGTCGTGAAATTCGTGTACTAGGTTTGAGCGTTTTAGCAACTCGGATTGAGGTCTGAGGAGTGTTACGCGTGTGAAACACGTGATTCGAGAAAGCACAGGTGAAGACTGTCGAGCATTTACGCTGTCCGTAGAAGGAAGAAGTAAATATATATACTAATAAACCGTAAAAATAAGTGAAGTATAACCTCTATTTTGATGTTTCAAACGGGAACGTAATATGACAAATCGTGCTTAGGTTGATAACGGTAATGGCTCTGAGACGAGACGATATGTGAACTGTGTATGCTTATCAAACATTTCTTTAACAAAGCATACTATTTCTGGTGTATTTATTTATGAAAATATATCAATTTAAGAACATGATACAACTGCCGCTGCTGTTTGACAAGAATTTGCGCCGTGTCAAAATATTATCCAATCCGGTGTAAGAGAAATAACTCTTACGTTGGTAAAGTCGCATTGAGAAATATAATTCCAATATATTCCAAGAACATTTGTGAGATTTTGTATATTCAATGACACTAAATAAAGTCACTACATATATTAATATTTATTATTAATATGAATAAAAAATAAATAAAATTAAAGGAGAACAATGTATGTCTCTTTTCTCCATGCATGCTTTCCCACTACTGTTAATTATCCTTCATTTAACAAGCACAAAATGCACCTATTCTTTATTATCCATTCACCGATTCATTTGTGGCGGTTTTGGCCATTCGTGGTTTAACCGTAATCACGTTCTTTCCTTCTTTACCCTCTATAATTTATAATAATATAGTTTAATCATTGGAAAACGGGGGTCTATATACACAGCATTAAAAGGTATAGGAAGTAAATGTGATGTAGAAGGGTGTAGGTGGTTTGAATACTCATCACTATTTTATTAAATATTAAAAATTAATAATATTATTCTTAATTCAGCCTAAAGAAATACCGAATACATAACTACTGTAGTAAAATTGCTAGGTCTCCATGATTTTTAATGTCGTAATCAAAATTTATGTATTGTCAATGTTGGCAGGGGCCTTGTACCTCTCGAACCTTGCAGGAAGCACCCCCGATACATATTGCGAGTCGAGTGCAGGACTTATACATACTTCGACCTGGACGTAAGCAAAACCCACAATATAGACAATAGAATTAACGAAAAAGCATACACACATAAAGATAAAACTACAGATATTTTATAAAATGAAACTCGCCGTTTAGACGCACTAATTATCAGCCTCTCTTCAATCCAGACTACCCTGGTGTCGTTACGAAACCATCAGCCCATGCGAGCAGTGATTGAAGTATTTGTAGATTTAGTTGAATTCGATTCATATATTCATATGACCAGAATGATATAAGTATGAAAATTAAATATCTAGAATATACAAATAACTAATTACTCAATTATTTTCTACTTATAATTTTACTGGCCAATTTAGGTACGTGTATAGACATGCATCTAACAATCAGCACACGACGCAGCCCAAATATTCGAATATAAATATAAGCCGTTGAATCTTTTTTCACCCAAATTCGGCCTTGAGCATCCTTGGGCAAAGTGGACCAATTCTTTTTTATACACGGAGGGTGTGGTCCCTCTGTTTGCAGAGTCGCGGGGCCCAATAGGGAATTGGAGATTTAAATCTTTAAAATCCTTCTTCAGTACCGTTGGAGGGGTTTTATGTAATACGAAAATATTCCAAGGTTGCTTTATTATCCAGGTGAGCGATACTTGGCCTCGTGTTCAGAATTACAGTTTGGCATGATAATTACACCTTTCTGGCTCATTAGGTTTCTGGTGCGTCTAAATCTGCTCCACTTTCTTCGATTCTTTCCGAATAGTAGGCCTTTGATTGAATGAAAGTGAACCAACTAGCCGGCATTGTACCCTACAAATGTTAGTGAACGGTTAATTTGGTCCTTGCTTTTTCTCTGCTTTTCCTCTGCTTTTCTTGATTCTAACCGCCAAGACGAGATTGTCCTTGCCCGTTTCCGGATTGGTCATTCCTACATAACATTATTATTTATTTAAAAGCGAAGACCTCGTATGTATTGAAATACGAAGACTTCTTATTTATTGAAAAACGAAGACCAGCCTCAATGCAAAGCATGTCACGAACTATTTAGAATGAAACACTTGTTATTGGATTGCATTGACCTTCTGCCAACAAGTGTTTTTTTGATGAAAATATAACGGATCACGTATCACTTTTCGAATAGGTCAGTATCTCTACAATTCTAAGCTATCTAAAAACGTTCGGTCTGTTCAAAAAGATATGACTAATCGTAGCCACTTTTACAATGTATTCGAGTTGAGGTTTGTCTTTTACCTTTCCGTCCGTTTGATGTTTTTCCTTTAACATGTTTTGTCTACTTTTATTGGTCCAAATGACCTCATGTGTTTATGGACAGTTAAGAATATAATAATAATAATAATTTTCTTGATTCTCCGGTCTCGTTTTCCCACGCGAGAATTTTAATTTTACATACGGACGGCTCTAAAAGGGGTTTCCAAAATGGTCCCTCCTTTGATTTCTTTTGGTGAGGTGTAGACCTAAACTTTATCACAAGAAAAACACCCATTAAAGCAATGATATTTTCTAGATAAAAAATGGGTTCATCTTAGAATAAAAGTAACTTATAACTTTTGTATACCAAACATATTTTGATTATAAATCGACTAGGTCCTGAACTACCAGTGACAAAAATATCAATCCAAAATATGTGGTTGAACATCTTCAAAGAAGGGATCAAATGCATGACTATATGTAAAGTCTAATTATTATGCCTGAAAAGAGGAAAATACTTGTTCCAGTTAGGATGGAATGAATATTCAATCAACAGAGATGTTTTGAAAAGATTCGATGTTTGATTACTTTTCAAGATGGCCAACAAAACATTCATTTTACTGCCTAATCAGTTGTCAGATTCATAGACAACTATCAATGGAATTCAGAGATTGTTGTTTGTTTAGTACTTTGTTTTTGTTTTGTATATTAAAGTTGGACGCCGTATTAACAGCTGATGACATTTTCAGATAATGTTTTGCAAGATGCAATAGTATGAAATGTGTTCGAATGGCAAACTTGGAAAAGAAAAGGAAGAAAATAATAATGAAAGGTATACTTGATGTAGGAACACACATTCCCATAGTTCTTTGACCAACTTGGTATTGGCAGTTGTAATCTTTTATTGGATTATCATTATCATTTCTTGTCGTGTACTGAATCCAAACATTATATTAAGACTAGCTTTTGTGTCTGGAACAAGTTTGACAACGGATGAGAGTGAGTCCCGATACATACATATTTCATAATCTTTACGAATTCTGACTTTGTTTAAAGTCATTTCAAGTAGAAAAACTGCTCTTAGAAAGTTTAAAAATTGCCCTAACATCCGAAACAAATGCATTTAAAATTTTAAGGGCAAAAACTCGTTGTTTAATAAAGGAAACCAAACGAAACACTTGACGAGAATATGTTTCTAAACTCTCCTCCAAAACAACTTTAAAGAAAGTTTCGAACATGATTAGGAAATTAAGTGGAAAGAGGACCACCGTAGCCTCCTCACAGCTTATTTCAAATAATAAAATTATTTCGGCTAAACATGAACTTGCAAGAAACTCGTCAGTCATCAATCATTCAACTAAATTTCAAAAACATGGTACCCAACAAGAAGAAACTAAATTGACTTTTAAGTTCAATATTACTGAAGGTTATAACCAACCTTTTTGTTAACTGAACTACACGAGTCTCTGGGAAAGTCGCAGGACACTGCAACTGGAGCAGATGAGGTACATGAATATGCATAGAAATTTCAGATGATTTATATTGATCCCGGTGCTCTTGTGTTTAGAAAAAAAAATGGAGAATATCATAATACATGTTTACCAGATTCTACTCAGGTTTTACGCATTCGACAAACGCTGCATCCTGATGTCACCGTTGCGTATAATCTTAAGAGACATGTTTTAACCTTAACGGGGAAAAAACATTAATACTTGAAATATGTGTATCTATTTTATCCATGTACATTCAGTCATACGGTCATTATCCTTGCATGGGCATATGGAAATAATTATAAACAACACATGCACGTAATTAATGAGTTATTTTAATGAATGGCGAACAAAAAATATTGTTTAAGAATATATATCGGGTACAAAAGTTATTTTCCTATGCATTGTCCTTACAGTTTATATACATATTGTTATTGCATTGGTCAGATAAATACTCCTGCGTTTCACTTCACTTGGTAAATATCAATATAAAATGAAACCGATGAAATATTTTGAGTAATTACATGCACACTCTTAACATCGAAACAAATTGAAGATAAAAAGGATTAACAACCTATAATGTAAAATGACATAATATAATTATAAAAGGTGGAAAACATGGATTTCACGAAACCATCAAACTTATTGAATAGACATAAAAGGCAACTAAGTGATATTCTGACAGGGATGGGCTTAGAATAATATAGCGTTATGCGCATGACTATGAAATAGTACAGCACAGATATAGATATAGATATATTCAGAATGAAAACTGAAATGGGTATCAAAGAGCTAAACTCCCTGACGGGATAGACATGGAAAGGGACAGATTTCATTCTCACTGTCATTGTCTCATATGACTTTTAAAAGAATTGCACATCGAACAAATTCCCAGATAACTTGATATCATAATGAAAATTAAATAAATGAGTGCAACTCTATTGAGCCAATTAATGACAATTTAGAAATGTTGTTTAGTAATAGAGCACACCATGTAAATCAAGGAGCACAACTGAGCAAAGTCAGAACTTTTTTTTAAGATCTTAAATAATACAAATCTTGGATAATAAATTTGTAATTAACATTGCAATATGGAAGGCAATACAATAAAAATGATTCAATATCATCAGCAGAATTATGTTTTTATCGAAATTGTTTGAACTCTCACAATGCTCAGCTTTCTTTTGAAATTTAAGTTTAATATATTAATAATTTATCAAGCAGTAAGAGGACACTCAACGGGAGAATCAAGAAAGTGTTATAATTGAAATGTTCGTATGTTACCGTTATGTCGATGGAATTCATGGCACCAAAAAAACGTAAAAACAGTACGTTTGTATTGACTCCAAAACGTACGACATGTATAGGTTACATGTATCATGCTCGCTTCACATGCAAAAACCTCATGAATATATTATGACAGTCATCTCTATTGGATTTTACAGGATGGTGCTTTTAATGACATATTTTACATAATAAATAAAATATTGAACATTGGTAAATATTATATGTAATACATTAAGATCATAACAATGAGCTATATTTGCCAAAAACATGTTAGAATGAAAAAGGTTAAGATTAGTTAAAACTTTATTTTCTTGATGTTAAATTACAATAGTACATATTTATACATACAGAAAAGGATCCAGAAACAAGTACATAGTAAATCCGTCTCCTTATAGACATAACAGCAGCTAGGATCAGTACTGACAATATCATAATTCATATAAATAAATATATATAAAGTATAACATGTGCAGGGAAAAGAAAGAGAACTGGTGCAAGGATTTAAAGTGGGATGGGGATGATGTTTGATGCGGAAACGATGGGCATCAAAACTGCACTGAGAGAACAAATGCTGATTGCATGAATACAAACGATATTTGACGAAAGAGCACTGTGTCTGTACATGTTGTGGAAAGTTATGTAGTATATAATGAAAACAAATTAAAACTACAAATGCAATTCTTAACTGGCACTAATAATCTGTAACACTCTACGCAGACCAATGTGATATTCAAGTAATTGTAAGTATCACCATAACAAACAGGATTACTGATATGAATGAAGTTACGTTTTTTTTTTAAAAACGTCTAGACTGAATGATGAAGTTTTGAACACAGTCAAAAATAGTTTGATTTAAGTCAATAGGTAGTTCGTGTCTACCATAAAGTAAAAAGCTTAAATTACAGTTAAGAGGTAGGCGACTAAAACATTGGATTCTCAGCTGCTGGTAGTTCGGACATTGGAGGAGGAAATGTTTTGTAGTTTCAGTAGACAAATTACATGAGCACTTAGTTAAGATTAGAGTAACATTTTGTTTTTTGAACACACATATTTTGTTCAATAGTATAGTTAGACACAAACAAGTAACCAATGAATAAGGTAAGGATACTTTGAACAGAAATTTTACAGTTAATCACATGTGCCAATCTTTCTTTCAAGAACAATTCCCACAGACATATTACATACAATAGTCGGATAATAAAAGTTCGACTAATACATATAACAAGTGTCCCCTTATAAGCTTGAATTTTCACAACTAGCAAATAGGGGTTAGTGAATGCTCTTATAAAATGGCTTTACTGGCTCCTCATAAAGAAATCATCTTCTTTTCTGAAGAACATTTTCATGATATATCAATCAATTTTCAAAATATTTTGTGAAGTCTGTATATGAAAAATAAAATAAAACCAACACATACAGCTGGCATGATGTATTGCTATATGTATTGCTTTTGTGTATTGCTTACACTGTTTAACTAAGATATATGTACTCTTCCTCTTACATTTCTTGTCGCATCTCTAACTATATCAAATTTTCTGTTCTATTCCGACCTATACTTATCTGTTCCATCTTTCATAAAAAGATATATATATATATCGATTACTGGCATTTCCAATAAATTGAAGTGAGAACGTTCAACTATAGTGGTGTGGTGAGATAATGATATGTTGTAAACTATAATATAGTTTTAAAAAGGGGGCAGGACTTGCCCCGGTCTCCCCTACACATGTATAATACATGTGGAGGGGGGACCGGGGCAAACACGGCCCCTTTTCACTTTTCAAGACATTATGGAAGGCATGTACTATACTGTTGAAAAGCATATTTATATATGTCATTTAGAAAAGAAATGTATTGTCGTTCATAAACTAATAACCAAATCGTAAACAAGACCATATTTTGGGAATTATTGGACTTTTTAGGTCGAGAGTTGGGGGCCGGACGAGTCCCGCCCTGAGGCAAATCCGGCCCCTACCAGGGCAAGTATGGCATGAAGGACAGAGAAGGCAATTTACTAATAAGTGTATGGAATTTCATTCAATTCTATTGGAAAATAAGGCCAGAACAAATCGGTGAATACAAAGAAAGAAAAAAAAATTGCGACGTAAAAATATTATTTTTGTGGTCAACTGGGTGACGTTATCAATAGTGACGTCACTTGGCACAATAACAGTTGCATTTGGGGTGGCCGAATGTGCCCCGGCAAAAGGGTCCGAAAGTGCCCCAAATAGATATTTTCATAAAACAAAATTACATTATAGAAATACAAACATCATGGACTAACTTATATGTATACTTTATAAAAGAGCAATATGTGTGATACACATCTGACATAAAAAGTAACATTTCGATTTACGCAAAAATTAGCAAAATTTAAAAAAAGTCATCCCCCCCCTAAAATATCTTTCGGCATTTTTAAACTCTCATCATTGAGTTATACACACTATTTTTTTCTCAACGGAAAGATGCTATTCATGATCCTGCCCACCGACAAGGCCCCTTCATCAGATACGTATATACTACACGTTACTGATCTGATGAAGGTGATACTTTTGATTACATTATAAACATTTTTAGTTTATCGACATTTCAGAAGTTGAATTTCGAGATTTTTCTCTTGAATGATGGATTAGTAGACAGCTAAATAGTATATTTATTTATTAGAAACCAATTAACGAACTACTCGACACATGGGTTAATGGAAATAAATAACATATTATTACTCATCTCAGCGGGGGGCTTGTAGATGTGAGATGCGTCACCGTGATATCCCTTTTATGCTTCACGCCATTGTCTACTGCACAGATCAGAAATAACGCCCCTTTCAATATTCAGTCTCCGCCACTATATTTGATTTTCGTGATTCATTTAATTAACACCATCAGCTCGCCCTCGTGTAAAACCCACAATGATGTTGTACGTGCATTTAGTTGGTTCATTTTTTTATTTCAATCGCTTTCCGTCCGTCGTCGTCCGTCGTGCGTAAACTTTTACATTATCAACTTCTTCTCAAGAACCAGTGGATGGAATTTTTTCAAACTTTGTCAGAATCATCCTTGGTAGGTGAGGCTACCAAATTGTAAAATTGGGATTCCTACCCCAACCCTAGGGGCCAGGGCGGGGCCCAAAAGGGAAAATTAACCAATATTTCAAAAATCTTCTTCTCCAGACTCCGAGGTATTACAGTTAATTTCTCTGCATGGATGGAAAGATCATCAGGGGCTTTATTAGTCCCCTACCGGGAAACCGGGGGGACTATAGTTTTCCCCTCCGTCTGTCCGTACGTCCGTCCGTCTGTGGGTCTGTCCGTCTGTCCGAAGAGGTTTGTCAGCACTCTAGAGCCTTCATTCTTTCATGGATTTTAATCAAACTTTACACACATGTAAAGATTTAAGATATCTTCAACAAGTTCGAGTTTCAAGGTCATCGGATCAAGGTCAAGGTCATTATGACTATAAATAGAAAAACTTTGTCAGCACTCTAGCGTCTTCATTCTTTCTTGGTTTTTAATCAAACTTCACACAGTCATAAAGAATTAAAATATCTTCGACAAGTT